>NC_137430.1:19031639-19419139 GCF_964374335.1 Astatotilapia calliptera | reverse complement strand
AATACCCTCACGGGAATATCGATATCTCTCTATGAGCACACTGTCACGCTGAGCTAAAGGATCCTGTCTGTCCCGCAATATACGCTGAATTCTGAAAACTCTCCTTATCAATCTTGCACCTTCCGCAATGGGCTGCTCGCGTAAACGGACAGGACATGGCTGCGACAGGCTTCCCAAATCCACCTTCGCTTTTATAGCCGTGGTCTCTCATCTTGATTACACGAAGTAATTTACAATTACTACTCTGAAATATGAATTACATCTGTAATAATCACATACATGTAATAGAATGTTAATAGTACATTTCCCTTTTTTAGGAAATGACCTGTATGTATCTGTGTGAAATCAATAAATGGATCAAGTACTGCATTATCTTTAGTTACATTGATGTTATTTATTTATGGTGAAACAGTGGTGGAATATCGCTGTTGCTTTCGTATAAATGAAGCGGACATACCTGCGTGGCCGCGATCTAATCCTGTTTACATAAAGTGAACCTGCTCCCGAGCAGGTTTACGCTTACGGCTCTGTTGCTACGACAGCAAGTCCCGGATGAGCTTCGGGGAACCGAACGATCCAGGATCACGCGAAATCGTCAACAATCAAATCCAGCTAACTTACTTAGCGAGGAACGGGCCCCTGATCTGGAGGCCTGGAGTTTGACACCCCTGCTCTAGTGTACACGCCTCTCTGTGGTTTAGATATTATTTTATTACTATTATTTGTCGTTTAAGGCTGTAGAGATTAGATTTTACTGTTCCCTAGTTGTTGTTGTTTTGTTTAGTTTTTTTCTGGGGGGGAATCTTCTCTTCACATGCTTTTAAGTGAGTTTCAGGGTGCTCTGCTTAATTATTACTCTTTTCTAGTTAACATTTGGAGCCGGAAATGGTAGATGCAAAAATAAAAAAAATTTAAAAAAGAGATTTTAATGACTGCAAACAGCATCAAAATAAAAAATAGGGAGATGAAAATACAGCCACAAAGTGATACAAACTAAAGGAAAAAAATGCAGTATAGACAAACAGCTGAAAATGATGTGTTGAAGGTTGCAATAAGGCCACTATAAGATGGTCAACTAGATTAAATAGTTAATATATTTAAATAAATAAAGGAAGGCTGAATGATCCGGTCAAAGCATGGTGGAGATGTACAAACGATCAAGATGTGTAGAAGACATAACAAGGACATCTGCTGGATAAGTGGGACTAATTCAAGATTACAAAGAAATTCAGCTGTGGCTGACGTCTTAATACTGATTATCTTCTGTATGGACGACCATGTCCATCATTGTAAAACACAATAAATTAGAGAGATTAATAGCCTGAATAATTCTTTAATGTTTGGTTAGATTCTGTATATGCTGCACAAATATGTCTCTAAAAATAGGATAACATGTGTTGGACTTTTGGGAGTCTTCCCTCAGACACACATACACACAGAGATAATTCAGACAAGAGTACTGTTAACCTTACAGTTATTATAGATGAAGCTCTGGACAAATATGAAAATTAAAAAAAAATCATCAGAAGCTGCAATAATGGTAAAAACAGAAGTTAATAACTAGCAAGAAATCAACAATCACAATCATTTAGTTTTTTGCAGAATTTAACTTTTAATGCTTCAAATGATGAACTCCAGTTGTTAGATATTTTAGTATTATGGGAGCATTTACTGGGTACTTTTTTGATGATATTAGACAGAAGATTCTGTGACTCAACAATGCTCTTTATGTTAACCGTCATTTTCTCTTGCTTTGTCAACTCAAGATTTTATGGTGTGAAAGTAGATACTAAGGTTGGAGGGAAAACACCAACAAATCACTCTTTTACTCAGGGCCGGCCCGTGGCATAGGCCGTATAGGCAAATGCTAAGGGCGCCGTCCATCAGGGAGCGCCACGCCAGTGCCACAAATGTTGAAAAAAAAAAAAGTTGGTACTATTATTTCTAAATACAAAAAATAATCCCACGTTAATTAAAATGCAAAGTAAAGCTTATTTAATAGAAATATTATTTGTTACAACATTACACTACACTGCTGATGTAGGGGGGCGCCACCTAAAATCTTGCCTAGGGCGCCAGATTGGTTAGGGCCGTTTCTGCTTTTACTTATCACTCCCTTGCAGAAGATGTTTATGTGAAGACTATCTGGGTTGTGTCAGAACTCACGGATGTAGGAGACCTCTGTATAAGATTTATAGGCCTTGATAGTGCATCTTACTGCAATTGTAGAACAAAGGATTCTAACTGTCTAGTGTTTAACGGACCTGTCAAAGGTATGTTGAGATATGATTGTAGAAGGCGTCTTTCAGAGCTGGGGGACCTTCCTTATATGGTTTTAACTTGTTGACACACGAACTTTCTGCCTATAAATACTGCTGCACAAAAGAATAAAACTTTGAGTTGATTTTGGGAAGGCAACCTGAACAGTCTCTGTATCATTTTGTTCTCCTAACTGCTCCCCACGTCGTAACTAACCCGCTGACGGCATATCTGAGTGCTACTTGAGAATATATTGCTGAGTGTTACTTAATAATTTTGAATCTTATAGGGTAAAGACAAAACTCTGCTTATAGACGCCCACGCCTCGGGGAAACCCGATCCACGGACCAGACCCGGGACGGAGTTTCTTTCAATTTTGGTGTCAGAAGTGGGATACGCCGACGAAGGTAAATACGTGTCTTTTTATTTATTTATAAGACTGTGTTAGACCTTTCTCAGTGACCCACTTACTAAGTAAATTAAAACAGAAAGACACAGGAAGTTGCCTGTTGTTTTGAAAACGCATGCTAAAAAAGCGAGAAGTTGCTCGTTAAGTGAGAAGCTGCTCACCAAAAACAAAAGAAAAGATAAAATTGCTAGCAATAAATTGAAACCTCAGCTGTGCCACAGCAAAAATACTAGCATAAATCCTTCAAGCGTGTAAACCCCTCTGGAAATCACTGAACATGGGTCAGAATAATTCAATGACCTCAGACAGGTCCGATGAAAAATCGAAATTAACTGTAAAACCGAATATATATATATATAAAGTCACAAATAACGGCTCAGTACGACTCCCACCTCCGGTTACGTGTAACCCACGTCCGCGAATCGGTGAAGACTTCCATGATCACGTATCCAGAACATGTGGAAGTGCTTACGTGACTGATTTTGTCTACAACTTAAGAACTGTAAGTTTAATGCATTCTAATTTATTTCCGGAGCCCTATCCCGAACGATTATCGCCAGAAAACAGGTCAGTAGAAATGTTGAATACCAGGCACATGCAGAGGAGGGGGGGGGGGAGGCTTGAGGGGCTTGAGCACCCGCCCCTTTCCTGATGGGTGCCCAAGGTGCCCTTTTGTTGAGGCAACTTTAAAAAAAATAATTTTTTTAAATGTGTGTGTGCGTGCGGAGTCCTGTCTGTGCCCCTCAACAATAATATTTAACTATTAATCACAGTTTTGCTAAATAAAAGGCTCTGGCTTGCATCAGTCACATGCTCACATTTAACCAATGATCGCCCTTGACGGCAGAACGCGCTGGTTACGAGCCGGGAACGAGCTCACAAAGAGCACGCGCACTTTTTCCGGTCCGCAGCTGTAGGAGAAACACGAGTTAACTCAGAGACACAGACTGATGCGACAAAACCAGTAAGTAGGTGTACAGCGTACACTGTAGTGTATAGCACCCAGGAGTATTAGCTTATTACGTACACGTTGGTAAGCTGTCTTGTTGCAACTGACGAACTGAAACAAACGAGCGTGCTGTGTGTGCAACAGCGCGACAAACATTACCTGTCCTTTTATTAACTGCACAAGTAGTGCTGGTCATAGCTGCTGGCTACCTGTGTAAGGCTGTCATGGGTCTGTAGCTCTGTCACCGTTTTAGGGAACATATTTAGCTTTAAAGCAAGTTACAGGGCTTTTCCTGCCTTTCTGGAGGGATTATATTTTACTAAAAATAATATGCATGTCCACATAATTATGCATCATTATAATTATAATATATTAAAAACACACGCTGTATTTTAAAGAACATACATTAAGAAGCAGATTATATTAGATTTATATTTTAAATAAGACAAAATTTGGATTTTACAACAGTAAAATGATTGTATCTCTACAGTTTAAAAATGTAATAAACTTTGCCCCTGCACAGAGTGGATAGTGAAACAAATGGAATCAACATAATGACATTATTTCATATTTATTACTTTTTTCCCCTCATTGCTTTATTATTGTAGGTCTAGTAATAAATAATAATGTAAGGATTCTGGATCAGCACCATGATGCCCACAGTATATACAGTATTCTGAAGAAGGTCTAAAGTGTTACTGTGTGTGCGTGCATGTGTGTGTTTTATTTATATGGATTTTTTTTAATTATTACTCATGATATAAC
The DNA here is from genome assembly GCF_964374335.1 of Astatotilapia calliptera. NCBI lineage: Eukaryota > Metazoa > Chordata > Actinopteri > Cichliformes > Cichlidae > Astatotilapia > Astatotilapia calliptera. The sequence goes on along the minus strand of NC_137430.1, from coordinate 19,414,757 downwards.
ATTGTCCAGACATGCCTGGTAAGGACATGAGGAGGAAACAGTAGGAGCTGTGTGAGGCTACTAAAGGCAGTGCTATAACATTTTTCTGTCATCATTTTATTTTAGATTAAGTGCTGGAGTTGTTAGGTGTGGATAATTAGATTATAGTTTATTGCAATAGCAAGTTGTGCCTTGTTCTCAGATAGACAGCAAGTGGAGAGCGATATATGAAATGATGGGATGGAAGGAAGAAGAGAAGCAAAGAGTGATTCACAGGCAGAGCCTAAATTATTTCTCAGTTTTTTGTTGCCTTATGGTTCCAAGCGCTGTCACCAATCTTTGCATTTTGTTATTATCTCATGACATTTAATCAGCTACCATCTCTCCTATGGACTTTTTAATGTCTACAGTCTCAGATCAACACAGCCCTGCCCTCCAGCACCATCAGCAGCAACCCCTCAACAGCAACATTGTACCCATCAGGTAAAGCATCGGCTATGTTTGCTTTGCCTTGTTGCCCATATTAGATTCTTGATGAATGTGTGTTGTTGTTATTCAGCCTGGTTCAATGTGCCCCTTTTTAACTTTGAGCACCCGCCCCTTTAAACCTCTCTGCACAGCCCTGTTGAATACCATTTGCGATAAGAAAAGTAGTCTGCTTAAAAAGTCCTATAGAAAATATATGATAGAATGCCGCGACGTGATACATCGAATGTCACCACTATGGAAAAAGGGACCGGAACCAGGTGTAGATGCTTTAACATCAAATAAAGCTAGTGCAGGCTCTAGCATAGAACATAAATCTACCACAGGAAAAGCTAGTCTTGCATGCCCAGCCGTTCAGCCTACGGCCCCACCGCCTTACAAAGATGAGACCGAATTAATAGTTGCTGCAGCAGCTGCACGCACACAACGTCAGCATTCTGATCCAACCAGCTTAAAAGAAAGTGACGGAAAACCGATCGCTAATTCTGATCTTGTTCAAACACTTTTGCAGGCTATACAGCTGCCATCGGCCGTTGCAGTCGTTAAAACGAAAGGACACAGTACAGCTGACACAGACGAAGCAGCAGGTAATGCCCTACCAGACGTGACTGCCAAGGCTGCAGCTGTGTCACAGCTCCCACCTCCACAGGAAGTATTATCTGTGCCCCTACAGCTGCCACTTGTTACACTCCCAGACTATTTAGAAACAAATTTTGATTTAAAATTTATACAAGAGCAGGCCTCTGCATCTGATTACACCTATTGGGAGGATAATGACTGTACCTTAGATGACAGAGATGGCCTATACAAAAATCTTGAGGGTTTGATTGCCCTCCCATCTTCCCTACTGCCAGTCCTTGTCCGACATTTTCACGGTGTGAGTCATGTCGGACAAAGAGGGGTAATAGGGGCAATAAAATCAAGATTTGTTATTGAGAAAACATCACATGCAGTAAAAAGCATATTAGCAACCTGTCTAACATGTGCACGAACTAATGTAGGGAGACCAAAAGCAAAACATCAGCATTTACCACAACCAGATTTTCCATTTCATACATTACAAATTGATTTTACACATATGCCAGCACAAGGAAGCATCAAGTACTTACTGGTAATAGTGGATCAATTTAGTAAATGGGTAGAAGCTTACCCAACATCAAAAGAAACTGCAGAAGTAGTCTGTCAAAAGTTGTGCAATGAAATAATACCCAGATTCGGAATACCTCACCAAATTAACAGTGATAGAGGACCTTCATTCACATCAGAAGTAATTCAAAAGTGTGCTAAAACTCTAGGAATAGACTGGAAATATCATGTGCCATACCACCCTCAGAGTTCAGGAGTTGTAGAAAGAATGAATAGGACCATAAAAAATCGCCTGACTAAAGCAATGATAGAAACAGGAATGACCTGGGTCAAATTACTTCCTCAAGTCCTCTGCGAGATTAGAATGACTCCATCCGCAGCAACCAAATTATCTCCATTTGAAATAATCATGGGAAGACCATTTCCAACACCATGGTCAGCCTCCAGAGGGGCACCGCTATTGGAAGGGGATGTAGACACTGCATTGTCCGACTATGTTCACAATCTGGTAGAAACACTGAATAATAACTATCAGAAACTCTCTCAGCCTCTCCCTTCTACAGATCCAACCCATCCGTGGAAAACAGGAGACGTGGTGTTGGTGAAGTCGCTAAAACCAAGGACACCCGGGGAGGTCGTGTATTCCAGCCCCCAGACTGTACTTGCAGTGACGAGAACCAGCATCCTTACAGACGGACAACCGCAGTGGATACACGCCAGCAGGGTTAAGAGCAGCCCCACTGAACCATCTCAGGCATCGGATCAAGCAGACGATGACTCAGGCGAGCCAGCGCCCGGAGCCAATATACATACACACACGCAATCACTGATTAACACACAACGCCTGAAAGAGCCAAGACTCAGAGAGCTCTTTGATCCTCCACATGAACAACAACAAGGTACTCGAACATCCAGCAGGAACAGAAAGCCGAGAGTACCACATGATGTCTAATCTGATAAAGCAAGACTCATTCCATCCTGATAATGGAGAAAATGAAATGCCCATTGTCATCATACGACGCTTATTCGATGTCTCTCGAACCTGGGACCAGGCCAGGAGACGACTGAAGAACTGTGTTTTTTCTTATATATTTAGGTTATTTATCATATCTATCGCATTAACTTTAGGATTTTTCTTTGCTATTTTGTATTGTAGACTGCAACCATGTTCACATTTTTGCAGGTCGTATTTTGCTGACAATACCTCATGCTCCATTTGGCAAGACACCCACCTAGTACGCTCCTCACGTTCCCTAAAATCAGTAAATAGCAACACAGATGGCACTAATAAACCATTTTATGCACCCCCTACAGCAGGAGTTAACTCCTGGTATGAAAATGCCAGAACAGCCGCTCGTGATTTAGGAACCAGTAACTGTTATGTCTGTTCAAAGGGCAATCCAGAACAGGTAATAGTAGGATACCCCATATCCGGTTTCCCCCTCACTGAGGGACTAGAGAAAATCGACGGAGATAATGCTCTCCTCAAAGACACTTTACAGTTGACTCTGAGCCCTCTCGACTGCCTACTTAGACACACACACACACCAACTAACCCTGAGACTCCATTAGGCGAATTATTGAAGTTGTCTAATGACACTGCAGGGACCTGCGCCCCAATGAAACGCCCCAAGAATAGGTTAAAACCCTCACTGCCCTTAGGACAGATCCCTCTCCATTTTAATACTAGTATGATATGTCTGCGCAGACTAAAGTTAACTGGCCCAGACACCCACATAGATTATACAAAGGATAACTATACATTCTTCTCTGACTCCCCAGGTGCACGCTGCAATGAGACATGGCTAGCTGTCTCTGTGGCTGAAGTTTTATCATATCTGGAGGAACACACACACAGTTCAAGTTCGAGCGGAGAATCGATCATTGTTCCCCCAGAGGGTGTATTATATGACACTGACTGGGGGAAGTTAGTTAAATCACACATGGTCACGCGCCTAACTAGAGCAATCCCTAACGGTTATTGGTTGTGCAACAATACTCTTAGATTAGCCTTACCTGTTAATTGGACCGGTACCTGTGGTCTAGTAACTTTAGCCCAAGAACTACTAATACAACAAACCTCAGATCTGCCTGTATCCAGCAGACGTACAAAACGCTCCGCTTACTCACATGACGTTTACATAGATGCTATAGGAGTTCCACGCGGGATACCAAATGAATTAAAGGCACAAGGAGAAACCTCTGCAGGGTTTGCCTCAATATTACCGTGGGTGCAGATAAACAAAAATGTAGCCTGGATTAATTATGTTTATTACCATCAGCAAAAATATATTAATCTGACCAATACGGCCCTTACAGCCCTAGGAGAACAGATGTCTGCTACCTCTTTAATGACCATGCAAAATAGAATGGTCTTAGATATGCTGTTAGCTGAGAAAGGAGGTGTCTGTGCTATGTTTGGAGATGTATGCTGTACCTTCATTCCCAATAATACTGCCCCTAATGGTTCATTCACACAAGCTATGAATAAACTTAAAACATTGCAGATAGAACTGAGAACCAATGCAGGTCATGGTCAGTGGCTAGACAAGTGGTTACAGGACATGTTTGGAAGATGGAAGGAACTAATTGTAGCCTTTGTAACAGTATGTATTATTTTGTTTTTGATGATTATTGCCTGTTATGTGATGCCATATATATGCTCAATGATGACCCGTATAGCTACTAGTACAGCTGCCTCAACGTATTTGAAATTGACAAAAACTGACCCAGATGATGTGCCAGATGTCGCCAATGATGATCCTGATGTATATATTGAGCATTAGGTTGTGAATTACTCCGTTATCCAAGAAGGGAATGAAGTTTTTTTTTTTTTTGGTTTTTTTTTCCTTAGAATTTTGATATCAAGCTTGCTCGGAGGACAAGTTACATTTTCCTTTAGATTATGTTATTACATTTTGCCTTTATATTGTGTTATTATTGTGTGATAATAAAGAAGGGAACTGTTAGATATTTTAGTATTATGGGAGCATTTACTGGGTACTTTTTTGATGATATTAGACAGAAGATTCTGTGACTCAACAAGGCTCTTTATGTTAACCGTCATTTTCTCTTGCTTTGTCAACTCAAGATTTTATGGTGTGAAAGTAGATACTAAGGTTGGAGGGAAAACACCAACAAATCACTCTTTTACTTATCACTCCCTTGCAGAAGATGTTTATGTGAAGACCATCTGGGTTGTGTCAGAACTCACGGATGTAGGAGACCTCTGTATAAGATTTATAGGCCTTGATAGTGCATCTTACTGCAATTGTAGAACAAAGGATTCTAACTGTCTAGTGTTTAACGGACCTGTCAAAGGTATGTTGAGATACAATTGTAGAAGACCTCTTTCAGAGCTGGGGGACCTTCCTTATATGGTTTTAACTTGAAACTTGTTGACACACGAACTTTCTGCCTATAAATACTGCTGCACAAAAGAATAAAACTTTGAGTTGATTTTGGGAAGGCAACCTGAACAGTCTCTGTATCATTTTGTTCTCCTAACTGCTCCCGCCGTCGTAACTAACCCGCTGACGGCATATCTGAGTGCTACTTGAGAATATATTGCTGAGTGTTACTTAATAATTTTGAATCTTATAGGGTAAAGACAAAACTCTGCTTATAGACGCCCACGCCTCGGGGAAACCCGATCCACGGACCAGACCCGGGACGGAGTTTCTTTCACCAGTCAGTGCTATATGTCTAGAAATAAAGATTTTTTAAAATATATTGATTATAACTTTAACTTTTGAAGGAGCATTATTGCAGTTTTTTCTTTCAGGATAATAAAACAGCACATGTCATGAGGCAGCAGCTTGGAGGCAGAGAGCAGCTGAAATACAAAGTGTGACCTCATTAAAAAGGTTGGATGGGATCTTTGTCATGATGGTCTTCCACGCCAGTAACTACGGCTTCTCCTCCATAACATGGAAGCTTCTTCCAGACCCGCAGATGAAGGTAGCTGGATCCTCCCACATGTACCTGCAGTCAAATCAGAGGAAACTTGTACTTGTTGAACACTGAAGATCTTCAATCTGCTCAACAGCTCATCTGGATCTCACAAGTAACTCAGTCCATAAACACTTTCTTTATTTTCTTCCATTAATAATCACTATCATGTCTGATGTCACAGTTACCTTGATGTCATAGTTGATTCCTTGCACCACTTGACTCTTGTACTGAACAGCTTTGAACACGACATATGCTTCATTTCTTTTTTCCTCTACTTGACACTTAACCTGTGTATGGACAAAATAAAAGTAAAACATGACATAAAATGCAGAGCACAGAGTTGATGTGTCTGTTTAATATGTGAGTCTGAATGTTGTGAAGAAGCTCACCTCATCACAGATTGTCTGAATTTCCTCATCAGCGTCTTTCACCTTCGAGAATCCTCCACATTTTATGGCATCCATTGTGAAAGTCCGCTGAAATAAACAGAGGAGACAGTTTTCTTGTTGTATGTGTCTAAAACATACTGGTGCCAGTCCAAGTACATATACTGGGTAAGTGACCTGGAAACTTACTGGAAGGTGACTCTAACGCATGATAGGAGGAGCAACATGTGACACGACAGCCCCTAAATGTTTGCTTAGAATGTCTTCTTGAAATATCTACTTGTGTAATTGTGTCTTAAATTATCTGTGTCTTTAAAACAGATAAACCTTTGCTTTTATATTAACATTTTTTTAGACGACTAAAAAGGACGATAACTAAAACGTGTTTGTCGTAGTCCTGTCAGTCTGTAGTCTGTGATAAATGTCTTATAAAAATAATTTATGTGCCACGGCTGTGGCTGTCAAAAAATAAATACATTGAACTTTGCAAATTCTTCTTTAAGCTGACTGTCCAGAGATAAGCTATCAAACCTGTGATAGATCAATATGCCAGATCTGTAAGTCAAAAAAGTGTGTGACTGAGGAAACTTACAGTTTTGCAAAATACCCCAAAAACATGTTTTCAAGAAAATTCTAAAAGCAAACTTGAGTCTATTTAAACCTGTTTAGAGCAGATGATTTACTTTATTTTTACAAACATATAAACTTCATAGATAAAGTAAGGAAACTTATATTTGAGCAATCATTTCTTTGCTGTCACACTTGGCAATAAATCTTATGCTATTGGAAAGTTTGTTTATTTTCCCTTAAATGGGGCCATGTTTGTAAGGAGAATGTATTCCTGCGTTGAGCAGCAGAGGTGAGAATGTGGATTATGCCCATAAAAAATTGCCAGATCTTCTCTGCCAAAGCCAAATAGCTTATTCTGCTATTGACTCTTGTTTTGAGCTTCAGGTACCCCAGGTACTACCAATCCAGTGCCTGATTGGTGCCCACTTAGTATCTCTGTGAGCATGAACCCTGGTGCAGCGATCATATGCTCCAAGCATGCTACATTTAACTGATGTGGATAGGGCCTGTGCTATAGGGCAACTTCAAACTTGACACCAGAGGAACATGACACCACAAGAAGACCGTTTCCACACACTGTCTGCATTTAGAAACCGTAAGCAGTCAGCTACAGATTTGCAGTCAAAGTTTGCAGGATGATTTTGCCAATGGTGCTCTGTCCAGACAATCCATCAGGCCCATAAGCACTGACGTCAGCGACATGTGCACTAAGCATGACCCTGAGGAGAAATTTCATGTTTAGCAATGAATGCAGACTCTGCATTCAGCAGCAGGACTGTAGGATCAAAGTCTAGAAAAGACACAGACGCTATGCTGATTGATGCATTGATAAGACAGCTTTTGCAGAGTTTGTGCCTTTGCAGAAAGATATCGAGATTCTATCATGTAACAACTGGGAACACGGGAAGCTTGAGAAGTACCAAGGGCTCAGAGAAGATGTGGAGGGTGAAGGTAACAGTGGTCCCAGTGGTAATCGGAGCACTAGGTGCAGTGACTCCCAAGCTAGGCGAGTGGCACCAGGAAATCCTGGAACAACATCCGAGATCTCTGTCTTGAACAGCAGGATACTGCACAGGACCCTCAAGATCCCAGGCCTCTGGTGGAGGATCTGAGCTGGAAGGATAGACAGTCTGCAGGGGCGAGAGGGGAATTTTAAAATAATACATTAATTGATTAATAGATTATACAGTTTATATAATTTATATCTTCATTTATCTAATCTACACACACACACGCACAGTTACTTTAGCCTTCCCCACTGCTCTGCCACCAACTTACCGTAAGGTTGACAGCTGCAACTATTCTGGTGCACGCAGCACTATGGAGGTAATTACATTATACACACGCAGCACTGAGGCCGTCCAAAGAGCAGCGACTTCATCCAAAATGCTGCACATGTCACAATGCTTTCACATTTACAAGATAACTGCAAAACAATTATTAAATAAATACAAGATGCAGTTGCGTTCATAGTCAACATCACCAGAACTCTTACCATCAACAACACACACTGCAGCAATCAATATACTTACAGGTATCTGAACACACACTGGCAGTCCTGGACTTTCCTCACCACCAGCCTATATCTGACATTTCCCACTTCAGTGTGCAGCTCTCTTATTTCAGCCATGGGGTGCCCAGCATTCCCAGGCTTAATGACTGACGGAGTGGAGCCGTCAGGGTGCATGCACTCAGAGCATGACTCATGACCAAAACATATTATATCCAGTAAGTAAGATCAACTCAGTTTATAGTGTCATTTACTGCTTATATCATTAAACTGATGTTCAAATTTGCTAATAAAATAATGCTGACAACCTACTGAGCACCTTTCATGTGTACTTTCAGTTATCTCCTAAAAGTTGGAAAAGTAGATTTCAATCAATAAAAGACTCTCTGACTGAACTGTGCTTTATTTTAGGTCACCTTCACATATACGTTCAAAAAGGATAACATGCTAAATGAAATATAACTCTCCAAATGATGCTATAATTGACTCTTGCACACGGGACGTGGGGAAGAAAAGTATTTAGAAGAAAAGACCCTGCATCATTCCATGTTTGGCACTGATCACCACCTGCACTCATGTATATATCTTTCTACGTAGCACTCTTAATTCTTATTCTCATGTATATATCTCATGTACAGCTCATGCACATATCTTTCTACGTAGCACTTTTAATTCTTATCCCTACTTTTATTTTTTCATGTCTATTTAAGTGCTATTTATGACACTATTTAAGTGCTATTTATGACACTATTTAAGTGCTATTTATGACACTATGTTTGCACTGAAGCACCGCGGCAATTTCCTAATGTTGTAAACCTGCTCAACATTTGGCAATAAACCCCTTTCTGATTCTGATTCTGATTAAACTTCAGTCTCACATGGTTGTTGCTACAAGAACGTAAAATATGATTTTGTGAATTTGAAAACACAAAGCATTGTGTGCTAAAATCCTTCAATTCAGAGCCTGGAGACATGCTTACAGCATTTCTCTCTCATATCCTTTGCAGCTCTCTTTTTTAGCTCATTATTTTCTCACCTTTTTTACTTTTCTGGTTATTGCACCCTCTCAGATGTGACTACAGGGAAGCTCTCTGTCCATATCTCTTCCTGCTGTATTGCCCTCTGATGACTTCTTTGCCCTTCTCTCAATCTTTTCTATCTTTTCTTCACATCTTTCAAACCTACATAACTTTTTCACACCTGATATAAAACTCCATAGTTTTTTTTGTTCTATATAAATCTCTGCTTTTTCACCTCCTCTGCTATAGTCCATCCTTTCTCCCTTTTACCAGGATAAGAAACTGATTCTTAATACTTAATTTTGGATGAATTGTTTTCCTAAACGCTGCCAAAATCCAGGTTTTACTGATAAATCTTTGCTTGGTGGAGGGACTTTAAATGTTTTCTTCTCTCTGCTGCTTTTCTTTTTATACTGACCGTATTTATTTTATCCTGCAGTCAAGTCAGGCGTGCATGCTGTTTGTGAGGCAAAGCAGAGGGAAAGGTGGGATTACAAATGCACAAGAGGCTGATTAGACAATGAGACCCAGGAGGGCGCAAAAGTAAAGATGAAAGCAAAACTTAACCAAACCAAACTTTTTCCACCACTTGGTGAGTAGTTGGCATCAGTGTTGGTCAAGTTACTTGAAAAAAGTAATCAGTAACTAATTACTATGAATGTGAAACGAGCTTAGATTATAGGACTCACATGTTTTCATTTCTAGTCTTTAAAACCTGTCTCTACCCATCTAGTATTAATTCCTTCTGGTATACAAGTATGTATATTATGCACACACACAAACACACATGCTGCTATTACCCATTTCCTGTTTTTATACCTAAGATGAATTATTGTTGAATGAAGACATTTTTCAAACACATGTAAAATGAGGCCAATTGTGTTTATTGGGTAAAGGAAAAGGTAGAAGGGGGAAAAGGGGGGATAGAAAGAAGGAAAGAGAGAGGAGAGAAAACCCCAACAATCCCCTCTGAGCAAGCACCAGGCGACAGTGGATAGGAAAAACTCCTTTTAAAGTGAAAGAAACCTAAAGGAGAAACCTATGGCAGAACCAGGCTCAGGAGGGGGCAGTCAACTGCCGGGACTGGTCGGGGGGTGAGGGTGAAAAAAGAGAAAGGAGGGAGGGGAAGGGGGAAAATGAAGATGGAATAGAGGTGGAGGAAGTCGAGCTTATATCAGGTGAGAAGCAGCAGTGTCTCTCCTCCAGAACCAGTGGAAACGTTTTCTCTTCTTTTTTAGATATTCTTCCACCAGCACTTTTTTCTCAATGATGAGGGTTTTCAGCTCATCCATTGTTTCTGTGTTTTCTTTCTCAAGTTTGTTGCATCTTTTCACCATGTCTTCTAATTGTTCTTGTTTTTCTTTAAGATGGTCTTTCAGTTCTTTAACTGTTGCCTCCTCTATTTGCTTTGCCTTGTGCACATCTGTGTGCATGTCTTCCAGCTGCTGGTTTCTCTTCTGGATATCTTGAAGTCTACACTGCAGGTCTTTATGTGTTTTCTGTTGTTCTTGCTTTTGTGCCTGGATTTCAGTGTTTTTGTGCTTCAAGGTCTTAGAAAGTTCTTCAAGTTCTGTATTTTTTCTCAGCATTGCATTGATGCTACTCTGCATCGCTGAGCATTGATTTGCCAGTTTTTTCTTTTCTCCTTCCAGTACAGTTGTTTTGTACTTTGTTTCATTATACAGTTCTTGGAGTTCTTCATTTTTCCTCTGAAGAATAAGTTTTTCTTCTTCCAGTTGTATTTTCTGTTGGTCTTTTTCTTGAAGCAGCTGGTTATTTCCGTGCACTTTTTTATCGAGCCTGATTTGGAGCAATCTGTGTTTTTCCTCCATCTCGTCAACATTGGAGCCCATTTGTTTCAGTTTAATTTCCATTTGCTTCTTGTTTTGAAGCAACTGTTGATTTTTGTGCAGAGTTTTGTCATGTTTCACCTGCAGAGCTTTGTATTTTTCCTCCATGGCTTGGAGTTTGCTCTGCAGGTCGCTCTGCTCTACGGGCTCTTGTTTTTTGTCTTGGAGGATCTCCTTATTTCTCTCCAGAGCTTCATCAAGCATAACTTGCAAGCCTTCATTTTGTGTCTTGATGTTCTTCATCTTGCAATCCATTTCTTCCTTTTGTATTTTCTGTTGGTCTTTCTCGTGAACCAACTCTTTATTTCTCTCCAGAGCTTCATCAAGCATAACTTGCAAGCCTTCATTTTGTTTCTCGATGTTCCTCAGCTTGCAATACATTTCTTCCTGATGTATTTGCTGTTGGTCTTTCTCATGAAGCATCTCTTTATTTTTGAGCAGTGCTTCCTCAAGAGTCATTTGCAACATTTTCAGTTCTTCCTCCAAGACTTCAAGCTTGGAGTCCGTTTCTTTCTCAAGCATTTCTTGTTGCTCTCTCTCTTGAATGAACTCTTTATTTCTGTGCACTGTTTTCTCGAGCCTGATTTGGAGCAATCTGTGTTTTTCCTCCATCTCGTCAACATTGGAGCCCATTTGTTTCAGTTTAATTTCCATTTGCTTCTTGTCTTGAAGCAACTGTTGATTTTTGTGCAGAGTTTTATCATGTTTCACATGCAGAGCTTTGTATTTTTCCTCCATGGCTTGGAGTTTGCGCTGCATGTCTCTCTGCTGTGTGGACTGTTGTTTCTCTTCTTGGTGGATTTCTTTCAGTTTTTCCAGAGCTTCGTCAAGCTTCTCTTGGAGCTCCTGATTCTTCTTGAGCATGTTTTCCTGTTTTATGCTCTCTTTTTTCTCCTTTTGGAGCAGATCTTTATTTTTTTCCAGAGCTCCATCAAGCTTTTCTTGGAGCTCCTGATTCTTCTTAAGCATGTTTTCCTGTTTTATGCTCTCTTTTTTCTCCTTTTGGAGCAGATCTTTAACATTCCGTGAGCCAATGAGGTTGTCACATGACTTTTGAATGAGGATAATTTGTTTGCTTTTTGCTTAATTTTAGCAGCTTTATGTTTGCAGCTCACCACAGGTTGAGCAAAGGAGTGGGTGAAGTTTTGCCTTTTCCCGTCCTCCTGTAAGCTTTGATGTTTTTTGCTTTTCATGCTTCAAATATTCATAAAAAATTAGGATAATTTTCCTTTTTTGTGTCATAGCGAATACTAATAAACCATATACTACATGTGCATTTTAAAAACTCACATCAATTCGCTGATGGTGTATGATATTAAAAAGGAAAGGAAGGCTGCTTTTTGATAAGGTATGCTGCAAATGCTTATCTTATCAGCTCAGTGTGGGATCACCACAGTCATAGTTGGGATATATTGTGTACAGCAAATATATCCCAACTATATCCCAACAAATCAAACAAAGCCACTTTAATGTGTCGCATGCTCAATTTGAAGCTTGTAAACATCATGTTTTAATGATAATACATTCCCAATAACTGAAATAACCCTTAGCCTGAGAGACGGAGGCAATATGAATAAATAAAACAGATGAGATTTCTAGTACAAACTGTAAACGTCATCCCGACTGTGAGCATTTGCTCCCATATTCTGCCAAATGCTTGTAATCAATCTAAAAATATGTTTGAGATATTACTATTCTGGATATTAATGCATAATTTAGTACTGTTTTCATCTCTGTGGTGTTTATGCTTAGCTTCCTGAAGGTCATTTGGCCAATTTTGAAGCAGTGGGGCTCTCATCTAAGTGTTTCCTTTCCACAGCCTTCTGTGGAAGGTGTAAATGAGGAGAAACCGAGAGCCAATAATAACTTTCACGTTCATTTCCAGGCTATTTTATTTCTCCAAGTACTGTGAATTGGCCCAAGGCTGCAAATTATGGAAGTGATATTATCTAAAAAAAAATGCATTCTTCGCAAAAGATTTTTACTATTTAGATTCAGTCTTTTTTGGGTGTCCCCCTCCTCACAGCAAAATTGTGTGCAAGCATAAAAATCAGCACTAATTGTCTTTAAAGACCATCATGTGAATTTGGTTCTCCTGCTGATTTAACAAGCTGCTGCAGTGCTTTGTGACATTTTTGGCATATTTAAAAAATTATTTTTAACCCATTTTGACCCCGTGTGGTTATTTTTGACTGACTCCTATCAGACCTGATCTGAGTCAGTTCACTTCCTAGTAATGGTATTTTATTAAAATTGGGTCTGAATGGCTAAAATAATTATGTTCATCTCTATGTTATGTTCTAAGACATCCAGTGGGATCTTGCCTGGGTATTTTCCCTTTGGAGATTATCAGTGCACACCTGACTCAAAGGCAATTATGAGTAAGACCCAGAAACTACTGGAGAGCTTATACTTTATGAGTAGTAATATACCTATAGCTTTTTTGCCCCCCCCCCCCCCCCCCCTCAAGACGATGCCATCCAGAGTAAGGATCTTGTTAGCCACAGTGTTTCTAAGATTTTTACGCCCCGTTACAATAACCTCGATTTTATCTGAACTTAGAAGCAGAAAATTAAAGCTCATTATGTGTCTAAGACATCCCGGTGGTTTAACCAATAAAAGTGGGTATCATATGCATAGCAGTGAAAATGTATGCTATGCTATGCCTTCTAAAGCACGTATAATGTAAACAAAACTGGTCTTTGCACAGAAGCCTGTGGAGCTTCATAATTAAGCTCAGTGTGTGAAGAGGACTCTCCATTTAATAATAGCTGTAATAACATGTTATGGTCAACGGTGTTAAACGCTGCACTTGGGTCTAGCAGGGAAGATTTCAACTTTTCAATATGAATGAAGGCTGAAAACTGATTAGATTAATGTCTGATGATCTTTTCTGTGCTTCTTCAAGTTTGTAACACCAAACATATTAAAGGATGATATAAGGTTCACAGGAAGAGTTTAATTAGACACACATTTACTATTTTTCTTTATACTCTTTCTTTCTTGACATGTTTAATATGCTTACTATCAGAGGAGAAAATGACCCTTGTGTAGTTTAAAAAAGTTTTATTTAATCAAACTGTAATGTTGTTGAACTCTGACGGACGTGTCTTTTAAGCTTGTCAACAGTCCTTAATCACCTAAATGTGCCATTTATCATCTTGTAAAATGTTCCCTCTGCTTCTGTTGCACATCTCCCCGGACACTCTCTGCTTCACCAGCCCTGTGCAGGTGGTTCAACCCCTGCCTGCCTCCTTAAACTGGGGTGTTTAAATCTCTTTACCTCTGTTGTGAACTTCACACAAAGTTTGTGGTAACAAAATCAAACTGAGGAGGATCTCGTTTGAAAAAAAACCACACAGTCACGAGACAAAATAAAAACAGACTGCTCAAAGCAAAAGCAGAGCCCTCGCAGCTGGTAGTACAAAAACACAGTGACAACATGCGTATTAGATACCCTCAGTGCCAAAAGCATAAATATGAAAAAGGTGGGATCACCAAGAATATCCTAAAAACGGCGTTGAGGTGGGTGTTACAGTGAAAAAACAAAAAGCAGCCAAATTTTCATCTGAAAATGTTGAATTTTAGTAAAAACAATACTCTGTAGTTTGATACTGTCGTTACAGACAAAGCAGATGTTTAAAGCCTTTGGACGCTCATTTGAAATGCACTCATTCTCCTTATCAGCTGGAAATATTAAAGCCGTAAAATGACTTTTTCGAACGGATAAAAACTATTGAACAACAGCAATGATGAGCCTGTTCCAAAATTTGAATGTACATGTGTTGAAGGTGCGGGTCTTGTTGAATTATTAAACATACTTTCTTTAATTTTTCGAGCCACAAAAACAACAACTTTTAATTTTCTTCTGCTTGAGTCTCGGCCTCGGGTAGTTCTACTTATCATTGCTCAGTCAGTTGTCTGTTTGTGCTACTTTTTTCAAGGAGCAGTGGATTATTGGTAAGGGTGACTTTATGTGTTTAGTTACTTAAGTGGAAGTACTGTGGATAGTTTTACCTTACATACATAGATCTACCAGTACAGCTTCTGAGGTAACTGTTTACAAAATGTTATATTCTATCCACAAATTCTTTGCAATTTTACATTGATAAACATTATCCTTAACACATTTGGCCCACATAAAGTACTATGGCCACCACACTGTCATTTATAATTGTTTAAATAACTCGTGTCTTAAGTCATGCCAAATAAAAAAAGTCGCATGGTTCACTTTTATATCACAAAATGTTAGAAATATAAGTCGTTCATAACAAACTGAAAGGCTGGGAGTTTAAAATGCAAACCGATGGAAGCAGAAGTAGAAGACTATAATGTCACAGAGCACACAGTGTCTATTATTGTGTAGACATTTATAAATAAGAGCTTAATAAAGATGCTTAATTTCTTAAGAAATAAACAGGTGGAGTGATCTTTATCAAAAGTGGATGTTGCATCTGTGGCTAAACCCCTGTACCCAAAAACTTTAAAAATCTACTGTGTGTGAGGCTGTGTAAGTAAAGCTTGCCCTTCACACCCGCGTGTAACAAACCATTTGTTGGGGGTTGTGGATTTGGCACCTCAGCATTGTGAAAGTGGGGAAACATGTTTCTGGCTGTGCATAAGATTTCTGCTTACAACTTAGAATCTCAGTTCTAAATGAAATTCAGATGTTTTTTAAGTATGGCTAATGTATTAATTGACTTCTAAGGCACACACACACACACACACACACACACACACACACACACACACACACGCAACAACAACAACACCAGCACAGAGAAGAAGAAGAGGGGGTCGTTTTACTATGCATCATAAAAACGCAATCATTCATCTTCCAACTGTATCTTTCTGTTCTGTCTTTAGAATCATTGGTTGTTTACTGAGCCGTACTTTGGGAGTCATACTGTTGTGATACTGGGGAAAAAGGGTAAGGTTTGATAGACTAAACCCTTACACACATAACTTGAAAAACCTAAAGAGTGTGTGAGACTGCTAGCTGCGTTGTTTAGCAATAAATTTATCTACAAATGTGTTAGTAAAGAGTGACTTGTACTTCTGTCCCATTAAGCAACGGTTTAACAAATTTCACTGCAAACTATAAAAGGAATCTGGATTTAAATAGAACATAGTAGTGATGGATTAAATGCAGGAAACACTAGTATAAGGTGTCTATGGAACAAATCTCCTTCAGTGTTCAAATGACCAAAGTGAGGCCTACAGGCATTTCTCTCAGTTGGTTGTGTTCAGGGAAAAAGCAGCTAAATACACTGTGACTGCTCCACATTGTTAGTGGGTTAACTCTGGATATCTGTAGGTTTTGTCAAACTTGGAGTGAACAAAAGCAGAAAAACAGTAAAAGATGCAGACAGTGAAAGTCTGGTTTATTTCATGAACACAATGAAACATTTTACAGTCCACAGAGCAAAGTAGCATACATGATAAATAGATACACATAACATGGACAGTGAGAAGTAAAACTCGTCGTCTTACCACATGTTATATTCTGTAAACTTAAAATAACCACAGAAATTAGAGTTTAGTGTTTTAAAGTCATTATTAAAAGCATGAGTCAACATTACTGAAGTGACACTTTAACGATGCTTCATATCACAGTCTTTATGATGATAAAACATGTTCTCTCGTTAGTAGATGTCAGCGCTGTCACTTGTCATGAAAATGTCCCGAGCCTGGGTTCCTCTTCAATTATCATTGATCATTAATAGGACGCACAAAAGATTTGTTGCATTATCCCCACAAACAACGCGCTTTTATAGAAATCATTGTGACACAGATATTTAGATTCTTGCTTCACAATGTGCCCGAACTCAAAATCTTTAGAGTTTCATATTTATAAAGTATCGCAAAGAATACATTTATACCATTGTGTGAGCTACACTTCTTGTAAAAAACTGATTGGTAATGCGTTTGAGAAAAGCTCCTGCTGTGACCTTCCTTCTGTGAGGGCACACACACACACACACACACACACAGAGAGAGAGAGAGAGAGAGAGAGAGAGAGAGAGGGGGAGATCATTAATACAAAGGATTGGAGCCGTTTTTGGATTTTCACTTGTTGTTGGCTTTAATATGAACAGTCACATGAAATTCATTCCAGTTTTTTTTTTTTGCCTTTGCTTCAATTAAGATGTTTCTTTAAATCTACAACAGCTTCCTTTTCAAAAAAGTTTACTGACATAGTAAGGAAGTAGCTAGGGACCTCAGTAAGTATGAGCAACAATAGCTTAGGGACAGTTTCTACAATAAAGAGGATTTCATCATCATCTGCTGTTCGTCAAAAAGTGCCGTATTAAAAACAATTCAGCAGATCCTCAGAGTGCGGATACAAACTGTTTTCAGCTGTAGAGGTAGAGGTACGCTTCATGTACTTATCAACATACAGTTTAGCGGAGTGGATTAGAGTGCATTGGTGCTTGGGCCTCTTTTATTTAGCACGGTTATACCATTGTGAATTTAGCTATACGAATATGCTCAAGAGTCTATCATATGTTTGACATGCAACTAAAAATTCGAAAATATATATTTTTTAAATCAGTAACTTTGCAAATTTAGAGGAAATGTTTTCGGACAACATATGTGTCACATTTTAAACAGGGTTTGAATAATCAGCACTGACATACAGACATTTATGCCCTGGGTATAACAGACATGCTTACCTTGTGAAAGGCCCTCGGATTTCTTGGAGCAGAGAAACATTCTGTATTGTTGCTTTTCTCTATTGTATAAGCAGCACCCGACTGTCAGAAACGCTCTGTGCGGGTAGCAAAGTCGGCTACAACGCCCATTCAGGTGAAAAAATAAAAAGTTAAAACGCTATACCTTGCGGCAGTTGTGAAGTAGTGTGGAATATACTGTGTGTCTGATGGGGTGTTTTTATATAGGTGGGGCTACTTTCAGTTGACCTCTGAGATGTAGAAATAAAAGAGTGTGATGTAAGGAAGAAAGGTGGCAGGCCTTTGGAGACTCTGTTGGACATGGTTTCTGTTGGCCTCTGACATGATAAGACTGGTTGCATTAAAGCCATTAACTGTTTGTGAAGAAACATCTTTGGGCTGAGATGCTCTTGATAAGGAGCCTCTTTTGTTGCTTTGTAGACTGTTGGGCACCTAACTGCACCCCCTCTGATTAGCTATGTGTAATCATCGAGTCTAACTGTTGCAGAGTGTGGGAATTAACTATTTGTGAAGAAACACCTTTGGGCTGGGATGCTCTTGATAAGGTCTCCTCTTTTGTTGCTTCATACCTTTTTTACAGACTGTTGGGAGCCTAACTGTACCCCCCCTCTGTCTAACTGTTACAGAGTGTGTGAATATGTGTTTTTTAGAAGTATCACAGTTTATTTCTAAAGGGATACATGTTGTTTGCGGTGCTCTATTTAAAACTATTGGCCTGTGAAACTTTTAGAAAAGTGAAATGCCCCTAAAGTAGTTAAATCATCTATGTGTAATCATCGAGTCTAACTGTTGCAGACTAGTAGATAATTATAAGACTAGTTGCATTAAAGCCACATTGAGGTTGATACAGCGCTAGTGCAAATATGTACTTTTAGAAGTATCACAGTTTATTTCTAAAGGGATACATGTTGTTTGTGGTGCTCTATTTAAAAACTATTAGCCTGTGAAACTATTAGAAAAGTGAAATCTTCCTAAACTAGCTAAATTAAATGCTGTGTGGGAATACACGGTTTTTAGAAGTATCACTGTTTATTTCTAAAGGGATACCTGTTATTTGCGGCCCTCTGTTTGAAAACTATTTGCTCCTAAATACCACTGAAGAAAATGCAAAAGGCTCCTAACTAGTTAAAATACCCCTAAAGTAGTTAAATTAAATCATCTATGTCTAAATAACAGAACTCTGAGACCTATACAATCCTTTAAAAAGAGTTTAATTAAAACACATAATGGTTTCATTAAATAATACGCTATTAAACACATGTGAACTCATATGACCCCCTGGACCCACATGCACGTGCAAAAAGTCCGTTCTCGCGCACGTGCACACGCACATGGACGCGGAGGGGGATAGGGGAGGGGGGAAATGCCCGCGGGGGTGGGGGGCGAGGGGTGGGGGGGTGGAATGCCCTCGGGGTGGGGGGGGGGCAAAAAAAGCTATAGGTATTTTACTACTTTTATGTCTCATCTGGCCTGAGATCTCCTTGGGATCCTCTGGAGGATCAGGAAAGCGTTGCTGGGTAGAAGAAAACATGGTGGTAACAAAGTAATAAATCAAGCCAACTGCTACTGAAAACAAGAAGTAATTGAAACATGAAAAACAAATGCATGAACATGAATGAACTGATGAAGAAGCACTAACACTAAAAACCCCAAACAGAAAAATACATTTAGATAACTCCATTAGTTCAAACTGTATTCATGTGTCTAACCTGAAATGAAACAGTGCCATGCCTTATTCATTACAAGGCAGTCCATTTTGGACTATCTAGTAATCCAATGAAACCAGAAGTCAGAGCGAGATTTCAAATTTAGAAGTTCTCTGCTCCAGTCCTCTTTGTCTTGTGCTAGTGCGCAATGCACAACGCTAGTTTTTGATCATTACTAATGTGGCCTTATTGCTTCGTAGCCGATATCAATCTGGGTCTGGGTACGTGTTTCATCAGGAGAACGTCCAGGAAACCATGGACAACTTCAAGTTCCTGGTCAAAGACAGCAAACCAAAGGTGGTCAGTGACAACGTCTTCCACGTCCAGTGGTCCCTCATCAGCTTTGAGCACAAAAGGTCTGCACCATTTCCCAAAAAATATACATATTTTATATTGATTACCTGTTGCCCATATTAGGAAAGAGACGTGTTTACCTTCACTGATTATGCAATTGTCTGGCCTCTTTCAGTGTGACAAATGAAGAAATAGGGTCTGCTCCTGAAACTGCAGGTTTTTCACAAAATTAGAAATTACAACAGAAAAAAAATTATCAGCTTCATTTATTTACCCACTTAACTGATCAACTTTGCCTTCCATTATCTACAGTATGTTATTATATGTAAACAAGGAAAGCTTTTCCCTCATGAAGAGGCAGGTTATTAATGGATTACAATGAGAGTACAGGCTGTAGGCACTGATGTTTTGGCTGGTTCATTGTCCCATTAGAAGTACTCAATACTGTCATATTGAGTCTTGGGTGCTGCAGATCAGTCAGCTCGAGCTCTTCTCCATCACACGGGAGTTTTTCATAAACACGGAGGTGAACATATTCTTCATCTCCAACATAGAGCTGCAAGGAAGTACAAGAAAAGTTAAAGGAGATCATGTGCACATAGAAGTACTGCTGATCATTTTAACACAGCTGTGGTAAGTCACACTAGCCAAACGACATGCTAACATGTAGAAAAGGAGAATCTACACCTTCATATATATAGAGTGCCTGATGGCTCACAAACAGAACGTTTGTTGGGCTCTGTTCATGGCTGAAACAGTATGAAGTGCACATGAATTTTCATTTTATTTTGCAGGTTTCTCTCAAATTTTGCAGTGATAAGTAACATTTCAGGCTAAAAAGTCTAAAAGTTTTGTATGAGCCTCTGCATAAAATGTAAAACCACATAAGCGCAGAGTGTAGAAGCAGTAGCTGAAAAAAAATCCAGTGATCATCGCTTTAGTTTCCCCTGAGAGATCAGATCATCTACCATCAATACTCTTATTGATGATATGTTTTTATATTGAAGAGATTTGTAAAGTTGCCACTGTTTACATAACAAACATTACCTTAATGAAGTAGTTGGTCCCAGCTACGACCTGTGTTTTGTAGCTCTGTGCAATGAAAACCTCAAAGTTTCTCTTGGCTTTCTGCTCTGCGAGCAGCATTTTGACACATGTGGATACCCCTTCGGCGCCAGCTGCGGTCGCAAGGCTGGAACCGACAAAAACACCCTGATAATGGACTGTGTTTAGACTGTTCCTTCCCATTCCATGCAAGGCCACCTGGGTTGGCTGGAAGACTGTTTACTTAGCCTAGCAGGGCGAAGGACACTGTCTCAGCTGAACTCTGGACATGCACACACATACATATACACTGATATGCACACACTCATCCCCCCTCCCTTTCCAAAAGCCTTCGATGCTTGTTCCCTCCTGGGAACACGGTGGGTCTGAGCCCGCGCTGGAATGGTAGCGCTGGGCAGGATGGCTGCTGTGTTTGCTTCGGGGGTTCCTAATTCACTGCAGGGCAACCTGCACGTGGCGAATAAAGCCTTGATTGATTGATTGATTGATTGATTGATTGATTGATTGATTGATTGCTCAGAATTACTGTTATTCATGCCTTTATTTCATCATGTCTAACTTATTGTAATTCATTGTTCACTTGTCTTTAAAAAAACAAACAAACCTTGAGCTCTGGGTGTTTTTCCACTTATTTTCAGACCAGTCCTTATGCCTGAGCACTTTCAGAGGAATAGTTTTATTTGTTAGGGCAATTTACGCTGACATATTAATCATTCAAGCATTTTAAAAGAAAAACTAACTCAAGAGAGGAACCAGTTAACTTATCTTTAGGCACTTTTTTATTTGCAGCTTGTTCCAGAAATAAATAATTTGTTCCCATTTCTTTTGTTAAATCTATGAAAAATGACAAAAAAGCACCATTTGACATACATAAATCAGTATTTTTGCACCAGAAGGTGATTTCCAATGAGCTGTTAGCCAAAAAGCTGGTATAACTTAGTATAATCTACAGTTCTTAAAAAAATGAAGAAACTGAACAACAAGTGAGTGGCAGACCTAAAGAAAAAACAACAACAACAAAACAAAAAACAACCTACAACGGATTAACTGTATCTGAAAGCATTGCCCTCAGAAATGAGAAAAAATATCTGACACAGTCGGTCCATCTACCGTTTACCATTTTCAAGGAAAGCTGAAATATGTAAAGTTACACAAGAACTGCACTGAATATCAGTGGCCACAGGTCTTATGGAGAGATGAAACCAGATTTGAAGTTTTTGGTTCAAATAATTCTCTCAACTTCTTACTGAACAATATTATAGTTATGTTACGGACACAATGTCTCTCATCTTTCATTTGAGGGTATCCACATTCAAATTGGATGAAGGGTTTAAGAGTTTCAGCTACTTAACATATGCCACCCTCTTTTTAAAAGAACTACAAGTAATTGGACAATTGACTCAAACGCTATGTGCTATGCAGATGTGGGCAATTCATTCATTATGTTATTATCAATTAAGCAGATAAATGGCCTTGAGCTGATTTGAGGCGTGGTGCTTGCATTTGGAATATTTTGCTGTGAACAGTAGTGTTGTGCAGATCAATATTGAAGTTTTTGGTTCAAATATCAATTCCTCCAGTTACAGTTATTAATGTTTTAGAATCGATTTTCATATTAAAATATCATTTTTTTAGTAATTTGGAGTAAATTTGTAGTTTATCACTAACAGGATATGGGTTAGGGTTAGGAAAGAAACTATATCATTCGGATCATCTAACTTGGAAGGAACTACTTCCTCTTCCGACTTACATAGTGTTACGAAATCAGTTTCACCCCGGTTCTTTTTTATTCCTCCAGGCATCCAGAGACGGCACCAGACTCAGTAGTCATTTTCACAAAACCTTTATTCATCTTCATTTAAGCATGCATCTTCTAAAAGGGGAGATGTGCAAGGCCGGTGCAAATCTTCCCTCCTTTGTCTGTGAAACACAGTTTTGTAGAAGCAACCCTATCATAAAACCCCCCATGGTGTCCTGCAAACTCTGTGTGTCTGTGTGTGTATGCATGAGTACATGAGTGAGTGTGCATGTAGGTGTGGGTGCGTCGTACATCCTGGGGGTCATAAAAGTAATCTCCTCACCCAAGCTACACCAAATTCCTCTAGACAACATACAGGAAGAACATTATATATATATGTATGTATGTATGTATGTATATATATATATATATATATATATATATATATATATATATATATATATATATATATATATATATATATATATATATATATATATATATATATATATATATATATATATATATATATATATATATATATATATATATATAATGTTCTTCCTCTACACACCCCCCCCCCCCAATTTTTGCACATGTCGAGGAGCGTGTCAGGCTACATTTCACTGTATGCTATCCCTGCCTGTAAGGGGCAGGGATAGCTCAGTAGGTAAAGTGGTCGCCCCATGATCGGAAGGTCGGCGGTTCGAATCCACTTAACGGCTACCCTGAGGTACCCCTGAGCAAGGTACCGTCCCTACACACTGCTCCCCGGGCGCCTGCTTAGTGGGCTGCCCACTGCTTCACAGAGTGAATGGGTCAAATGCAGAGAAAAACAAGTAATTTCCCCATGGGGATCAATAAAGTATCCATTATTATTATTATTATTATGTTATACTTGTATAACTATGCATGTGACAAATAAAGAACCTTGAACCTTGAACAACATACAAAACACAGTTAACATATTACAAACACTGAGACCCCCACTCTGCATCCACTGGGCCATTGGCCTCTTGTTGTCTTACATTTACAGATAAGGTGGAGAGTCTCCTGCAAACCTACTTCTAAGTTATAACAATTATGACCGTTTATTAGATTCAGGTTAAAGCATCAGCATCAGCAACCCCCAACTGTAGCTTCCTGTCTCCTTTTATGACAGCAGACCCCCAGTGTCCATAAATTCCTTTCCCTCTAAACAATTACACACACTCTCAGGCCTACAGCTAATAGTCTACAATAGTCATATGCAAAATAAGGCTGTATAAATGTCGCAGCCCTTTGGCGTGCACACTCAACAATGGCCAAGCGTAAATGGAGTCATGTATGGATGTATTTTACTTCCACAAACAGCCAAGACGTGGTTTGCGATACATGTGGCAAGACAGTGAGGTGTTGTGGCAACACCACTAACCTCATCAAACACCTCAGAGTAAATCATATCACAGACTATGACGAGCTTATGTTGAGGGGAACTGAAAATGAGGAGAGGAAGGTGCAGCTAGGGCGAGACAGACATCTTGTAAGAGTCCTTTAGTGCTGCAGGCAGGCAAGTGTTCAAATAGCACACAACTTCAGGGTTGTTGTTTTTTTATTTCTATATAATTCTGCATTATTAAGCAATAAGAACAAGTAGTCTGATGTCCTGTAATCATTATGAAGCTATAATTTGAAATACAATAAAACATTACATTTTTGTACAAAGTATCGGATCAGTATTGTCGATGCCACCCTGAATTTTACTTAGTATTGGATCGGAAAGGAAATCAGTGGTATCGCACATCACTAGTGAATAGACAACATGCAGTCAAAGCAGCTCTCCGTGTAGGTGGAGCAAGCCATCCTCAAGCTGTGAAAATGGGAAAATCCCATCCAAGAAATTGCTACATTATTAGGAGTGGCAAAATTTACAGTTTGGTACATCACACACACAACCTGCTGCTTAACACCGAGAAGACCAAGGAGCTCATCGTGGACTACAGGAGTAATGCTGACCCACATCCACCCATCCACATTAAGGGGACGGCTGTGGAGCGTGTGAGCAGCTTCAAGTTCCTGGGAGTCCACATCTCTGAGGATCTCGCCTGGACGACCAACTGCTCCAAGCTGGTCAAGAAGGCTCACCAGCGCCTCTTCTTCTTGAGGACTCTGAGGAAGAACCACCTGTCCTCAGACATCCTGGTGAACTTCTATCGTTGCACCATCGAGAGCATCCTGACCAACTGTATAACAGTCTGGTAAGGGAACTGCTCTGAAGGCGTTGCAGAGGGTCGTGAAAACTGCCCATCGCGCCGCCGGAGCACCACTTCCTGCCATAAAAGACATCTACAGGAAGCGGTGTCTGAAAAGGGCTGGGAAAATCATCAAAGACCCCAGTCACCCATCACATGGACTCTTCACCCTCCTGCCCTCTGGGAGGCGCCACAGGAGCCTCCGGACTAAGACCACCAGGTACCGGAACAGCTTCTTCCCCACAGCTGTCAGACTCCTGAACTCTGCCTCCTGACATCTGACCCACGTTAACACACGGACTGAACATACACACACCCACAATGGACAACTGTACCCTCAAACACAATAATAACATGGAGTGAACCACCACTCACAACCACTAGCACTTTATATAGCCTCTGTAGAAACTATCTACACCCTCACTTATCTTAACTGCACTACTGTATAGCTCTGTGTAAATAATCATTCTGTACATACGATCATTTTTAACCCTACAACTGTTTACAACTTGCACAGTTCCCATTTCTGTATAGCTGTATATCTCAGATTTCTGTAAAGTTATTTATTTCATATTCTGTATAGTTTTTCATATTTATATCCTGTTCATAGCCTGTACATAGCTTGTACTCACTACAGCCTGTGCATACTTATAGTTATAGAATATTCACAACATACTTCATACCGTGTACATTATAACATACCATAATAGACCCATTTCTGTAATATACTTACATAACTATATTATTGCTAATATATATTGTAATATATCTATATCACTAAAGCACTTCTGGATGGATGCAAACTGCATTTTGTTGCCCTGTACCCGTGCATGTGCAATGACAATAAAGTTGAATTCTATTCTATTCTATTCTATTCTATCCTGAGAAAGAAACAAAGGATTGGTGAAATCAGCAATGCAAAAAAGATCTGAATGTCAAAGAAAGACAACCGGGGTGGATGATCGCAGAATCATTTCCATGGTCATGAGAAAACCCCTTTACAACAACCAGATGGCTTCGTTTTTCAGTGAGACGATGATCCCAAACACACTGCCAGAGCGATGTCTCAATACTGCTGGGTTACAGCACAGACTATAGATGTCTCTGCCACGGCTAGACGGTCCTCACCGGTCGCCTTGCCAATTTTTGTTGTGTTTGTGTGTACTTTGTGGTGTTCTCCTCTCCATCCTGTGCGCGTGTTTGTATCCGGGAACATGTACTTCCGGAAGCCATGGCACGGAACGGCAGCTGACCCGGGGGGAGCATCCTGAGCTGGAATCGCCGCACCCGTGCTTAATCACTTCGCCGGCTGCTACTAATCCAAAGCAGACCTATTTAACAGTGCGGTCGGGTCACAACCAACGCTGGAACGTTGAGCTAAACCGGGTAGCGTAGTCGCGATTAGCGTACCTAGTTTGTGAAGGAGAGAGAACGTTTAAGTTACCGTGCGTGTGTTTTTCTCATCTGCCTCCAGGATCCAGGGATCGGAGGAGGAGCGGGCACAAGAACAAGTAGTTTTGGATAATCACTGCACTGTCACCGCGGGGACAAGTCACCGTATCACTGCACTGCCCTTTTGGATTACAGACTCGAACTGTTGCCTTATTTTTTTCACTGTGAATAAATTCACTGTCACTCTGCAAGAAGTCTCGCACCTGAGTCCTTCAACCCAATTCACCATGACAGTCTCACTATTTTACAGCTCTTTTTAAAGCATAATGTTTATTTCAAACGTATTATCTGTTTCACTATGGACAAAAGTAGATGTTTTATTTGTTTCTTTGAAACTGCGCTGGTTATCCTTGATGGCATCTCTGAAGTGAGTCACATAAGTGGTGAATTGTGAGGCAGTTCAATTCCCCAACCAATCACATACTTTAAAAATAGCCCCTATGACCACAGAATGTATCTTACAATTACACACACACACACACAAAAAATAAATTCTGCTTTATTTATTTACCCACCTCGTATTTAACTGATCTAGTCTTATTTCCATTATCTGCAGTATGTTATTATATGGAAACAAGGAAAGCTTTCCCCTCATGAAGAGGGAGGTTATTAATGAATTACAATGTGACTACTGTGGGCACTGATGCTTTGGCTGGTTCGTTCTCCCATTAGAAGTATGCAATAGTATCATGTTGACTCTTGGGGTGCTGCAGTCTGGTCAGCTGGAGCGTGCCTCCATAAGCCGGGAGTTTCTTGTAAACACGAAGGTGAACATATTCGCCTCCTCCCACATGGACCTGCAAGGAAATACAAGGAAACTTAAAGGAGATGCTTAATGTGCACATAGAAGTACTCCTGATCATTTTATCACAGCTGTGGGCCAAACAACATGCTAACATGTGAAAAGGAGAATCCACGTCTTCATCTATATAGAGTGCACAATGTTTCTAGTGTTCACAAACTAAGATGACGGAGGGCATTACACAGAAGTAGTTTTGTTTGCTATCAATTTTGACATTTTGACCACCCTATTAAAGATTAATATCAGTTTGTACATGCTCCAGATAGCTTTTCTTCAAATTCTTTCATTCTCACTCACTTTTGCAACTTTGTACTTTTGTGTTACTCGCAGCAATAACTCCACCTCATTGTTAGTCCATTTAAAAAACTCGGTGCTTTTCCTCAACATTTTGCTGCGAAGTTTTAAAGAGCTGGAAAGTAAATAAACTATCTTACAATGTGGAAAAGGGGCATCCACTTCTTTGGCTACATAGTGCATGATGGCACTAGTGTTCACAAACAGAACATTTTTTGAGCTCTGTTATGGCTGTGACAGTTTTAACCATAACAGTTTAAGTTTTGTATGAACCTCCATATAAATTAACACATAAACGCTTGAATTACAAACATTACCTTAATGAAGTAGTTGGTCCCAGCTACGAGCTGCGTTTTGTAGCTCTCTGCAGTGAAAACCTCGAAGTTTCTCCCGGTTTTCTGCTCTGCGAGAGGCTTCATCTGAAGAACAATAACAGCAACACCAACATGAAGCACAGGCCCCGTGTGTGCGAGTGTCAAATCTCACTTTTCTACTCACTGCATCGCAGATCTTTTGAACTGCTTCATCAGCCTGCTTCTCCTCGGTCAACCCTCCGATCATTTTTACTCCGACAACATTTTGTTGGTAAAAAACGACCAAAAAGGTTATAAACACACGCCAATTCACAAGACTCCGCATTTTGGACCAGCGCACGGAAAAAGATGCGTTTGTTTGTAGGCTAAAAAAAAAAAAAAAAAACCACATAAACACATTTTGGACCGTACCATCATCTTAGGGAGAAGGGGGTTGTGGGCGGGGCGGTATTTGCCAACATTATGAAAAAAAGAGAAGCACACTTACATACGGAAACAATTACTTTTGTCCATTTTTTGTCCGTTTTTTACTGCATGTGTGGGTTAGTCTGAGCTGACGCTCGAGTCTGTCGGTGTTGTACCAAAAAATGATCGTCTGCCAAAAACTGATTTCCAGTATTTACTAGAAACTGATTACTGTACTGCTATAAATAAATTGTTGCT
The DNA here is from genome assembly GCF_964374335.1 of Astatotilapia calliptera. Taxonomy (NCBI): domain Eukaryota; kingdom Metazoa; phylum Chordata; class Actinopteri; order Cichliformes; family Cichlidae; genus Astatotilapia; species Astatotilapia calliptera. The sequence continues at coordinate 19,386,663 of NC_137430.1, read as the reverse complement.
CTATGCAAAACATATGTCACACGTATCCCTCACGCATCAGTGTAACTTTGTGCTGAACATTGCCTTCACGAATAATATCAAGTCATCTTGAGCCACAAACAACATTTCTGTAAGAAGGTAGAATCCGCAATCAGTTTTTGGCACTGACTTTTATATATCCTTTATTTATCCAGTTAAAAATAATCTCGCATTGACATTAAAAGTGTCTTTTTAAGAGTAATCTGGCCAAGAGGACAGCAGAAACTGCAACAAATATAACAATAGTTCTCTAAACATAGTTTAAGTGGACACATACAGACCGGATTGGTTACAATGTAAATACAATAACACAGAGTTATACAGATACCTGAAAAACAGGCCATTTTTACATTTTATATATAACCCCTATGTAAACCAGGTCTCTCTTGAAAATGAGATTTTTAATCTCAATGAGATTTTTTACCTGGATAAATAAAGGACTAATAAAACCCTGTTCACCAAAGTGTATTTACAAACATACAAATTACGCATTTTAAAAGCAAAACAAAACACGGAAACACTGGAAATTAGTTTTTGGCACAACAGGTAGTGAGTGGAAGTACAGGGTGTGAGGTGTGATTGTATAATTTGGAGAGGATCAAACATGAATCATGGCCTAAAAAACTGCTTTCTGCTCTTCCTTTCAGGTTATCCTACTTCTGACACCCAAACCTCAGCATTTCCAAAAACTTTATCTAATGCAATTCAGTTATACCTACTGAACTTAAGGGGATAGTAAAAAAAAAAAGATTGATCCAACATGCTAGTATCGATCCAATACAGATACCAGAGCTGGTATGGCAGGGCCAACCAGAGAGACACACACATGCCCACATTCACATTTATAGCTGACAAAAAAACACTGATAACCTAACATACAGGTCTTTGGGTCGTTGCACCACTGTGCCACACAAGTATCATTTACACCTATAAATGTATAGTTGTCATACTAAACTGTCAATTGGTGTGTTTATTATGAAGACTTGACTTATTTTAAACATATTTTCAGTTTGCTGGTAAAAGCCTGAGTTTATAACTGGCAAGAAATCAACAACACAATTTATTTTGTTGTTACAGAATTCAACTTTTAATGCTTCAAACCTCTCAAGTTGCAGTCCAGTCAGTGCAATATGTCTAGAAATATTATAATTAAAATGATTGATTTCCTATAATTGTTACTTTTGAAGGAGCTTTATTGCATTTTTTTTCTTTTAGCACATGTCATGAGGCAGCAGCTTGGAGACAGAGAGCAGCAAAAAAACAAAGTGTGATCACATTGAAAAGGTTGGATGGGATCTTTGTCATGATGGTCTTCCATACCAGTAACTATAGCTTCCCCTCCATGACATGTAAGCTTCTTCCAGACTCGCAGATCAAGGTAGCTGCATCCTCCCACATGTACCTGCAGTCAAATCAGAGGAAACTTGTACTTGTTGAACGCTGAAGATCTTCAGTAAGATGTTCATCTGTTCAACAGGTCATCTGGAGCTCGCAAGTAACTCAGTCCATAAATACTTTATTTTCTTTCGTTAATAATTCCTAACATGCATAATATCACAGTTTTAATTACCTTGATGACATAGTTGACTCCTTGCAACACCTGACTCTTGTACTGAACAGCGTTAAAAACTGCATATGCTTCATTTCTTTTTTCCTCTACTTGACACTTAACCTGTGTATGGACAAAATAAATGCAAAACATGACGTAAAATGCAGAGCAATGACTTGATGTGTCTGAGTGTTATGTGAGTCTGAATGTTACTCACATAACACTCAGCTCACCTCATCACAGATTTTCTGAATTTCCTCATCAGCGGCCCTCGTCTCCATGAATCCTGCGCATACCATTTCAGCCATTCTGAAAGTCAGCTGAAATAAATAGAGGTGTCAATTTTCTGGTTTTGTGTGACTCAAACATACTGGTGCCTCTCCGAGTACATGTACTGGATAAGTGACCTGGAAACTTACTGGAAGGTGGCTCTAACACATGATAGGTGGAGCAACATGTGTAACCACAGACCCTAAATGTTTGCTTACGCTGTCTTCTCCAAATATCTACTTGTGTAATTGCGTCTTAAATTTTAAATGTCTTTAAAACAGATAAAACCTAAGCTTTTATATGAACTTTTCTTTAGATGACTAAAAAGGGCGATAACTAAGAGGTGTTTCTTGCAGTCCTGTCAGTCTGTAGTCTGATATAAATGTCTTACAAAACTCCATTATGTGGCACAGCTGTGTCTGTCAAAAAGTATCTTAAATAAACAAAATGAGCTTTGCAAATTCTTTAAGCTGACTGTTCGAGAGATAAGCTATCAAACTTGACTCAGATCAATATGCCAGGTCTGCAGGTTTTTTTTAACTGAAGGGGTGATTGCAGAGACTTGCAGTTTTGCAAAGAACTCCAAAAACAAGTAAAGAGATTGATAAAAAGAATAATGATAATTTGTCAAATCCTGTCTGCCACCAAAGAATCTTCTTCTTCTTCCTTCATTTTTAATGGCAGCTTGCATCCAAAGATGTTGCACTGCTGCCATCTCCTGGGTTTTACTGTTACATCGCTTCCAAAACCTTAGATCCTCTTGATGAGTCCAGTATTTCTCAAAAAACGAAAAACCACTCCTTTTCCTTCATCATGACTTAACCACTCAACTACCTTTCAAACTTTTCTGCTCTGTAGTACCACCCATTTCTACCCTCAATACTCTGCTTTGACTGGCATACTTCCTGCAAATAATAAGTACATGTTCAACCGTTTCCACCAGTTACATAAACCAGTCGAATGTTTCCTCATTCTAAGGAGAGTGCCATTCGGAAAACAATGACCTGTTCGTATTCCCCTTATTAATATCTCCTCCTGCCTATTTATTCCTCTACTTCTCTTAACTTCTATTGCGTGTTGTACCCTATATAAATCTCTCCCTTTTACTTTGCTATGACCAAGTCAGTTTCCATAAATTCTTACTTTCTTTCCAGACTATACTTTTGATATCTGCACATCGACATCTACTTTTTTAACAGCTTCTTTAGCCAACCTATCTGCTCTTTCATTACCCACAATACCTATATGTATACCTATACCTATAGTTTTATTTATACAGCGCCAAATCACAACAACAGTCGCCTCAAGGCACTTTATATTATAAGGTAGACCCTACAATAATACATTCAGACAAAAACAAATAAATAACCATTCCACCTATTCTAAAGCCAACAGTATGGCATATAACCCTACTGCATATATACTCAGAAGATTTGATGGTCTTTTTGCAATTTGATGCGGCGTAGGTCTGCTCCAAGCATACTACATTTAACTGATGTGGATAGGGCCTGTGCCACAGGGCAACTTCAAGCTGATGTTCCATAAACCAATATGCAAAATTATTCTGAGTGAGCCTTAATACCATCTCCAGACTGAGTTCTATGTCAGAGACAAGCAGAGAAGTTGGTGTCCTAAGAAGACGGCACCACAAGCAGACCGTTACCGTACTGTCACTGTCAGCACTTAGAAACCGTAAGCAGTCTGCTACAGATTTGCAAAGTTTTGGTTGATGCCACTCTACCCAGACAATCTGCAATGATATTAGCAACACATGCACCGAACATGAACATGCTGAGAGATAATATGTTTTGCAGTGAATCCAGGTTCTGCCTATGGCAGCTGGGTCGTGGGATTAAAGACCAACAATTTCTACTTGTCACATTTCAACTCTGAGGAATGTAACTTCTGGTTGTGAAACAGAGACTCAACAGCAGTGCTCACATGTTTCAAAGAATAGTTTGGACATTTCTCAAAGAACGTTAAGACCTGAAGACGTTTTTTCTCTTTTTTAGAATGTTTGGAATCTGAGGACAGAGACGGACCTGCAGACGGTCTCAGGATCAGTGGAGGCTCTCTTTGCACTTTGCTGTTTCTTTGTCTCTTTAACTTGTGACTATTTTCTTTTGTGTAGCTTTTACCTAGCATTTGGGGGAACATCCATTTGCTTTGTCTTCGCTGTTGTTTTTTCAGACACCTTGACTCTTTGCAAATAGTTCACAACAAAAATATATGTCGTTATGAACAAGAGAACTGAATTAACTTTATTATTGAAATCACAACGAGTCTGTTGTCAATGAATACACAATAAAAATACACTCTGATATGTCCAACGTTTCAGTGAGATCCAGTACTGTGACATCCTGCTGTGATTATTTTATTGCAGTGCCGCTTCTTTTGTCATATTTGTGCTTCTTTTAACAAGAAATCTTGCTGACTGTTCATGACTTAATGTAAATGTATAAAGTGTGAATAATCAGTGTTTTTTAATGTAAAATCCATCTGCACCTAGAGCTTTGTAATTAAACACCCTCTACACTTTTTTTGCCAACAGCCCTCTGATTTCTTGCAAGAAATCCAACCAATGTGGCAAACAGTGCCACAAAGCATGTGCAAACCTTCTTTTGTATTTTCTAGTAGAGGAACAGTGTGATTTTAATGTTTTCCACAAGAAAATCAATCTAAAGCGTGTCATTTCAATCTGATGCATATTTACAATATGTTTGTAGACACAGACTGCATAGACTATGGTGAAATATCTGCAACTTGAGTCATCAATGGGATCACATTGCGTGTGATTAACAAAGATGAATGTCAGTCACAAGATAAAAACAATCATAGGCTGACTAATGCCAAAGTCTGCCAACAAAATACTGCTGACAACCCACTGACCACCTTTTTTTTTCCAAGTCAGAGTTGGGAAGTGTGATTTGAGGTTTGCCCGACAGTCTCGACATGTTCAAATACAGCATGTGACTTATTGTCATTTAAGATTGCTTAAATCATATTTTCCCTGTACACTGTTGTGTGCTATGTACAGTTCATTTGTGAACTTTGGACCACTGAAAACTTGAATAACTTTACCTATGCTATGGAATAGCATGTCATGGTAGCATGGGTCGTCTTACATTTCAAATGTACGATGTTGGCTACCACACGTTGCCAGCACAGTTTCACCTTGATCATGAATCCTCAAACCTACAGAGCTCCATTGGAGGTTGAAACACCAGTCTTAGAAGATCATTTCAAATAATTTGGGGTTTTAACAATGTTTTTGGAAAGCACTGTCAAGATCCACTTAATGTATAACAAATGACTGATAGTATTTATGAACTTAAACCATTCAGTGACCCTTGAGCCTTCTAGATGTTTAGACTATTGCACAAGGATCACTCCCATCAGGACAGAAATGTTTCAGCGCTGGAGAAAATTGAGCAACTTTCTATTGATTAGTGTAAAAGAACAAAACGTATCCTAAAAGTAGAAAAAGTTGATTAAAATCAATGAGACCCCTGCCTCATATCAGACTCAACTGTGTATTATGTCTCTTTCATGTAAGCATTAAAAAAGGAGGGCAAGCTAGATGAAAGAACTCTCCAAAAGATGTCATTTTAAACAAAATTGTGTTCAGAGTTCAGTCTGACATGATTATTGCTACAAAAATGTTTTTGCGGGTCTGAACACAAACATTGTGTGCTAAAATCCATCAATCACTTGTGCAAGACATGTATATAGCTGCCACATTTACTAAATATACTGCAAATGTGTCTTATGTTAGGAAAGAGAAATGAGTTTGCTTTCAGATAATATGCAGGCATTTCACAAATCAGACACCACAATAGAAGAAAAATCTGCTTAATTTATTTATGCACCTTGTATAAAAGTGTTCCACTTTACCTTACATCTACCATCTACAGTATATTGTTACATATAAGCAAAGGAAACTGCACATGTTTGTCAAGAGGCAGGTTATTAATGGACTACTACAAGACTACAGCCTGAAGGCACTGATGCTTTGGCTGGTTCGTTCTCCCATTAGAAGTACTCAATACTGTCATCGTGACTCTTGGGGTGTTGCACACTGGACAGCTCGAGCTCTCCTCCATAACACGGGAGTTTCTTGTAAACACGGAGGTGAACGCATTCGTCTCCGCCCACATGGACCTGCAAGGAAGTACAAGAAAAAGTTAGAAGAGATACTTAATGTGCACATAGAAGTACTCGTGATAACATAAGCCACGCTGACCACACAACATGCTAACATGTAGGGAAGGAGGCGTTCATGTCTTCATTACAGAGTGGACTATGGCTCGAGTGATCAAAAACACGGATGAGTCATTTTAGACTAAGAAAATAAAGTAAATCTCTGCTTGTGAGACTTTATTGAAGCCCTGAGGGAGTGTTGTGCAAATGTGTTCCAAGCCATCATACACAAGTACTGGAAGCACTGGAATGGCTTGTTTTGCCCATTAACACCAGGAGTGTGAAGCACACATGTACTTTAATCTTCCTTTGCATATTTTTTCTCAAAATTTAAATACATTTAACCAAAACTTGGCTGGAAACTTAGATTAAAAGCATCAGCCGTGATGAATGACACTTAAGACTAGAAAATCAACAGTTTAAGGTTTGCATGAAATTCTATATATATGACCACATAACTACATAAGCCTAGAGATGGTAAAGAAAGAAAATCACTGATAATCGCGTTAGTTTTCACTTTATGGATCAGATTATCTACAGTTAATACTCTTATTGATGATATTTTATTATATGCAAGACCTCGGAGCTTTGCAGTGTTTCCACTGAGCTCACTGCTTGCATTACGAACATTACCTTAATGAAGTAGTTGGTCCCAGCAACGACCTGTGTTTTGTAGTTCTTTGCAGTGAAAACCTCGAAGTTTTTCCCGGTTTTCTGCTCTGCGTGAGGCTTCATCTGAATAACAATGACAGCAACATCAATAAGAAGCACAGGCCCCGTGTGCACAAAATGTTAAGTGTAAAATCTCTCTTTTCTACTCACTGCATCACAGATCTTCTGAACTTCTTCATCGGCCTGCTTCACATCGGTAAGCCCTCCGCACATCGGCATTTTGACAAGTTTTTGGTAGTGAAAAACGACGAAATAGTGAATAAACGCATGTAGAGCCTTTTTTTATAGGTCGTTCGGTGAGTCAGCGAGTCATATGACGCCGCATTTTGGACCGTACCATCGGCATAGGGGGAGAAGGGGGTGGTATTTGCAAACGATCGCGTAAAAAACCAAGAAAAAAAGCTCACATAATCAGATATCCTAAGACAAGAAAACAATGAGTAGCTTTTCACATTTTTATACATTGATTTTGTGTTTATAGGATAAATCTTCTAAATGTTTGTACACGTATTTTTAGTCCGTACGCCTTTTACTGCATGTGTCGGTTAGTGCGAGCGTATGACAGCTGACTGTCAAGTCTGCCGGGAAGTGAAAATACAGGGTGTGATCTGTGATGTTTGGAGAGGATTACGCATGAATCACGGCCTAAAAACTGCTTTCAGTTCTTCCTTTCCGGTTATCGTACTTCGGATATCTGAACCTCAGCAAACCACAGTTCCCCAAAGTACTGAGTGGGTACTGCTCTCTGTGGTTCAGAAATTATTATTGCTATTATTTGTTGTTTAAGGCTGAATTAGAATTAGATTTTACCCAGCTCATTGGTTTCTTAACCAGGGGAAATCTAATTATTACTTGTTTAAAGTTAATCTTTAAACCTTGAAATGTTAGATGAAAAAATAAAAACCAAAAAGGAGACTTGAATGACTGCAAACGGCAGCAAAAAAGTAAAACACGCAGATGAAAAACCAGCCACAAAGTGACACAAGCTAAAGAAAAAAAAATAAAACACAGACAGACAGCTGAAAATGACTTGAAAGGCTGCAATAAGGGCACTACATAGACAGACATAATCAAGGAGCGACAAACAACACAGAAAAGCCAAACTAGTGCACACATAGACCAAACAACCAAACATATGACATGTCTGGATTTTTAGTAGTTATGTGTCTCTTATAGTTTGGGTTTCTTGTATGTAGAAAAGACAGGAAGAGCCTGAAAGAACAGGATTACTCGGAAACCTCAAGCTGTGGTGCTAACAGTCCACGCCTCTGCATGTGATGTGGTTACCATGGCCAGCAGGTCAGACAGCATTGCTGGAGAAGCTTTGCCTGGTATTTGAACTGAATGAGTCCAATGAGTAAAAGGGGCAGCAGTGGATTTCTGGAATGAGTGCAACTCAACTCTAGGTCAGGTGACTGTGCAGGCCAGGCCATCTGGCCCACCATCTCATCACTCTCCTTCTTGGTCAAATAGCCCTTACACATCCTGGTTTTGGGGGTCATTGTCCTGCTGAAAAATAAATGATTGCCCAACTAAATACAAACTGGATGGGATGGCATGTTGCTGCAGGATGCTGTAGTAGCCATGCAAAGCACAGATTTCCACTGGTCTAATTTCCTTGTGTTTCTTGGCCCAACCAAATCTCTGCTGCTTATCGTTTTTCCTTAGTAGTGGTTTCCCAGCAGCTATCAGACCATAAAGACCTGATTCGCACCGTCTTCCCTGAACAGTTGATGTCAAGATGTGTCTGCTACAGGAACTTTGTGTGACATTTATCTGAGCTCTGATCTGAGGTGTTGTTAACTTGGGATTTCTGAGGCTAGTGACTCAGATGAATTTATCTTCATTATTTATCAAGCATTTTTTCAGAATTTGTCTTCAGCAGCAGAGGTGGGGCGGTCCTCATGTCAGCCAGTTTTGTTGTAGCGCTTAATGGTTTTTGCGACTGCACTTGGCGACACATGCAAGTTTTTTTTACGTTTTCCAGACTGGCTGACCTGTAGTTCTCAAAATAATAATGGACTGTGGTTTCCTTAGCTGATTAGGTCCTGCCATAATATGAATTCTGACAGCTGTCAGCTGTGTACCAACCTGACTTCTGCACAACACAACTGATGGTTTCAACCCCATTTAGAAGGCAAGAAATTCCACAAATGAAAACCATTTCAGGTGACTAAATCATGAAGCTCTTTGAGAGAAGGGCAAGGGTTTGCAGCGCTGTCAACAAAGCAAAGGGCTGCTACTTTGAGGAAGACATCCTGTTGCCTACATCAGCCGTAAGCTGCTACCAAGGGAGAGCCTCTACGCAACGGTGAAGAAGGAAGCCTTGGCCATTAAATGGCACTTGTCTCATTCAAATATTATTTGCAGGGAAGAGAATTCAACCTTCAAACTGACCAGAAAACCCTGACCCAAAACCCTGCTGTGGCTACAGAGAATGAAGGACAGTGATGAGAGAATCATCAGATGGTATCTTGCTTTGCAGCCATACCAGTTTAAGGTTCATTACATCCCTGGTAGAGACAACGCCCCTGCCGATAACCTCTATTGCTGCCTGAGGAAAGACCAAGAAGTGGGTGTGTGTCTGACTACATCATAAACTTCATTGAGAGAAGGCCAAGGGTTTGCAGTGCAGCAAACAGAGAGTATGAATGTCAGTATGTATCTACAATGTAGAAAGTATTAAAAAAAAAAAAAACATTGTATGAGAAGGTTTGTCAAACTTTTGACTGATAGTGTATATGTGGACTTTTAATGAGGTAACATTTTTTACTGGTTTGTGGGCTGGTTATTGAGCAACATGAAAGACATATGCATATTTTTGAACCTACATTAACAGCCCATTACAAACCAATGTCTGTAGTAAGTGGTGGTGCAATTACACAAGCTAATGTAACATGGGGATAAAACTGGCTTGTTGAAACATGTCTGCTGCTTCGACATTAAGGAAACTTTTGGATGTTTACTTCTCTGTGGATTTTGTTTTTCTTCTTCTTCTTCTTCTTCCATAAAGTATTTTTTTTATTACCATTAGTGTTGCTGCTCTGTTGGAAGTATATGTTTTCTCTGGAAGCTGTGTCAGCATTAACATTACCAGCATGTGACCTCAGATAATACAAAGTTTAGGATAGTAATGACCTGACCATCCTTTCATTTTGTGAGACAAACTGCATGCAAAGCTTCGGTTTATGGATACGCGTTTTGGAAACTACTGAACTTCTCTTCGGTAGATGGAGTCCTGGGGGTGTGTCACTCCTACAATACTGACTTCCCTAGACTCTGAGACATGCAGCTCATCCAGCTAAAGGACCTTTTAGCCCAGATTCTTACATGTTCCCCAACTTTGCGTTAAAGCAGAGCAGAAACTTGTGTAGCAGGTTTCAGTGGACTCATCTCACATCTGAGGATCCACTGAAAAGACCACAGTGAGATTGTTGAACACTCCAAACACAGATGCCCATGACAGATATATAGTGCCAGTGGTTGACCAGTAATAATGTTTTAACTAGGGATGTTAACGTTAACGCGGATGAATTTGTCATCACGATTAACGCGATTAACATTTTTAACGCAATTAACCAATCTGGAACGTAGAATGACTCAAAATCATGTCTCAACACCGTTTGTCCAAAGTTTGTTTATTCTGTGCTCCAGATGGGTTAAATGCAATAAAAATGTTAATCGCGTTAATCGTGATGACGGATTAATCCACGTTAATGTTGACAGCCCTAGTTTCAAAGCAAAAATGAGTTAATGACAATAAGAGTCCTGCTAGTGACAGCTTAGAGTCAGTTTATATTTGTGTATTTTTTGACTTGGTTTCTCTAATGTTTCTAATGCAAAGAACATTGCATTTTGTTGCTATATCGATATTGTAGTTGGTCCTAACATGAGAAGTTCCGAGTGGGTTTTGCTCTGATTTAGGTGCTGTATTGTGAGTATTAATTAATTTATGTATTTCATTGACACTGACAGTTAAAGAACATTTTAAGAAAAATCTTTAATTATAAATGATGCCATATGGACAAAACATAATTAACATCTTGCAATGATGTGTATGTCTGTGGATGTTTCTCGAAGCTTTTGAAGACTGGTTTGCTTTGACTGATCTACAAAGGATTTCAGTATTTGGTGAGTTTAATTCAGAATCCTTCATTTTCATTGATCTCCCTTTCATTTATTTGTTGACATTTTGATGCGCTGCCTTGAATATTACTGGTATATGATATGAAGTTTTACTAATTAAAAAAAAATTAATTCATACTTACCCGTAATTTCTGTGTCTGAAGAGACATGTATATTAGTTGTGTCACACAAACATGTATAGAATCACTTTATTTCTTTCATGCTTCATCATTAGGTTGGATGTCTGTTTATATTCAGAGATAAGAAAGAAATGTGCTGACTGTTTTCCCTTTCTTGAGTGAAAATGCAATGGCTTTAAGACTAATGCATAATTTTGATATTTTACAGATCTAATATTTCCCCAGTGAAAAGCAATTATCGGTCTTCATTTCACTCTGAGTGTCACTGTATCCAAACTGCATTTACTGTAGCTGCCACATTATCTGTGTGTCTGACAGAGATGGACAAAAACGGAAAATTTCAAAAGCACCAAATAAAATTCAAAACGGCTTTATTGAAAGCTCTAACTAAAATACAAAGATAAGCAGGTCCAGAAGAGAGAAGCAAATGTTGGGATTTATTTTTAAGAAAATAAAGGCTAATATCTTATAATTAGCATCACATATTTCTGTTTTATACTTTATTGCACGCCCTTCTCTAAGGAATTTGAGGGGAAGGGTCTGTCTCACTGGTGAAGGCATCACTAGTCGGAAATTTCTGGGGTTTGGGGAGCTCTGTTTCTGCTTATCTCTTTATACAGGTCTGGTGATGGGTGAAGTGGCGTCTCTAAATAAGGAGATGTCCAGAAAGTTGCAGAAAAAGACACGTGAGCCGACATCAGACCTAAGGCCTAAACTATCACACATATTAAAAAGTGTTTCCTGCCTGGGCGCGGGAGCCTTTTGCCTCTGAGCCAGAGAGAGGAAGCCCATGGCGCCACGGAAAACAAATTTGAAATTCTAACCGTTTTGATAATCAATTGTGAAAACTTATAATTGGAGCACATTTGTCTTCTCGCTCATAAAAAAAAAAAACCTACACAAACTAAAAACACACATGAAACGAGGTACGAGGGCCAGCGGGTGTGTCACTCCTACCATACCGCCCTAGACTCTGAGACATGCAGCTCATCCAGCCAAAAGACCTTTTGGTCCAGATTCTTACATGTTCCTCAGCTTTGCTTTAATGCAGAGCAGAAATGTGTGAAGCAAGTACTTTTCTATGAGACATTTTAGTAATTTTAATATCATAAATTCACTGTTGCACCTTATCTTGCTTGAGTTCGAGCAATGTGTTTTCCTGTGCTGTTATGTAAATGTAAGTTCAGTTTTGTAACTGTGCAATCCTGAGAAAATGCAGATATTGGTCAAAGAAGTATCTTTTTGTTTATTGCCTTAATGTTTTTAAAGTGTTTAGAAGAAAAAAAAGATATGGGTTTTTTTTAGATATGTTTAGTTAAACGATAAGAATGTGGAAAATCCATTTATCATTGGCAGATGTCAGCCTGCAGACCAACAAAAATTTCTAAGTGTAATTTGAGATTACCAAGACACATACATATCTTGCAAACATGTTAAAAAGCAGTTTAACAGACTTCCCAGGTTTATCTTGTATACAGTAGGCTACAATCACATTGGACTCAGTGGTGTGTCCATAGGGGGCATGGTGTGCCCCCGCACCCAATACACACACACACACACACACACACACACACACACACACACACACACACACACACACACACACACCAAGTACCTTTAGATGATCGCATGAATAGGACCAGAAAGAGTGTAACTTGATACACCCTTACTTTAACATACATACTTTAACGTACATGTACATAATATAAATATTTGTATGCTTTGCGATTTTCTGCTTCTATACTGCTATATTTTTGAATGCAAATATCATATTTTTTTTACTCCATAATATTGATTTTACAGAATAATTATTTTGCACTTAAATTGCATTATTATAGATCATGCAACCGATCAGTATAAAAATAATTAAAATCAGCAGCAGCTGCAATGAAAACATGAATACGTTTTTTATTATTTTGAAACGGTCAGCTCTATATAGATACTTTGAATATACTTGTGCATCATTAAGCTACACTGGAATACAATTTGTGCTTGACTAAAAAGTTTTTTGGGTTTTTTTTAAATATGTTTTCCACTTTGCAAAATAGTTGTTTCATGTTTAAAGGCTTGTGCACTCCCACCTTTTGTGTAATAAATCTGTAAAACACAGGGCAGAAGATGAGCAGATTTTCTGCGGGCCCTCTTGTTCTTGTCCTCCTCTGGTACCCTCTTTTTAAAAAAACGTGGAAACCCTCCTTCTCAGACTATCCCACATGCAGCAGCAAGAAAATCTTTCCCTGGTGTGGCGATAAACACAAACTCAGCAGTTACAGATTGTTTAAAAGTAATTAAACTAACAGTATTTAAGTTGTTGGAACTAAACAGGATCTCTAGGTCAGGGCTTTGTAGGTGTTTGCTGGAGTAATTGGAGGATGGAGATGTTGAGAGAAAGTGATATTGTGACGAGCAGTGAGGATAAACAGATAAACAAACCCTGTCATATTAATTTTCCTACAGTCACAGGAATTGTGTAATATTATAACATTCCGCCACCTGGGGGCGCTGTGTGATCATTTGAAAAACTCAGCCTACATTTAGTGTATTATTCACATCATTTATTACATCCGCTGAACAGTATCCGTATTTGTCACATATTGTGACAATTTTAAAAAGTAATGTTGCCAATTGTCTCCCCTTCATCTTTGGGATGCATTTTTCATTTCTCCTGACTATTTGTGATGATTTAGACTCACTGAAGTACTAGCATGAAGTATGAAAACTACATCTTTGTACAGGAAGTCATTACTTTGTTACACAGCTGTTGCTTGCATTTTGTTTTTGTTTTTGTTTTTTTAAAAAGTATGTCCTCATGTGGAGGCAATAGGTTTATTTCCCAGCATAGATCAATAAAGTCAACAATGTTTAACAAAATATACAAATTTTGCCATTCACAGTGAAGCATAAAGTTTTTAAAAAGTCCAAATCTACACGAGCATAGAACTTACAGAAATAAAGAATAAACCATACACGGCAAGAATATTCTTTTGAGTTATTGTTTATTTATTGAACAGGATAAAATTATTAAGTTAAAAACTAATATAAGATCAATTCAGTTCAATTCAATTCAACTAAAGAAAATCCATAAAATTCAATTCAATATAAATAGTGCCAATTGATAAAAACAGCTGTCTTATGTTGTCAGGTAAAGACCAAACACCGTACAATATAAGAGAGAAACCCCCAACAATCAACTGATCCCCTTTGAGCAAGGGCAACAACGGGAAGGAAAAAGTCCCTTTTAGCAATAAGAAGCCTCCGGCAGACACATGGTGATTGGTTGGGGGTGAAGGGAAAGAGAAAATAATGTGGCACAGTAATGGTACATGATCACATTGGGAATTACACCAATGACAAGCCAATACAAGGGAAATATGATTGCTGTTAGTGCTGCACATACTCTTGCACAAACTTGTAAATACCAACTAAATTCTCTAATATTTAATACTTTTTTCCTCTCCTTTTTATTGTTGTTATTAATATTATTATTACTTTATTACTACCACTGCTATTTTCTGTTATTTTCTTCTCAATATAACTGCACAATCTCTATATGCTCATGTAAAGCTGAGGAGCACAAGCCAAAGAATTTCATTATGGATAAATGTGGCTACACTGTTTATCTGTACATGACAATAAAACTTGAAATTTGAAACTTGCTGTCCCTGTGACATTTTAAAACACTGGGATGCTTTTCAAGAAGCTTTTTTAAAACAGCTTTAGTGACATTACTCTGACATCACAACACAGTAGTGATTGTTACTAAAATGGGCTTCTGTATGCCAGTGCAGTTATTTGAGTTATTTCCTTAAAAAATAAGTTAAATGACTGTATTTCCTTATGCGCTGACTGTTACTGTGTAGCTGTGCAGTTATGTTGACATCCCCTAGAACTGAAACACACAAAAAACTGTTTTATTCTGAATAAATATGTGTAATGACCCTCACTCCTCTGTATTCCAGGTTTTGATGGTTACTGGTATTAGAGTAAAATTATTTAGAGTAGTGTTTGCAACTTTTCTGTGTTTCCCTTTCAGGTAATTTGAGTTTATTTGAACTTTGTTTGCTTTATATTCCGATTTATCTACAGCACAGGAACACACATCCACACACTACATACATTACTGATTAACTGATCGCATTATTAACTTTAGGGTTGTTTTTTTTAACAATTTTTACTTTTCATACAAATCATGTGTGGTCTCCATATTTTGTCCTTCCCTTTGAGCCAGAGCCATCACATATGGATGGTGGATGATACAACTAATGACACTTGCACATAATAAAGGGAAAAGGTTCTCCATGCACAGACCAATGAATTATGCCGTGCCAAAAATACACGTTCAAACCCTTCATGTCCCAGGAGTCACACGTCTATCCTCTTAAGCCCTGCAGTGAAGTGAGTGTGGCTACATACATCAGACCATCTGCAAATTGTCAGCTCTTGTCCTGCTGTCAGGTTTTCCGAGCCTGATTTAACAACTGACTTGTTTTCATGCTTTTTCCATCAGGATTTCAACCACAGCACTGACATTGTGTTATCCCAAACAAACATTGACCGAGTTCTCTGAACAGTTAAAAATAGTCTTAAATCAAAAGTAAGTGGAAAGCTTTGTAATGTTAAAAAAAATCACAAATTAACCAATAAAATAATTTTGCAAATCACAAAAATTCTTTTTTTTCCAAGAGTTTACTGTGTTGGTGTGTTGTTACTGAGCGGGAGAGTGGGACCACCAGGAATCACTGACAAAGTAAGGGAGGAGGCAAAAATCAGAGGGTGGGTGTGCTTTACATGTAAGTGTAACAAATCAACAGAAGAGAAGCATCAGAAAGATAACAGCGGGCTCACAAGTTGAAAGACTAAGGTGTAATGAAGTAAAACAAAGCTGTCATAGACCAACCGTTAAGCACACTGGGGGGTAATTGTTCTCAGGCTTACTTGATTTGCAAGATAAACAACAACAGGATGTGCAGGTGTTCTTTCAGTAGCAAGGTCATGTGAATGAAACAGCATCATATGTGAGAGCTGTTTCTTCAACCCCCATTGCAGTGTCTCTGCAGGAAAGTGTAACTTTCTTACAAAGCACTGAATTCTTGAGGCTCACATTCCTGATGCACTCTCACTGCTGGTGTTATTACAGATGAACTTATTATAAACTGATGGTGAGTAACTGTCATCATGGCTACAAAGAAACACTACTGCTCAGTTTTTCACATCTATTTTTGTCCCTTTGAGAGCCACGTAGCAGCTGTCATTTATTTCCATTACCCTGAAAAGAAGGCAGACATTTCTAAGCAGATGTGTTAAATAAAGACATGATCAGAATACTTTACATATACTATACATAATACTATACAGCCATACTCCTGTGCGCTGTGTACATCCCTCCCTCCTCCAATGTCAACAACAGGAATGAGGCACTGAATGAACTGTACCAGCACATCAGTGAGCAGCAGACAGCCCATCCTGATGCTTTTCTCATCCTGGCTGGGGATTTCAATCATGCAGACTTAAAGTGCGTGTTTCCAAAAATACAACAACACATAGACTTTCCAACAAGGGGAAATAACACACTGGACTTTGTTTACACCACCCAGAGAGGAGCTTACAAAGCTTTTCCCCTCCCCTACCTCGGCGCCTCAGACCATATCACTGTCATGCTAATGCCTGCTTACAGACCGCTCGTTAAAGTGACCAAACCGGTTCGTAAGCGGATACAAGTGTGGCCAGAGGGGTCTTCAGGACTGCTTTAATACTACAGACTGGAACATGTTTAAGCAGGCTGCCACCTATAACAACACCACTGACCTCCAGGAGTACGCAGAGACTGTTACTGCCTACATCAACAAGTGTATTGAGGATGTAACAGTCACGAAAACCATAACTGTCCGGGCCAATCAAAAACCATGGATGACAGGAGAGGTCTACAGGCTGCTGAAAGCTCGGAATGTTGCCTTCAGAGATGGAGATGAGGCAAGCCTGAGGACAGCTAGGGCCAACCTTTCCCGTGGCATCAGAGAGGCTAAGAGACAGTACTCCAGGAAAATATCTCATCACTTCAAAGACAGCAGAGACTCACGGAGCCTGTGGCGGGGCATTCAGACCATCACAGATTACAAGCCCCCACCACAGACCTGTGATAGCACTATCCCCCTGCTGAACGAGCTGAACACTTTCTTTGCTCGCTTTGAAGTCCAAAACAGCACCACTGCACAGAAGACCCCACCCCCTCCTGGTGACCAGGTGATGACTCTGTCACCGGACAGCGTGAGGAGATCCCTCAGCAGGATCAATGCACGTAAAGCTCCGGGTCCTGACAACATTCCTGGTCGTGTACTGAGAGACTGTGCAGTGGAACTCACTGATGTCTTCACAGACATCTTCAACATATCACTCATCCAGGCTGTCGTCCCCACATGTTTTAAAGCCACCACAATCATTCTGGTTCCAAAAAAGTCATCTCCCTCCTGCTTTAATGACTACCGTCCTGTTGCACTTACTCCCATCCTGATGAAGTGCTTCGAACGACTAGTCATGCAACACATCAAGACTGTCCTGCCCCCCTCCCTGGATCCCTTCCAGTTTGCGTATCGGCCCAACCGCTCAACCGATGATGCCATCTCCACTGCACTCCACTCGGCACTCACACACCTGGACAAAAAAGACTCATATGTTCGAATGCTGTTCATAGATTTCAGTTCAGCATTCAACACTATAATCCCCCAACAGCTCATTCAAAAACTGGTCCAGCTGGGGCTCAACACCTCACTGTGCAACTGGCTGTTGGATTTCCTCACCGGAAGACCTCAAGCAGTACGGGTTGGCAGTAATACATCCAGCACCATCATTTTAAACACGGGGGCCCCGCAGGGATGTGTGCTGAGCCCCCTCCTCTTCACTCTGCTGACCCATGACTGCACTCCATCATACAGCTCCAACCTCTTCATCAAGTTTGCGGACGACACAACGGTGGTGGGTCTCATTAGCAACAGGGATGAGACCGACTACAGAAGTGAGGTGAGACGCCTGGCCACGTGGTGTGCTGACAACAATCTCTCTCTGAATGTGGAGAAGATGAAGGAGATTGTTGTGGACTTCAGGAGAATGCACACCCAACATGCTCCTCTGACCATTGACGGAGCGTCTGTGGAGAGAGTGAGCAGCACCAAGTTCTTGGGTGTGCACATCACAGAGGATCTCTCCTGGACGTACAACACCACAGCACTGGCCAAGAAATCACAGCAGCGTCTCTTCTTTCTCCGCAAACTAAGAAGAGCAGGAGCACCAGCCCCCATCATGTACACTTTCTACAGAGGCACCATCGAGAGCATCCTGTCGAGCTGCATCACTGTGTGGTTTGGAGCCTGCAATGCGTCCTGTCATAGAACCCTCCAACGCATAGTGAGAGCTGCAGAGAGGATCATTGGTGTCTCTCTCCCCTCCCTCCAGGACATTTACAGCACCCGTCTCACTAAAAAAGCCCTTTGCATAGCGGCTGATCCCACGCACCCAATGCAAAGCTTCTTCAAGCTGCTGCCGTCGGGGAGGAGACTGCGGAGTCTCCAGGCCAGGACCAGCAGGCTGAAGGACAGCTTCATCCATCAGGCTGTCAGGAAGCTTAACTCCCTCCCGATTCTGCCCCCTCTCCCCTCTCTCCTCCACGGTCTCACTGAACTCTGTCACACACACACAAACACACACACTCTCTGACTCACTCACTGGCCTGCACCAGTTACCAGTCACTTTGTGGAGCATTGGACTGCCATTACCTCATAAGACTTTGTTG
Source organism: Astatotilapia calliptera (assembly GCF_964374335.1). Classification (NCBI taxonomy): domain Eukaryota; kingdom Metazoa; phylum Chordata; class Actinopteri; order Cichliformes; family Cichlidae; genus Astatotilapia; species Astatotilapia calliptera. Next base: position 19,367,906 of record NC_137430.1, on the reverse strand, counting down.
TTACACTTTCTCTTACCGTACATTACTAAATCTCCATTTGCACTATTTGCCTATTTGCACTACTCTGCCTGGTTTACACTCAATGTCACTTACCCATTATATTGTATATTGTATAGCTTTTTTGTTATATGTAAAATTGTATTTATTAAAATTTTTACTTTTTAATTATTTTACTTGCATTTTTAATCACTTTTATATTTAAATATATTTAAATGTTCATTTGCTATTTATCTAGGGATTGAGAGTAACGCAATTTCTATTCTCTGTATGTCCTGTACATGTGGCAGAATCGACAAATAAAGTTGACTTTGACTTTGACTTTGACTTGACTTATTAGTTCCATTCTAAACTGTTATTGTTAGTTTTTTTAACAGACACTCATATAAAATATAATCATGAAAGTTACTAAATGTAAAGTTTCTGCATAAAAAAAATAAGTCAGACTAAGACTCTCAAAGTGTGACGTTGAATTAAAATTAAGTATTGCAAACTCACCCTCCCTATCCAACGCCAACTCCAACGCTTACCTCCCCCATGATGTGGACATCGGGTCAGCTGGAGGCGCAGCCGAAGATTGCAGCGGTCCCAGATCAGATGTCCACACTGGAACACTTTCCCATGTTGCTTGTCTGTGTTTATTGTGTTATGGTGTGTTGATACTTGTGCATTCCTGTATTATCCTTTTGTGTTGCACATTTCGATGTTTTTTTTCCTCGCTACCTGGCCTGACCTGTCTCCCCAATGTGATGTTTGTATTGTATGTACGGTCGGCAACGTCTGTCATCTCGGTTGTGGGCAAAAGACCTGCAACTGACAAATAAAGGCTATCTCAACTCTCATCATCATCACTTAAAAAAATAATGTGCACTATAGATAAGATATTACAGGTGAATACAGTCCAGGCATCATGAAGAAGAGTAATGAAGTTTGACGGCCACGGGTAGGAATGCTTTACTGTAGCCTTCAGTGATGCATCGTGGCTTAATGAGTCTTTTGCTGAACATGCTCCTGCATCCTGTGTGAAGGATTTCTCTAGTATTGACTGTAACCTGGACAGCATCCTCCTTTCTGAAACATCCGTCAGAAAGTCAAGCTCCACATCAACGACGTTGCTGGCCACATGAATCGGATTATTGAGCAGTGCTATTATGCACTACCCTCAGTCTGCTGCTGCAGCACACCAATAACATAGAGGATTCGACTGGACACCACAGACTCATAAAACATCCTGAGCACCGTCCAGCAGATGTTTTAACTATTCCTTTGAAAAGATAGAAAAGTCACTCTATAAGAGACGTGGTGCTATAATAATAAAAAAAATCTTTTTATTCAGGGTAGAATATCACCTGAAAACATTTTTTTTAACCCTTTCTTAGCTGTTGTCCAAATCTTACGCATTTCTTTCCTTTACCAGAGGACAGGCATCAATGTTTTTAACTAAGTTTAACTGTTTGTAAAGTTGTATGGAGCTAGTTAGCAAAAAGAAAACTGACAATTATTACACTGAAGTTATCAATGACTGATTGTGTATAACATATTATTATGTGGATATTTCTTCTTCTTCTTTCTTCTTATTCATTCGTTTTTACCACAGATTTGTGTGCTTCAACACAGGACGTCCATATGCTTCTATATGCGCAAGCGCAGCTCTGAGACGGAAGCAGGGCGTCCAATGACAGCAGGCCGAGAAGGAAAAAAAAACAGCGTAAAGATGAAAGAAGTGTTTAAACTTGTCAAGTGTTTAAAGTAGACATGGCAGGTATGTTCGAACAGTCAGTTAGTTTATTGTCGCAATGATATGTGTGTCTCCAGATTACTGTAGAAATGTATAAACCTTTAAAGTAAAGGGACTACAGAAAATGGCAACAAACCTGCTTGATTTCACTGCCCTCTATCGGCAGAGAATGAAAGCCCTTTTACCAGCGGTTGGTGCTATAACTGCTACATCCTGAGATCGGCGCCAAACGCACCATTATTTAAGGAGCACCCCCTCCCAAAAAGAAGGAGAAGAAGCATTAAACAGGCTGCGTGAATGTAGTCATTTGGTGATAACAATAAAGTAGCAGTATGTATTTAGGTCGTGTCAGTTCGTGCGGTCCAGTAGTGTGCATAATGCTGTCCTTCGTGCTGTCCCGGAGTTTCTGCCAAGGTGTTACGGAGGCGCACCGGAGGTGTTACTCGACCTTTGGGTCGATATGTCGGACTTTTTCAACATCGAGTCCGAAATGCGAAGAAGCATCAGACAACGGTAAAACGGTCGTTGTGTCCTGTCGAAATCCTCTTACAGGAATAAAATAATAATCTTATAATACTAGTCCAGCATGTCACTTTGAGTCTACAGATATATTTCTTAGTAACTAATATTAATAGTTTGATCTCATAGTATTTTGTGTTAAACTGCTGGAATGCTGTTTTAAATCGTCAATTGCCCTGACTGTGTGTGTCACAGTCTGTGTTTATGGCTACCTATACTCAGCATTTTCACAGCTGAATGGACTGCAGGTGTACACAAGCAGTTTCTCTCAATATTTCAAAGAGAGGATAATACTGTAGCTTAGCTGTGGCACTTTGATTTCACCCCCACAGTGTTTACCATCAGCAGGGGTTCAGATAACACGTACTCTAATTAAATCAGGAAATGGTGGTTTCACATAATTTTCAACGAATATAAGCACTATAAGCAACAATAAATTAAAACTCTTTCTTCCTGTTTCCTTTCTTTGTTGCTTTTCAGGTTCAGTGGTGACCTACTCAGAGCTGAAGACCATGCTGGCAAGCCATAACATTCAGCTCTTTGATGTGAGAAATCCTGATGAGTACCAGGCTGGACAAATTCCCCAGGCCATCAACGTCCCACGTAAGCAGGGTTCTGAAACTTGTAGGGACTTGTCTGTTTTCCTGCATTTGTAGTTAACATGTGTGTTCTTTGTTGGTATGCATGTCAGTGGACAACCTGGAGGAGTCTCTGCAACTGTCCCCTGAGCTCTTTGAGCAAAGGTTTGAAGTGAAGGCTCCCACGAAAGCTGACGACAACATTGTGTTTCACTGCAGAAGTGGCATCAGGAGCACCAGAGCACTGAGCATCGCTCATCAGCTGGGATTTAGCAAGTAAGTAGTAATACATGTGCTTGTTTCTATGCAAAACAAACCTGGAGATTAAGCACACTACTAGTGGAAATTGACTGTGGGAATGCGATGTGCGTGTTTCCAGGGTAAATTTATGGAGAGGTGATGTCTAATACTGTATGGTGTCACTGAGAGATTTACAAAGTCTGAAAACATTGGGGCATGGCCAAAAACCTGTGTTGCTAGCTCTGTAGATTATGCTGTGGAGTGTTTTCTCTTTCTCCAGAACCAGTTCTAAGGGTATAGGCTAATGGTACAGAGCGATGGTGGAGAAATGTGGCCATTTACAAGTTAAGTTGGCAAATTGGACAGGGATCAGCAACAAAATGGGCAGTTAGGTCACAGACGAGCGTCCTGCAGATCAGGTTATGCCGAGTGAAGATCAGATACACTGTGAGGAGATTAGACTGGATGGCAGGTTTTATACTGCATGCAGTCTCACTGGCTCTGATAGACGGGTTGAAAGAAAATTATTTACTTAGTTTTGTGAATGTGCGATTTCCATACAGATATTTTTCTACTGACAAATCTACATGAAGTCTCATTTGGCCTATAAGGAAAAAAATGTATGTGCATATAAAAACAAAAAAACTCAGACATTAATCATCAATCAATTGAGATAATTAGTTATTTTTACAGCACTTCTGCTACATTTAGATGTCTCCCAAGAAGTCAATCCATGAGATATAAATAGTGCATTCCTGCTGCAGCTGGAGAAGTGTCCTCAGGTGATACTTTGACTTGCTGAACTGTGGGCGACCTTTGAATATAAAGCAAACAACAGTGTTAAGAGATTAAGCTCCTCTATCTGTGCTTTTGTTTTTGTTTTTCCCCCCTCAGGGCGAGACATTTTAAAGGAGGCTACTCAGAGTGGGTCGAGCGAGAAGGAAAGTGAATCGGGCGAAATCTGCACTGAAGTTCTTCAAAGTACTGTTCCTTTTATTCAATGCACTGTGACTGGGATATATTTCTTATTTTGTTCAAGAGTACTGTCAAAAGAAGTTTTTAACAGTTTTGCTGTAACTTTACTAAAAATATTACAAGTGCCCTTTTTATCCTGCTTCAAGATATGACATGAATTGGCAGCTGATGAATGTGAAGGTTCTTTAAATAAAAGCTATAAAACATTAAACATTGTGTTAAAATCTTTTTTTTTTCCTTTGTCATTATAAATATCTAATTAGTATAGAAAAAACAACCCACCTGTCCATTTTATATTCAAGTTTTTGGTTGTTTTGTTTTTCTTTTTTCTTTTTACCACGTTGATGTTTCCATGAAAACACTGAAAAAAAGGACAGCACAGAAGTAAAAATACAGGAGACAAGCTCATTAAAATGTTCATTTAAATAAGTGGTGAGAAAAATTTACTTCCATTGGCCCAAATGAGCATGTGGCTGTTTCGCCCGCACTTTGAGCTTATAATAATGGATTGCATTTATATAGCGCTTTTCTAGGCCACCAAAGCACTTTACAATTCCACTATTATTATTATTATTATTATTATTATAGGTTTTTTGTTGTTGTCAGCAGCAGCTGAAGACTACACTGGGTGTCACTCCTCTGAGCTAAGGACATTTGCGTAATAAAACATTGAGAAAACATTTCTTGGTCTGATTAACCCTTATTTCCTGTTGCAACATTTGGTAGAGTTGGTGTAATGAGATCCCTTCCCAGACGCCTTAACCCCCACGCATATCCTGGGCCATTTGACCTCAGTAAATGACATGAAGGGTGGGGCTAGGTTTCACAATCAATCAATACAACAAGGGAAAACAAATAAAATAAAGCTCTTTAGAATACCTAATAAATAAGCAATCCATAGGCTTTTATTATTATGTTTTACGTAATTATTCAACTGTGTCTATTTCCATTTAACATGTCTCCTAATATGTTCTCCTGAGTTTCATTTTTTTTTGTCCTTTTGCAGTGTGAACATACCCGCAAATGCACTGAATTATTTCAATTTGGAATAACAGCAGTTCAGCCTGAATGCCAGCAGATAGCAGCAAAATGCCAGCCAACTCTAAGTGCTTATTTCCATTTAATCTCCAACACTGTTCTTTTTATTATTGTACCATGCCCTATAAGGACTGACCTTCACAGTGGTATTAGTCTGCGCTGATATTATATATATATATATATATATATATATATATATATATATATATATATATATATATATATATATATATATATATATATATATATATATATATATATATATATATAGATAGATATAGATATATATATATATATATATATATATATAGATAGATATATATATAGATATATAGATATATATGCCAGAAAGCTTCTGCAGACAAGAAGGATGGGTCAGATTTCCAGTGGGCACCAAGGACATTTAGGCACTTTTACATGAGTTAAAACACAAACTGACAGGTGGTTCAGGGTGAAAAATGATCAGTGGGCGATTGTTTGTCAGCGGCTGCAGTTACACAGGACAGGCCATTAACTTCCTGCTGCTCGCTGCTTTTTTAAATGCACTCTACCAAGGATTTGTAATAAAGTCGACTACATGGCTCTGTTTTGAATTTTTTTTAATTCTGGAAATGTAAACCACGTGGCCTTTATTTGTCTCCAAAACGGCTGTTGTGCTAAACCTCCCTCACAGGACTTTAACTGAATTTTCTCCGGGTTTTTTTTTTTCTTCCTTCTTTGCAAGCTGGAATGTGTACATGAATGGGAAAAATGGCACCCTCGTGTTGTTTCTTCCAGATCCCACTTATTTGGTGCGCGCTGTAGGGGCTCGTGCAGTACTGATTCCTCTTATCTTAAAATGTCATGTAGACAGAGAGAGGATGGGGGGACGCATTGGATGAGAGCAGAGAGATATAAGGCAAAAAGCTCCTGGTATTCTTTATCTGCATAGAGTTTCTTTTTTCTTTTTGGTATTTCTTATGTCGCAGGGTTATAAAGTGGCCCATAAAGATAATGGCGCAATGGTTTACACATGTTTTTAAGCACCCAGGTTGGCCTAATGCCCCACAGGTCTTTCATTTAGTTGTTTTATGAGGCCAGCATCTGGCTATTTTTATTCCAATATCACTTCCAGCAAAGCACGACCCAGACTGCGAGACTGTGTCAGGGTCATACTGATGAGGGAGGGGATTCTAACTCACAACGCAGATATACAAAAACTTCTATCATAGCACTGACACGCAATAATTTTATCCTCAGATTAAAACATGTTCCGCGCCCCCCTCTCGTAATAATTAGCCACGGCGTCACTAAGCACACCTGATCTAGCCACAACAACTCCGGTGTGGCCGCAGAAAGCTCACCGTAGAAAGCCTCATAGCCACCGAGAGCCGGTGGGGGGTAAATGAAGTGAGCGAGCGAGATTGGAGCTTCATCTGTGAGCTCTCAACATCCACATTCGCCCGTGCGCAATGTCACCGAGCGCTTCCCCGGCTCCTCCCGCTCGCCTCGCAGGGCTGGACGCAACGACCGGGCAACTTTTAACTCAGCACGGATGATGCTTTTCCTCGATGGCATCCGATGAATTCTTCACTGCGAAACACTAACAGGTATGTAAGCGTGTGTGCGTACTTTTTGTTTGGGGTTTTTAAAAGAAAAAGCAGTAATGTATTATTAATTGAAATGTTTTATGTGTTGTCTCTCCAGCTAAATCCTCATCCGCTGCTCGTTTAACAGTTTGATTGCGCATTTACTTGGATAACTGATCATGTGGCACAATCATTTTTGTCCCTAATTGGGCCATTCATGTGTGTGACTGGACCACAACTGACCTCAACCTTTGCAGAAAGCTGATTTCGACGCACGATAGGGCGCTGCAATTATGGGCTTTAACTGAATTCTGCGATAAATGTTTGACGATCGAGTAATAAGATGAACTTGGCAGGTATTTGTAATAAATTCCAGCTACCAAAATGAATTTATTACGCACAGCTAGACTGGGGGGGATCCTTGACAGGGTGTCAGCCAAGTCTGCTGTGGCAGCAGCCCACCCCTTAGTCTATGCGCAGTTTACGGTATTATTGGGTTAACATAACTGTCTTTACGAAAAAACATAAAGTTAAACACCGTCACGATCGCCGCCACTGTGCAGGCTTCACTGTGACTTCAGAGCATGTCCGCTGAGTCAGATGCGATGCCACCATGCATGTGCATTGAAGGGTCTGTTAGATGCCTACTTCACAGGCACTTATGAGAGGTCAGACCCCTGGATAGGAGCAGTGAGAGGCCGGAATAAGCGGTTAACATTAAAGCGAGGTCGTAAAACAAAAGTGTGCACAGGGCAATCAGGTCCAATTAGCACTTGTTACAAGTATAAACAAACCCTTCAGCAGAGCAATATGCGACCTTGTGCTCCTGTTCAGACTGAACACACACTGTGTGTGTGTGTGTGTGTGTGTGTGTGTGTGTGTGTGTGTGTGTGTGTGTGTGTGTGTGTGTGTGTACGTGTACAGATGTGGTTTTCCTCAAATATTTTTTGATTGGCATCCCTGCAACCTGCCACACCTCATTCTGTGATAAATCCACTGCTGCACTCCCCTGAGGAGACTTCAAGGTGATCGGTATTGGTGCCTGGCTTTCCCCTGCTTCTTCAGGTTCTCCTGTGGACAATAATACGATACAGGAGCTATTGAAGAGCTTGGTAGCATTATAGACTGAGAAAATCTTTAAAAGCCTCCTGGGTCTGAGCCAGTTCTAAAAAGGATCTGATTTTCTCTGTGTCTTTCTCCCTGTTTCTGTCACTGAAAGAATGGGGGAAGCTGGATTAGATGGATCAGTATGTTTACCATCTAGACACAGGTGTGAGTATTACCACAGTGGGCTGATATCTGGACTTGGGCCAGATAGGGAGGTTTGATGATAAATGAGAAGAAGGGCTGAGTGCAAGGAGCACGGAGCCAAGCAGACCTCTCAGGGTGGCAGCACAGACTTATTACCCCTCCCTGATGAACTAACCTTCCAGACACTGCTTAAGGCTTCTCTTCCAGGCCCTAATTAAAGCTACCATCTCTGTTTTATAGCTCCTGTTTTTATCAGTTGTTTTAGATGCCATTTACAGGAACGATCGCAGTGCTTTTGAAAGGCTGACTGGAACAATCATAAATGCATTGCACAGTCGAAGCATACATTGTCTGCTGAGTCTTTATGGAGATGATTGTCTCTATAGGAGCCATGGAGCCGTATCGTGAAGAGGCGTCAATACACTCCCCCATTTTTTATTCAGCAGGAGAAATGAAACTCTCGTGCCAGCAAAAAGCAGCGATGCTCTGCAAAGAGAGTGTTACTGCTGGGATTTATCTCCTTACGTTTCATTTATCAGTGCATCTGACTTGTGTTGGGAGTCAGCATCTGTTTTCCAGCAGGCCTTTCTATGGGTAAATTCACCTAATGACTAAAGTGTGGGAATCCAAAAGGAAACAGAAGGTTGTGTGTTTATTCCAATACTCTTTTCTTTGGGCAGGTCTGCCAAACATCTCACCTCCCATGTCACTGGGACGTCTCAATGGCGATGTTTAGCAGCTCGGAGCGGCTCTGGAATGAGTCAGAGCGCCTCAGATGGGATGAGAGGAATGAGACCTTGGAGGCACCATGGCAGGATGAAGGGGAGCGCAATTACTATGCCATGCTGTACTCCCTGCTTATCCTAGCCATCGTGTTTGGGAACGTGTTGGTGTGTCTGGCCGTGCTGAGGGAACGTTCCCTCCAGACAACCACCAACTACCTGGTGGTGAGCCTGGCTGTGTCTGACCTGCTCGTGGCCTCTCTGGTCATGCCCTGGGCTGTCTACCTGGAGGTGAGTGTCTGCATTTACATCCTTCAGTATCTCACGCATGTTCTTTTCAATAGCGTTTTAAAAATGTATTGTAATTACATCCATATAGAAGGATTTTCTTTACATATTTTGGAGGTTGAATGGTCATATTTTGCACTGTTTGGCAGAGGTTTCATTCCTGCTGCTAATGTTTAGAGTAGCAGAAGCTGAATCAAACTTTTATCCATGCTGAGGTGGGATCTGACAGAAATGGAACTCATTTGCGTTGGTCTGTTTTTCCCTTTGAATTTTCTTGTGATGCACTACACCGCTTCCAGCTCTCCGCTTATTCTTCTCCACCATGCCCGCACTTCAACTCTTTAACCTGAATTCCAGAGAACATCACAGAGTTGCAGGGGGCAAAATGAGACAAGAAGATTTCAGGTCATTTTGTGCCCAGTGTTCTCACTCAGTTGCCCCATAATATTACAACAGGTCTTTGCACTGATGATCTTACCCTGCTGGACAAATTCTGATGCAACGTGTTCTTGCCAGCCTGCAGGGCCTTCCACAGAAATACACTGTTTGGTCTTTGAGATACTCCTCAACATGTGGCTGGGATTGGTTTGAAACAGAAGTTGATATTTGCTTTCAGCGCCAGTTTGAGCTGAAATCTCATGGATGCACATGCAGATACCCACAGCAGGACTTCCAAAGAGCAATTTAATTTTCTTCTTATTAGAAAAGCTTTAGAAGAATCGGACCTTAAAGGAAATTACAGCCAAACAGAAACCAGCTAAAGTGTTAAGGTCAAACGTTTTGCCCCTTCTAATTACACCTTGGTAGTTCATTTTTATTTATCCATGTACATTTTCTAACTATTTCAACCATTCATTTTAAGCAAGTGTTTCACTCAGCTATCACTGTTTCATCATTTCTTTTCACTTGCTAACAAACTAGTTCCCATTCCTATTGGGATTACACCATTTTTAATCCTAATTGCATGTTTGCCTGCTTATGGATGTTTGTTTTTATTAATTGTTGATAATTAGTACCCTGCAATATTCCCACTAACAGCTGCAGAAGTGCCGCCTAACAGCAAATAAATCATGGAGAGCCCTGAAGCAGGGGGGAAGCAAGACATGATTAGAAATATGGAGGATGTAGACGGGATAAAATACCGTTATTTAGGAGTGAATGAGTTGAGATTATGAAGAGAACAGAGGAAAGTTGTGTGGAAGACAAAATAAAAAAGCTAAACTCAAAGAGGGAAAGGATGAGGGTCATTTGAGCTTATTACATGGTGACAGCTGTGTGGGTGATCCAAAGACAGTAATGATGATGAAAGTATTTTAGATAGTGATTCAGTATTTATGTAGATTATGCATAATTGCTTAAGGATATATTGAATATTAAATAAGGGCGTCATCTGCTCTGTAATTGGCTGAGCCGCAGATGATAAAGAGGCTTCTGCAAACTTGTGAATTTCATTCTTATCCAACCTTCGCAGCAAAAAGCTTTTTATAGTTTCTGTTCACTTTTATTTACTACTTGAAGATTACTCACTAGTGTAACATAGTTTTTCTGGTAATTATCGCTTTCCTTCGTGTTACTTGCTGTTCACCAGCTCCATTAAGTATGCAGGTGCACATGACCATCAGACAACCACACTTCACTAAGGTCACTGAACGCTGCAAATTTACTTCAGGCAGGCTCATAGGTGTGTATAGAACAACCTCCTTGAAGCACGCAGAGAAAGAGAGTGTTCCTGCAGGACAGGTGTTTGCCAACATGAGTCCTGAAGTCCGGTTGTGTTTAATAAGCAGCCAACCTTTTGTGCAAGAATTTTGCACAGTGTCAGCAGAAAGTGCTTTTTCTCCTGCAGTGCAGAAGATTCAACAGCAGACCGACCCAAAAAAAAGTAATTACACACCCAGTGAGCAGAAGTTGACAAATTAAAGATGATTACATCCTCCGAAAGGTAAATTTAGGGCGCCATAAACCTCGACAGGGTTCAGTCATGGGTTTAACTTCCTAGCGAGCAGCTATGTTGTAAAAGCATGTGCTACTTTTTTTTAAATTTGGAGTTGGATCTCCTCATTTCAGATTCAAAGGGGAGCTTATTAAACACTGTAAAAACTGGTTATTAAAAGATAATATGACACAAAAGTCCAATATTCATTATTTTAGAGTAAATTTAAAAGAATATTGTTTTAAAAAAAGGCTGGGGAGAAACTTATTCAGCATCAGAGGTAAAGACTTTCAGCTCCCAAGACTAAGCACCATCACCCTGGGAGCTGTAATCTGAAGGTCTGCGGATTAACCTGATGTAGAGGGATGCTGGTGAGCTTCAGCAGGTGTGTTCTTACGAGAAAAGTCAGTGAGCGTCGCTCTTCCTGTCCTCAGCGGGAGCCAATCATGTGCCCTTGAGCAAGTCATATTATCCTTGAATGGAGCAGCTGATCTATGACTTGTACTTGAGCAAAGTGGTTGCAATGGCAGTAATGAATGAGCGCTCACGTCTAGCACTTCATCCTAAACAATGTCGCTCAGCCTCCAAAAATATGCAACATGACTGTATAGAAACGGCTCCATTTATAAAGTGGAGGCTATATTCTCTTTTTAGGGTAGTCAGGTGTTAAATGAGCCGGTTCATATATAGCACTTTTATACTCGAGCACTTGGAGCGCTTTGTACGACTTGCCTCATTCACACGAGCACTTTTTATACACCTTTATATCTAACATTGACACGCCAATGAATGCATCGGAGCAACTTTGGCATGCAGATTAGCAGTCAGGAATTGAACTACCAACGTCTGATCTAGTCTTATAATTAGCTTGTGCATTCTCAGTAAAAAACATACAGTACTTTACGAGTCAAATCTGTTAGGGTACCTGGGTTGTTGACCCAGTGTTTTGAGTTTTTTATTATTATTGAACTTTGATTTTGTCATTATTTATATTTCTAGTATTTTGGTTTCTATGTTAGCATTCTTAGTCTCCTGGTTTCTGTCTCTGCTTCATGGTTCCTCTGTCTCCCCTGTCACCTGTATCCCCTTGTTGGGGCTCTGTGTTATGTTTCCTGTTTTACTTTGAAAGTCCGTGTCAGTGTTTCTAGTTTTGTTTTCCTTGTCTCTTGAGGTCTGATTTGTCCCAGCTCTGTTTCCCTCCCATCTCCCATTCCCTAATTGCACCCTCTGTGTATTTAAGTCCTGTGTTTTCCTCGGTCTCTGTCGTGATCTCCATCATCTCTTACTGTGTGTTCTGTCTGTCAGCCTGCATACCTTGTTTAGTTTATTTTTATTTTCAGTTCAGTTATTTTTTGCCATCCTGCAGTAATGCTGTGTTTGAGTTCACCTTTTTGCCTCCATGAGTCTGCACTTTGGGTCCACCATTACTGCCTGCCGCACACAGACATGACAACATCATCCCTGGATCGATGACTTGTAATCGATGACACCTGTTCAGCTGCTCATTAGTACAAATATGTAATCAGCCAATCACATGTATTACTTTCAAAGCATTTAGGTACGTAGACATGGTCAAGACGACCTGCTGAAGTTTGAGCATTAGAATGGGGAAGAAAAGTAATTTAAGTAACTTTGAATGTGGCATAGTTGTTGGTTCGTGTCTCAGAAACTGCTCATCTGCTGGGATCTTCACACACGACCATCCCTGAGGTTTACCAACCTTGAAGCAGATGAACTACAGCAGCAGAAGACCACACCAGGTGAAAGTGAAGCTACAATTCACGTGGGATCAATAGGCGAGATAATAGTTGACTGGAAAAACATAACATTGGCTGGCCTGATGAATCTCAGTTTCTGCTGCAACATTTCAGATGGGAGGATCAGAATCTGTCTTAAACAACATGAAGACATGGATCCATCCTGTCTTGTATCAACCGTTCAGGGTGCTGCTGGTGTATATTTGGTGGATATTTTCTCGCCATACTTTGGACCACTCTGTGCCAATTCAGCATAACTTCATTACCACAGCCTACCTGAGTATTGTTGCTGAGCATGTTCATGCCATTATGACCACAGTGTACCCATCTTCTGATGGCAGCATTAAGCAGCATAACATATTATTACACAAAGCTCAGATCATCACAAACTGGTTTCTCGAACATGACCATGACTTCACTGTCTTCAACTGGCCTCCACAGTCACCAGGTCTCAATCCAATAAAAGAGCTTTAGTATGTGGTGGAACAGGAGATTCATATCAAGCTCACGGTCAATAGTTCAAAACATGATTTCTACTTCTCCCTGGGTGGTGGCTTTATTTGCCTGACTTTTTGTATTGGTCTCACACACTTATTAAAATAATTTAGAGTCCTCTTCCATTATGTTGCAGTGCTGTTTACATGCATGAACATAATGTGTGTAGAGCCCTTATTTATTGGAAATGTATTTAATTGGGGCCACAAAGATTTAAAGCATGATCTAGGTTCTTTATTTCTTTAAACATCTAGTTCTTGGTTAGTGTTTGGGCTTAAAATCAAGATGAGAGAGGTGCCACAGCAATTTGCTTGAATAGATGCAGGCATTCATGACTCAGTATGATGAGGCCCAATTCCTTCCATTTTACTGAAAGCATAAAGATTTTCACTGTCAATGAAGCTGGTACATAAAACACTGCATTGCAATGTTGTATTTCAAGCAACAACTGTGGAAAACACTGACTTCCAGGAAACGGTGTCTCATGTGAGCACACTAAATACTTACAAATTGAAGAGAAACAGTATGTAGTTTCAAACTGGTACACAACGCAAAGCTGTTCTTCAATTTTCACACCTTTAGTTTGTGGAAGAATTTGTGTTGAAACTTTGTTATCTTAGTAGCAATCATAACCACAATGGCATCATTGTGCCGTCGTCATTAGATAATTATCTGAGACCTGCCAAAATTCCCCCCGAGCCTCCTGAGAGAAGACTTTATTCAACAGAAAGCAACTGATTTTTGTGTGTGAAGTTGGCAGAATCCCTTCTTTGGGATGAAATTTGGATTTCCACGTGTCGAAAAAGGTTATGACGATGTTAGGTTAAGCAGGTTAGGCATGTGAAATTTTTCTGAATTCGAACGTGTAACACCTCTGGTGTAGAAAAAAAATAGCAAAAAGAAGCTAATTTTACCTATTTACATACTTGCATGTGTATGTGCATATTCCCATGTGTGCCTGCTGCCTCTCTGTGTAGGTAGGCATATATTCACATGCTGGATTTGAGAGATTCAGTAGTGAGGCAATGCTGCTTGGATCCCATTTATCTCTGTCAGACAGTTATTACCAGGTATTATAGTGCCTAAATGAAAGCCTGTCGACTTGAGTAAGACTCTGCTGGGGAGGAAGAGGTGGGAGTACTGGTGTGTTAACTGGAGGCTTATGCCCTTTGTGAAAAAAAGTCTGACAAACACCTTCAGTGTAATTAAACCTTGCATTTAGATGGGCACCCTCCTTCGGCTTATTTCCATGCCACTCATCACAGCACTGGAATAACAGGACTTTTTGCACTTGAGTACTTCAGATTACCTCGCTACAAATCTGAAACACTATATCATAACATAAACACACATTAATAAACCAAAGTGATATCCCGGTAGTGTGTCAGGGTTAATATGTGACTCATGCTGGCAGCTCAGACTTGATTTTCTTTATGTAATTTGGGCCAAAGTGCCTCTTGTGTGCCCTTTTTTTCCCTTCTTCACGAAACCTTTTTGTCACCTGCGCTGCACTTCACACTTGACTGTGAAGAAGGGGAAGAAAAGGAGGGGGAAACGTGAGTGTCGTTAATCTGCCTGTCTGTCCTTTGCAGGTGGTCGGCGGAGCCTGGCTTTTCAGCCGCCTCTACTGTAACGTCTTTGTCACGCTGGATGTGATGATGTGCACCGCCAGTATTCTCAACCTGTGCGCTATCAGCATTGACAGGTGAGTGCGAGTGTGTGTGTGTGTGTGTGTGTGTGTGTGTGTGTCTTTATCTTTTTGCTGCAGTTACTATGTATGACTACAGATGTTGCCATGACATCTCCAGTGTAAATGTCATCTCTGTTAGACTTTTTTTCCGTCACCTCGCCACGTAGACATTTCAAAGCTCGCTGAAGGATTAAAATATTTTCCCCATCTTGCTCGTATCTTCTTGATAGTTGTGTGTCTGTGTGTGCATCTCAGCGTGCAAGTTTCTCACAACGAGAGACAGTGAGAAAGTAACAGGAGTGAGCATGTGCATGCAGGCTAGGTGTTTTTAGGTTTTTGGGTAATTGCTGAGAAGATGTTTGTGTCAAGCATGAGGACCTCGAACCTCTCCTGCAGCATCTGGTGTTTACATCATTATTTGCGTAGGTTTTGTTCTTGTATCAAAGTGAACATTTAATATCTCTAAAGGGTCTTTGAACTTGGAACCCCACAGGCATCAGGGGTTCAACTGCACAGGATGAATACACTGATGCATAAGAACTCTCGGGGGGATATATTTGCTCAGCCTGTATGGAGAAGGGAGTGTTTGCCTTTCTCTGCAGCAAATACGACTGCAGTGGAAAATGAGCGCTTTCATGAGTTTGCATGACAGTAAATGTTTTATAAGTCCCAGTTTCACTTTGTGTGACTCTGAGTTTTTGGTATTATTTCAAATACATTCATTTGCCGCAATAACAAACAAGGTTCTCCTGCAGTATTTGTTGTGGGGTTTTAACACATTGCTATTACTCTTGATTTGTTACTCATTATATTACTTTATATTGCATCATTGCCTAAGATACAGCTACAGCTAACTTAGAATTGCCAATAAATTAACATGGATGTATTCGGACCATGGAAGAAAGCTGCTAGAGAAAACTCACATGGGCACAGGATGAACATGCCAACTCCACAGAAAAAGACCCAACAAACGAGCAGATCTGAACCACTCTGCCAGATAAGGAGGAAACGTGAAACCAGAGTGGTGGCCACATATCAACAAGAATCTCTGTCCAAGCAAGAGCCGTCAAAGACCACATTTCCTCCAGAGCTGAGAACTCCCTCCACAAAGCGAGTCCCTGGACGAAGGATCTCTGGCTCCAGCTTAGATTTCCTCAAGAACATCAAAACGATATCTGCCAATTTTTGTTACATCAATATGATAAGCATTTGTGAGGATATAATGGGAAACGGCCCTACCTCACAGTGGTGAAGACTACTTCCAAAGAGTCCTCCTTTGGATCGACTCCAAAAGTGAATCACTTCTAAGTTGGGCCAGGGCCCAAAACGTCAATGCAAATCTGTTCAGAATTTTTTTTTTGAGTAAATTGGACAAAATATAAACATTAAAAAAACCAATCTCACAACCCCCTTGGTGGAGGTTATAAAAAGTAAAATATAACATTCCTACACTTAATTTTAGTAGTGATATTTTTATAATGCCAGCGAGAAAATGCTCACAGTGTGGTGGGAGTTTCTTCTAGTCAAAAACCTACAGAGACATCTGCAGCTTCGATCACTTAGAGAGCTTATCGTGAGAGTTTGTCACTTGTTCACTATTCCAAAGACACTTGCTACTGGTTCTTGGTTTATTAACAATGAAATAATCAGATATAAATAACCAAACTTCCATAATGAAGCGTCGAGTGTAAAGAATAATAACAATGCAAATGCAAATAATGCAAATGCTCGAGGTAGATAGTAACGAATTCTATTGAACTGCAGGTGCAGTTGAAACTGCACTGAGCTAAACAAACACTAGTTAGACTTCAGAAATAACTCAAGTCCAAAAGCAAAAGAACAATGAAAACAGCACACGAAATAGAAAACAAGAATCTAAAAAAAACCTCAAACTCATAACCCTGAATCCAAAATCCAGAACAACAGCAAAAAATAAATAAATCTTGCTATGTCAATGCTGTGTTCATGAAATGTGTCTCCTGTCAGAAGTGGCCAAGAAATCATTATAAATGAATTAATAAACAACAAAACCAACAATGAGAATCCGGGTTTAATGAGGCAACATGGCACAACAGAAATGCCATGGAGCTCTGAGGCCAAAACAGGGCAGTGGCCCCAATTCCAGAGCATATAAACATGTTAATCTGGCAGCGATTGTATCCTGTAAAACTTTCCTGACATCATTTTTTTGTACGAATCCAACTGGTTAAATACTTTATGGGGCTGTCTTCACAATTAAATTAGCAAATTAGATATCCTGAAACCCTTCTTTTATTTGTTGGACTGCTTGATTCTTTTGGATGTTTCATAATTTGCACCTGAGCAATGAAGTCGTCCTGAACGCTGCTCTTCTTCCTGTTTAATACAGAAGTCAAAAGCACCTCTGCAGCATCAGATGTTTGTGTGCTTCTAAATTAATGCAAAGCCCCTGGGACATTGCGTGTCACTGAGATCATTTTTACCTTCGCAGCAGCGCCGTTAGTTTATCGCATTGATCTCTTTGAAAACAGAGGATTTGTCAGCTTTCAACGGCTCTTCAGAAGCAGCGTAAATACGCGATAACCCAAGTTCTACCGTGAAACTTCAAGGAGAATTGTCCCGGTGAAAGTACTTACAGTTTAAGTCGTGCTTTGAGTGGTGATTTTAAGAGTTGATGAAACTAAAGGTGTAACGTAAAGCAGCGCTTGATCAATAAAGGTTGCCTATAATTTTTTTTATCATTCAACTTTTTTCCTTTCTTTTCCTTAATTTTTTTTTAAATCTTTGCATTTATTCTAACCCAGCAGCGCCGTGGCAGGAGGTTAAAGGCAAAGGGAAGCAGCGTGGGAAGAATATTTTTAGTGGATGTCCGCGTTTGGCTCCGGGTTTCACTCTGCATTTTGCCCAGAGAAGAACAGGAGTAATTAGCCTGATGAGGATAAACAATCATGGCAGTTGTCTGGCTCTAAACAACATTACATCACATCTATTTTGGGTTGGGTTCCAGCATAATTGCAGCTTCTTCTAGGCTATTGCTGGACAGTTTTTCCGGGCTCATTATACACTCTTGGCATATAGTGTGCTGATTAACTCTTAAATCAAAGCCTCACTAGAGTTACTGCTGAATACCCATTTGTTTCTAAATAATAGTGCCTGGTACGCCTTCCCATTGTTGGTCTTTATACCATCCACTTTTTCTCTGCATTGCATTTCTTGGCATCCCCAAAGCCCAACATTCTTTTTCTCCCTCTAATTATTCCCTTTTGCAGGACCGCATCAGCACTTTTTCCTTCATTCAAATGTCACCACCTGTCCTCTGTACAAATACGTCTGCAAAGCAAACTCTAATCCTTGTCTGTGTCTGCAGGTATACGGCAGTAGTGATGCCCGTCTTGTACAACACCACTCATCGCTCCAGAAAAAGAGTGTTTGTCATGATTGCTACCGTGTGGGTCTTGGCCTTCGCGGTGTCCTGCCCCCTGTTGTTTGGATTCAACACCACAGGTCAGCTCAGCAACATTTCGACTTTGGCTTGTTTTCTGGTTAACGTTAATTACGTAATTTAGAATTAAAGTTTAGTGTTCTTAGCATTTAGGATGGCCGTGGCGAGTAACTCAAGTGCTGTAAACATTTCATGTGTCGTCTGAGTTTTGTCAAGTCTGTGAAAGTAACAGCAAATGATATTATTGGCATTAAGAGCTGAAGCATGTCGAATCTGAAGGATGTGGGCAGATCAGGGAAGCAGAGTCTAATGCAGTATTCCTGTCATGTTGTCAGGATGTAATCACAGAGAAAATGACCATTCATGTCACACATTTGCAGCGTTTTCACAGAGTTTGAGATTTTGTGCAATTTCTGACAGCTACAATATTTCCTGTTAAAAAATAAGTAAATTTATAAACCAACAAGTGGAAGATTCACTGCAATGCCACAACTGCTGCTGTTGGTTATTAATAAAACCCAGCGTTACAGCTTTTCTCATTTGGATGTTGTTACTTGCACAAGTAAGAGCGTTTACCATCAACAGATGGTGAATCTGCTCAGATGAACATTTTACAGGTGTAGAAGCCTGACTAAGGAGAAGAAGAGCGAGGGAGGATTGTAGTGTAGCAAGGAGATTACAACAGGAGGGAGGTGCAGAGGGTGGATGCAGTGTTGATGGTGGGTTTTCTCCTGTTACAGTGCAACGGGAGCATTAGGTGAGGTTGATAAGTATGCATGACCAAAAGACACAGCAGGATGTGCAGTGATTCCTGTACTGTGCACAGTAGGGCTATTTTTTATTTTGCATGTGTTTTTATACAGATACTTTTCTATGCTGTTCTGTATTTATTCTAACAGCGTTTTACTCTATTGTGGGATCAGTGCAGGAACAAAAATCCCCTCATTCTTGTCTGCAAGTAGAACATAAAATCTTGAACTCAGCATCTGAAGTATTCAGCTCATCCAAGTATCCACTTTCATACACAATCGTGGTCAGAAAACCTATAGTTTTATACTCGAGGCATTCACTGTCAGTGAAACCAGGTAGGACAGAGAGTCTTTTGCTTTTTAACACTACATCATTTTTGATTTGGGTTGCTTATTGCTTGTTTACAAATGTGTTGTAGCGTGGCATTACATCTGCTACGGCCCTGCCTCTGAAATAGACAAGCTTATATTGAGCAAACAAAGAGAGCATTCACACAATGAATTTCAGAGCATAAAACAGCTATCCGCTCAAGGAACATGGAGCCAAACACTGTCATGAGGCCAAAAATGGCTCCACTGTTATGTCCTTTGGAGTGAATGATGATTATAGTTCAAAATGCTTTCCCCTGAGAAGATGCAGAGATGGCACGTTAGCAAGTTTGTTGGCTTGTCCAGAATAAATTGTGGACTTTTTCCTGATATTTGCAAAAGTGGTTCTGTTTACCTTTGTGCACTCAACACTGGATTTTCACATAGAGCCTTCTTTATTGTCAAAACTTTAAATCATCAGCCCCCAAATTTCTATCTGCCTGTTGGATAGACAGTTGTTTTTATGCTGAGCCTTATTTGTCACTCATGTGCTTGTGTGCATTTCTGTCTGCCCCTGATTAGGTCATAGATGCCTTTAAATTTCATATTTTTACTTCTTCCAGTTAAAATTACACTTACAATAAATTGCCGCTTGCTATTTTCCTCATTTTAAAATGTTGCTATTAAAGCATTAATTAGACATGTTCTAAATTACTATAAGCACTCATTAACCCCGATCATGCCTGGGTGCTCACTGACACACTCACTTGCTTCTTCATTAGTTACACATTGCTAGTACTGGGTTGGTTCCTCCTTCTGCCTTCAGAAGTGCTTTAAGTCATCATGGCACAGATTCAGATTCGGCATCACATCCATGATGTCAAACTCCTGTTCGAGCAAATCCCAAAGGTGCTCTACTGGAGAGATTGAGATCTGGTGAATGTGGAGTACATATGAATCGATATTTGGTAAAATAAATAAATAAATAAAAATGGGACAAGAATATTACACCACCATTGTTTGGATGCTTTCAGGTGGTTGAAACTCATCAGAGCAGGCAACATTTTTCAAATCTTCTGCTGTTCAATTTTGGTGACCCGATGTGAATTGTCGTCTCAAGGCGCTTTATATTGTGTGGTAGACCCTACAACAATACAACAGAGAAAACCCTAACAATCATATGACCCCCTGTGAGTAAGTGCTTTGGCAACAGAGGGAAGGAAAAACTCCCTTTTAACAGGATGACACCTCCAGCACAGCAGGTTCAGGGAGGGGCGGCCATCTGCCGCAGTTATATGAGCAATTATTTGAGTTACTGTTGCCTTGCTATCAACTCAAAGCAGTCTGGCCATTCTCCTCTGACCTCTGGGATAAACAAGGCATTTTCACCCTGAGAACTGCAGCTCACTGATATTTTCTCTTTTTCGGCCCATTCTCAGGAAACCCTAGAGATGGTAGTACACTAGCACAGCAGATCAGCACTTTCTGCAATACCACGCCACAATCAAAGTCACTGAAATCACTTTCTTATTTCAACACTTTCTTCTCTACTTCAAAGATTGCACTTGATTGATTGAATCATTTATGTCCATTAAACCTCCTCTTAATACACTGTTTCATTGGAGGCCTTTTTTGTATCTTTGGTAAGTGGCTGTTTTATATATTTAATACTTGTTTATTTATCCCTATCTTCTTTGCTTTTGATCCTTTTAGATTTTTGTATTGATTTATTCATGATCCGTGCTCCTTTTATGGTTGGTTTTTATTTTTGTTCTTTTGTTGTTTTTAATTATTGTAGGAAGTCCTTCAAAGAAAAAACTTTGCAACTTTGTTTGCTCTGTCACACATTTTTCTAGTTAACAAGAAAAGTAAAGCAAATATTTCTTTTGTCCTTTCAAAATATTGTTTGCATTGCAGTCTGATTGGATGAGGTTACGTCAAGTGGAAAACAGATGCCGTCTTGTTTATTGTTAAAAATCATTTGTGTTTTCACTGAAGATGTGCTGTAAAGCCAAATCACATATAGTTTGAAGCTAAATAACGAAATATGAACAATGTCACCAGCAGCTATTTTAATTTCAATAGCCAGCAGCAACACAGATGCATGAGTGAACACACACAATTAAGACCATTAGTGAAACACAATGTAAAGCAAATCACAGACGTGCAAGCACTAAGTTTAGTCTACCTATAGCCAGAGTGAAACAACGGCTGTTTATTGCAGGAATCTGACCACTCAGGGGCGGAGACCGGGGTGGGGTGGGGGGGGTCCTGTTAGGTCTGAAATCCTTCGTCTTTCTTTTGAAGTAATCGACTGACACGGATCAGCTCAAACAGACAAATCTGTTTTGTTCCCAAACAAAAAAGAAATAATCAGTACTCTGAGTCTAGCAGCTGAAGGTAGTTTGGAGCGTGGCACCAAATAGATTGTATCTATCCATCCTTCATCCCACTCTCTGTGTGACATGATTTTGGATGAGGAATTTGTCAGCCTTTATTATATGAAGTGGTCTCTTATCCTGAATTTATTGCTCAGTTCTTGTCAGATCAGTTATGTCTCTATCGTGCAGTGATCTCTGTTGGGGTATAGCATGTGTTCGATATATAGGCATTATATGAAAAGAGGACAAACGATCAAGGCTATTTTCAAGATTGACAGCATACTCTGGGGTCAGAGAGCCAGCTTTAAATGATGATGTTTGTCTCTTTTATTATCCTATAATTTTAAGGCTGTTTTCCATAATGATATTTTCCTTTTATTGCAGACGACCCTTTGGTGTGCTCCATCTCCAACCCTGACTTTGTGATCTACTCTTCTGTGGTGTCCTTCTATTTGCCGTTTATTGTCACTCTGCTGGTTTACATCCGCATCTACGTCTTCCTCAGGATGAGGCGGAAGAGGATCACTTTTGGACAGGCCAGTGGGAAGGTGCAGCCAGGCTCCACCCCACCGTCTGTGGTGAGTCGGTTTCCATTATTAGTTTTTTTAGTGGTGCACGGTATAGTAAAAGATGCTTTATGAGATAGTTAGTTTAACAATAATTATCTATTGATTCTAAAAATCTATTTAGAGGAGCAGCTTTGGGGGTCATCATGAAGAAGTTTTTGACCTTGTCATAAAAAGCCACAAAATCTTCCAAACATTTATGAATAACAATAAGATTCACTTGATTACTTACACTGAGATTGCCTTGACTCTTTTATAATGAGCTCATGATGTTTAGAACTGTAGATGTGCTGTTATAATGATTTAATAATCATCTGACCAGGGTGTGATTTGCCGATGGGGTTGTGAGGGATTCCGCTTCTCTGGTCTACGTGTTCCTGCTTCCACAAAATCATTTAATTATTCTATAAATGTCACATTAAAGAACAGATATTCTGACAGACGTCAGAGTATAAAGGGGCCACGGTGGTGCCCGAATTATTTTTGCTGAGGGCAAAATAAACACATCATCCTTTCTTTTTATTTTTCTTTCATATATCAAACCTAAGATGTCAAAAATAATAACTGGGCAGCTAGACCAGTTATTATACTATTATAACACCTTTCACATTCACTGTGCTCCATTTCTGAAAAACTGTTATTTAGCTCCTGATTTATTGTAAGTGTATTTTCCTCACAGCAAATTCATCTTTCTCAGATTCTGTCTCACTCACTTATTTGCATTCACCAATTTTATGCACCGATAATGAATTACAACTCACCTTTATTTTGGACCCTTTTACAATTAGATAGATTCCCGGTGTGCACAGGGGGGGAAAAAACTCTATTAGACTCTAATAATTGTTTAATTTTAGAGTACAAAATGTAGACAAAGTGAAATACTGTAAAAGTGCCCGGGAAAAGGTGTCTTCTTCTGATATGCTGAATATTATATTATGATATGCTGAATATATTTAAAAAATCTGAATGAAAAAGTAAATAAACAAAAACAAAAAAAATGCATAATTATTTGTTGACAGTCAGAAAAAAGGTTTTCACTGGACTCCCTGAAGTGCTGTAAAAATCCAAGTACTTCAATGATTCAGTAGTTTGTGAAACCACCTTTAGTAGCAATAACTTGAGGTGTTGCTTTTCTCTATGACTGTCACGGAGGTTGAACGGACTCAGGCGCAGACTGAGAAAGCACGGTTCAACAATACTTTATTAATCACACTGGTGCGCTATGTACACTGGGGAAACACACTTCTTCGCACTTGCTCCGCTCCTTGTCCAAACAATCTCCACACAAGCTGCCCACTCACACTCACGGGGTCCAGGGGTCACAAAAGGGCTGATCCAGGTAAACCTATTAACACAGACGAGGGTAAGTCGAAGGCAAGCACGGGAACAACAGAATCGCAATGAAGCCAGGCAATACTAACGAGAGTTACTCAATATTCCAGCAACGAGTAGCTCAGAGCCCCTGACCTAAGAAGAGCTGCAAATCACCGGAGATCAGCTGCAGGTGCGTGGACCAAGGGCGAGAGCCCAATCAGAGCTCCGCCCACGCAGACAGGTAGGAGAGAGAGAGAGAGCAAGGCGAGGGAAGCAGAGAGAGTAAAACAACAAACACTTGTGGCCACACTGGGCTGGCCGGGGAGGCACAGGGACCATGACAATGCTTTTATCAGTCTCTTGTGTCATTGTCAAGGAGTTTTGGCCCATTCTGCCTTACGATGTTGCTCCACTTCATTTCCAGACATTCATTTCTTTACAGCTCTCTTAAGGTCCCACCACTGCATTTCAATCAGGTTGAGGTCTGGATTTTGACTCTGCAATTACAACACTTTGATTCTTCTTTTTCAGCCACTCTGTTGTGGGTTTGCTCCTGTGCTTGGGATCATTGTCCTGCTGCACAGCTGTTAGACAGATGCCCTCACATTTGACTCTAGAATACTTTGGTATACAGAGGAGCTCATAGATGACTCAATGATTGTAAGGTGCCCTGGTCTGTGTCTGCAAAACAAGACAAATCATCGTCCCGCCACCACCGTGCTTGACAGTTGGCGTATGGTGGTTTTTTTCACCAAATTTGGCACTTTGCATTATGACCCAACATCTCCAATTTGGCGTCATCTATCCAAAGGAGATCGCTCCAGATGTTTTGTGGTTTGTTTAGATGCAAATTTGCAAAGCTAAGCTCTGCCGCGTGTTCTTTTTGAAGACTTTTTCCTGGCAATTCTTCCAAACAACCCATACCGGTTTAGTCATTTTCTAATTGCACTGTGATGACCTTTAAGGTTTAATAAGCTAACTGAGGCCTATAGAGCCTGACATGTTGGTCTTGAGCTTGAATGGGAAATATGGTTGGATGTCCACTCCTAGGAAGATTGTAAGATCATGTTTTCACCACACCATCAGCTTATCACTACCCCTGCTTTTATAGAGGAACACTTTAATCAAGTGCATTTGATTAGCATCACCTGGCTGCTGCTTAATTTCTATAAAGACAGTGAGGGTCTATTTAGTTTTTCACAGGACTGCAAATAGACATCATTGTTGACACATGTGGACATTTCCATGTTTTGTTGCATAGCAAAACCAGCTGAGAATTAATAAGAAGTTAAAGTAACTTCAGTGAAAATGTTTTACTTTGATTAATGTGCGCTGATGGGGTCATGTGACCTTTATTCAAGTAAAATTGGATGGATGGATGGATGGATCTGACAAACAAAGCAAGCTTAAGTTATATTTTAGTCCTCATAATAATAATGTCGGCACAAGGGTCACATTGTTCTTTAATCTCTATTATGAGACAATTTCTTTCTCTCAACAAGCTGTCAGTTTTTCAATCGTGTCCCAGTTACATCTATCATGCAGATGATGGATGTCAATAACCACAGGCAAGGATACATTAGGTCACGTTTAATACATCTGCACCCTATTATTAAAATATGGTCTATAAAAAGACAAGTCAACCCAGTGACTTGAATAGCTTTGCCACACCTAGAAGCTTCCTGAGTATTCTGGCTGTGTTCATTGCACCCTTTGTTTCCCTTTGTTCCCTCCGTTTTTACACTAGATAACAGTGCAGTCCCATTTTGGAATCTCATCCAGGAGTGGAGGCCTCCAGCTGTAAGATGCCAGCTCTGCAGGGGTTCAGGTTGAGAGAACTACGGTGGAATGATGTTTTTAAACAAGATAATAGGACTCTTACTGAGTCAAGAGAATAAACGTTTCCTATGAAGGGGGAGTATGTCTTTTTTGTGTGTTTCAAAGGCACCTATCTCTATTTTCGCAGCAAGCTTTAATTGGACTGCACAGCGTTCGGCTCGGGAGGGAGTGACTGAAGGCACAACAGGCGTAAATCCTAATTCTTTTGATTTTTAGTCCGCGTCGGGGACGCTCAATGAGAATTGGTTGAATTTTAATGAAAGCATTCTGGAGATGAAAAGAGATGGATCAATGAGTTTGAAGTGAACAGCACAAATATGTTCCACTTGTGGACTGATGGGGTTGAGGTGACGGGGTTTTGTTCATTTCTCTGGAAACCATTTTCTCTGTTGAACTTTCCTCTGATCCCCGTAGGAGACCTGTCTGCAAGAAGAGACTCCAAAGGCGAAGCACGACTTGTCACCTATAAGGATTAAAGTGGTGGGTGTTATGTTAAACCAGATTTTATTTTTTTCTATTGCTCTACTTTTGTTTTTTAACTTATATATCACTGTTTAATGCTTAGGTAACTTATATTGACTGTGTTGGAGTTTTGTAATGTGGTTGCATGAATTTTAGCTTTTCATCTCGGTGTCTCTATGACGTATTCAGATAAATTCGATTTTTTTTCTCATTTGGCTGTGTGGTCGCAGCCTGGGGGGGTCACAGAAGGAGCCAGGAATTGTGATTGTGAAGCGTGGCTCAGCAAAGACTGCGTGAGATGCACTTGCAAAATTCAGCACCTGCAAAATTCACACAGCATTCAACGGCAGAGGATTCATATCAGCAACGAAATAAAAAAGCGCGATGGGCTGAGAATATCATGCAAATTCATGTTTGTGGTCTTACTGCAAATTGTACAGTGCTTAAAAACGTGTTATTGCTGGAGAGGGAAAATTGAGATTGAATTTGTCACAGGTTTGGAAAGTTAAAGTAATTGCTGGCACAAGAGATAAATGAAACAGCTCCTAAAATGTAGCAGGATTTCTTGGCGTGTGCTGAATGTCAACTATTGAACTTGGAGTCGGGCACACTTTTAGTCCATCTGAAGAGCCCTTCAGATATGTATTGACCATAACTTTACATTTTTCTGAGTCTTATTTGCCACTTTGTTGGCTTAGCAGAGCAGCCCAGCTCTCAGCTCCACATATTTTCCGCATGAGGTTAAGGAGGATAAGCTAAAGGCAATTTCTCAATAGATATTACGAGGGGTGAGGGGAAATAGAAGGTAGAGCAGTGAAGTGTGATGACTTAATTCAAACATTAAAACCGGAATAATGTTGTTTTCAATACTCTGGGGTGGCAACACAAGCTGAAAACACAAAATTGGCACATAGTCACCTTAGTCAAGACAGGTGAAGCAAACAAATAGATATTTAGGCATTCAGCAGGCACACGGAAACGTTTAAACTTGTATTTCAATTCAGTTTGATTTATATAGCACCAAATCCCAACAGCAGTCACCCCAAAGCACTGTATATTGTAAGATAAAGACCCTACAAGAGAAAGCCATTCAATAAATTAGAGCAATCACTTGGTGACAGTGGGAAGGAAAACTGCCTTTAAACAGGAAGAAATCTCTGGCCTATCCAGGCTCAGGGAGGGGCAGCCATCTGCTGCTTGGGGGTGTTTATTGTGGATCTTTAACCTCTGTTTTGGTTTTTACCCTCTACAGAGGAAAATGTCTTTTTTTAATCCTTTTTTAAACCAGGTAGTGAAACTTTTGTGATGAAAAATCTCCTTTACAACAGTGTCCTAGAATGAGATAAGAAGTATTAATATATATCTCAATGGCAGGACAAACCAGGCCCTCTTGCTGTCTGGCTACAGTGCTAACCACTGAGCCTTCATCCTGCCTAGCTGGTTTTGTTTCATCTGTCTCTGTTGCAAATAAATGGTTGAATATGTTCACCAGATGGAAACTTTGTCTGCCAGCTGATGCTCAGATACTAGTGGCTCTGTGGTGCAGTAGTTAGCACATTTGCCTTACATGTAAAATATCCCCAGCTTGATCCTGGGAGAAGACACAAACCCAGCATCAGGGTCATACTGCACTCTGGCAGCTGGTCCCAAGTACAGATAAATGGGAGGGTTGTGTCGGGGAGTGCATCTGGCATAAAATCTGTAGATCCATCTGCTGAGGTGACCGCTTGTTTTCATTCCATTTTATATGATTTTGGTTTGTCTCTGATCTCCTACATGCGTCTTTACTGGTCTTGAATGTACCGCAGCGTGCCCTCCTATCTGTGAACACACTATTAGGATGTCTGGTTATTTACTGTTACTATTCTGCTGTGGAATTGTTCAAATTGTTCAAAATTTAGGAATCGTTGTGGCCATAATAAGATAAATTAATTATTGTTTTATTTAGCAAAGTTTCCATCACACAATTAAATCCAAATTTGTAAAAAGCACAGAGTTAATAAATGTCTTTTCTCAATTCCCTGGTGCCAGTCACACAATAAAACATCACATAATCTAAAATACACCTTGCTAATATTGTCATGGACTCCTTTTTGCCTTTAAAGCTCCCTTAATTAATAGTGGAATAGACTCAATGAGGTGCTGAAAACACATCCATGAAACAAATGTCCAGTTTCACCAGGAACTGTTACACAAAGTAACTTTAATCACCCACGATGCTCACTTTGAAGTTCAGCAGGTTTGTTTTGGCCATGTCTCCATCCTCTAAAGCAGTTGTAGTCATGTGACTGGCTGATTCAATATTTACATTAAGGAGCAGTTCAGCTGTTTCGGTGTCCCTGAAAAAGGGACCGGTGACAGTATGTAAACCCCTTGAAAAATCACATCAGTTTGTCTGTTGGAAGCATTGGTGTGGAAGCACTTGAAAAATTAATTTCAGGCTCGAAACTGTTGTCCTGATACGTCCAGCACACCAACCCAGCATTAAGCCTCTATTGATTTCAAGCTGTCAATAACTGTGTCGTGTCTCGTGTCAGCAGAGTGAAGAACCCTCGGGTCCTTCCAAGCCTAACCTGCTCTCAGGATGCCTGTGGGGCAAACGCCCAAAGACTGGGCCGGTGGAGAACTCAGTGCTGCCCCCGGTGGACATGCAGAACTACTGTAGCATCAGCCATGCCTCGTGTGGCCGCACCGAGATGGATGTAGAGGAGGAGCGGGGGGAACGGGACCCCGACGAGAACAGCCAGATCCAACGTCCTCCTGTCAGGATGAGCTGTGAGGTGAAAGATCTGTCCAACGGGCAGACGCACACATCACTGCGGCCGATGTCTCACATCAGCAATCCCCGATTCAGGAGCATGCACGCGAGGGAGAAAAAAGCCACTCAGATGCTGGCCATTGTGCTCGGTGAGTGGAGACTGAGATAAGCTGAGGAAATGAAAGTGTAAATGTCACAGTAACACACTCTATAACACAGGCAGCTTTTAGAGAGGCGATATATGACCGAGTTGCTTATTCTGCTTCGACTTCTTTCACATTTGTAGGATTAACTCTTCTGCCACATATACCCACGACAGTACCAACACGTTTTTTTCTCACTGTGTGCATTTCCTGCATATTTTTCTTATCTATACTACAATAAATCAAGCTGAAATGTCAGGCCTCGGGTTCACTGTGTCGGCCCAGACAACGCACACACTGTAGCTCCTGACACAGCTTTCACACGCTCCAATTATCAGCCAGGTTGCTTATTTAGGCCTGGTCCAGTTAGCTCTGACACAGCATAGATCTCACTGACAAAATGTAATCAGAGGTGCCCGATTACATTACACTGGTGTCAGTGAAAGCCAGTGGCGCATGCACAGAAGACAATCCCAGCCTTGCTTTTTCATCCAAACTGACCACAACTTTACCGCAATGTCAAGACACCAATTATAGCGCTTGAATTTAATGATTGCTCAAGCTACAATGCAGCATTTACAGTCTTGTTTATACACAATAAAATGTATCCTGATGGCCGCTGATGGGTAAGACTTCAATATGACTACCGCACAAACCACAGGTTAAAACTGGTCTAATTGGCCCATTAAAAGTGTCCTCATAGGTCTGCTCACTAGCAACAGGGCAATAGTGGAAGATTTATCCATGTCTGTATTTATCTGCAGGTGGTAAACTATGTAGTTAGACACTGTAACATTTGAAGCTTACGTTAGAGCAGACAAAAGTAGGGCTTAATCCGTTCTTTATTTTATTTTATTCTTCTTTTTTTTTCAAAACTGTCAGAGAAACACTACTTTGTGTTCACACCAAACATGAAGGGACACTTTAATGCAGCTTAACTGCATAGAAAGTGCAAATGGACTGGGTTTTATATTCCACTTTTTCATTTAATGACAAATCAAAGCACTTTAGACTGCACGCCACATTTATGCAGCTCATATCTATGGCCAACATGCATATCTTTGGACTGTGGGAGGAAGCTGGAGTACCTGGAGGAAACCAACCGAGGCACATGGAGAATATGCAAACTCCACATAGAAAGGCCCCGGGTGATGAGGGCGTTAAAGCAAGGACCTTGTTGCTGCGAGGTAGTGGTGCTAACCGCCACCGTGCCCACCCATTTGTGCAAAGAGGGAAATAAATTTAAATTGTTATCGTAAATCTGCGTCACAAAGCGTAACCTCGCTTTGTGTTTGTTGTGAACAAACCATTACTGTTCCTGCAGATGCAGGTTTCAACCCAGTGTAGTTATTATAGGGTTGTTAAGAAGGCTTTGGTAGATAACATTTCATTTCATTCATTTATTTGTTCATTTTCAGGCACAACAACTGTTTGAGGGAGGTTTTAGCCAGCATGTGCTGTGACCATGATTAACACGAATTCTGTTTTCTTTCTCTCCTTTTCTCTTCCTTTTTATTTTAAATGTTATTACTATACCCACCACTCTGTCCGGCGTACACCTTCAATTCCGTTTTGTCCTTTCTCCATACCTCTCTGCTGTCTGCCCGCTCCAGGGGTGTTTCTCATCTGCTGGCTGCCTTTCTTTGTGACTCACATTCTGAACACTCACTGCAGGACATGCTACGTGCCTCCTGAACTTTACAGTGCTTTCACCTGGCTCGGGTATGTCAACAGCGCCCTCAACCCTGTTATCTACACCACCTTCAACATCGAGTTCAGACGGGCCTTCATCAAGATCCTCAGCTGCTGAGGAAGGAGCCACGTCAGGAAATTTAAATGGAAATGAGGCTGCGCACCCGCGCTACAAGTCCGGCGCGGAGCATTTAGTAAACAGTGGCCAGAGAGGTGCATGCTTTGTGTGCTGCATAAGTTACACAGCGGCACCAAGGTGAAGCACAGAAATGGACAAACACTGCAGGGTACAATAAATGCAAATACAGATGGAAGTTTACTTTTCGGACTCCGACGAGGGCTAAAGCTTTCATTTCTCGACATGGCTGGGATTGTATTTGAACAGTATGACTCCTCAAATGACACTTAAACATGCATACAGTCTTATTTATAGCACAAGCTTTGGGCTTTCTTGTGGATGTGGGTTGTGCATTATGTGTACTGCTCATTGGCACGCTTCATCCATTCAGTACTTTCAGATTGATGGAAGTGTGAGAGACTGAAAAACTGACTGTAGAGCTGCAGGCCGCTTCGTTCAGAAGCCTGCTGCTAACGTAATGTGTTGACTAATTGATGGTACTCGTGTGCTCCGCTCACGCTCTTTCAATTCGATGTAGCTGTGAAGGCTCTGGGGTAAAAAAAAAAAAAAAAAGGATCCTTAAAGCTGAAAAATTGATCGCAAAGATGCAGGCCTCAGTTGTCTGGGGGCAAATGCCACCGCACTGTGTGGACTAACTCCTCTCAGCTCTCTGTCATCACGCCGGTCCCTGAAGATTGTCCTGGTCTGGAGACATTGTGCTCAGTGTGGATTCATCCATTCATTAGAAATGTGTGATGTTTTAATGTGATGCAGAGTGGAGACATTCAGTTTTTTTGTTTGTTTGTTTGTTTTTTAAAGCGACTGTCTATTTATCCGCAACCCTCCCTATGACTTCATCAGAGCTGCCTGCTTGGCTGCTCTGATTGGCTGCGCAACTGAATATTTACTGCATTATGTTGTCAATAAAATTTAAAAAAAATAGATGAAACATTTTTGAGGCTCATGTATGCGTGCATACATCTAAATGTTACTTGTCATGAAAGATGCCATTAGAGTTTGGTGCATAAAAGAGTTCTGCAGAGGACCGTGGAGGAGCCAAGCTGAGTGACCATGATACTTTGAAGATTTAAGAAACAGAGAGAGGATGAGTCTGAGGAGCAAAACAGAGATAAGGGATGATGAAGGGGGGGCTGAGTGGGAATGAGTGAAGCCAAAAATGAAAGAAATGAAGTGAGAGAACAGGGATCAAAGATGACTGTAGGAGGAGGAATAGAGGGGAGAAAAAGAAGATGGATGGAAAGCTGCAGGAAGGAGAAGGGGGTCGGTTTTTCTCAGCCCACATCTCAGGCTCTCTCTACTCCTCTGACAGGCATAAACACCTGCTCCCCTGACGCTTTGTGCCATCGAGTCGTTCCGCTGAAACCGGTTATGATGATGACGCACAAGGTGTGTAAACGGGCGCGTGAGTGTGTGTGCATGTTTTTATTTATGGATGTACGCTGGGACATGAGCGGAACATACAGTTTGTAATCATCATAATGCAAACATCAATAGCTCGTGGCATTCCTTCCTTCTGTTAAAAAAGTACATAATTTGGTGCTGAGACATTTGTTGAGCTGTTGTCAGGATTTAAAACAGGCTGTGATTCCTCTGTGATCAGATGAGGGATTTGCTCTTCTGTTCTTTAATTGAATTTGAATTTAATTAAAGGTTATGCTGTAAAGGCTGCCCAGCTGCGTGCATGTACCTCCAGATTATTCCTTGTAATTCAGTGACAATTAACAAAAAACAGACTTCTGCAAATAAACCTAAAGCCCCAAAGGCCTGACGCTACTCTAGAGGCTTAACGTTCATTACATGTAACAATGTGAAACTCCTGGAGGGATGAAATATATTAAGCTAATGGGTTTTCATCTTTATCTGTAGTGATGCTAAAAATATTGATGTTGTCCCTTAAAATGCAGCCAGAGGAAAGGTTACAGGGTCATAGAAAACAAGAGTCTACCACTTTGGGGTATTGTACGTGCTCATCCAATTTCATGGTAATCTGATTTTACTTTGAAAGATGTCGGTGTGAGCTGACTTTTTTTTCCCTGAGGTCAAAGTAAGCTCATGAAGAGCTCACTGAGTATCTACAATTATGTGGAGGATCCAGATGCTCTAATTAGAATATTTCTGCCAAAAAACCCGCCAAATTCTAAACATTAAAAGAAAATTTGTAATTTGTTACAAATGTTCTCAATAATTAGGAAAAAATTGCTTTTTTAGTCCCAGGAAACAACTTGATATTAAATTATTTAAAAAATAGACCAGTAAAATATTTTTTATTTTATATACCATACAGAGAATAAAAGATGGAAATAACCAGGATGATGTCACCCATTGGTTAGTGAAGACGATTATGAAGCATGGTGATCATTCAGTTAGCATTAGCTAAGAAGTTAGCTAAAAATATCACAAGCCAACCAACATGAGTAACGCTAACAGCAAACATAATCTAATAAGATATTTATTATTTTGAAGAAATTAATAAAGAAAGCACTGAAAATGCTTACCAGATTAGTGGGGAAAGACCTAGATTATCGAATCATGTGGCCGCCTGCACATGCTGAACTAGCTTTTATAAAAACAAACCCAGCTTCTAAAGTGACACTCATAAAGATTTGGCTAATAGTAATATTACCATCAACAACATAAACTATTGTTTTAACAGTCAGGCAGTTGCTGCTCCCATCACTCTGTAATGTGATTTTATGTGAATGGCATCAGTGTGGAATAGTAGGACCCAGTGAGAGTAGTTGACTAAGCATTCGGAGGTCTCCTGACTCCAAAGCACTCTCAGCATTATTTCAGACTGATCATCTGTCAAAAAGTGCAGAGTAAAGTCTGTAAATATGGATTCTAAGTGCTAGGCTTACTGACAAACACGATGCATTTCCTGTGAACTCCTGTGAATAAAACTCGATGTAAAGTGAAGCTCCAAAGATGGAAATGTTTGCATTAGTAGTAACTTCATGCAGCCACATCTGTAATACTGCAAATGTTGCTGTGCTTTGGCTCAATTGCTCTGTGTGGTTTTATTTATCAATAGTTAGTGATTGTTTTATTTATTTAAATGAAATAAAAGTGAGAGAGAGAAAGAGAGAGAGAGAGAGAGAGAGAGATGGCTACTTGAAGTGCTGACAGCGTTCAAAGTCCTCGCTGCTGCTTTCGTTCTGGATCGTGTGAGCTGCCTCGTGGAGCCTTTACTTAATTCGTATACTTCACGGTGAGCACTGAACCAGCCTGGTGAAGCTCCACACCATCTAATGTAAAGACTTCTCTGTCAGCTTTCTTTGTAGTTTTCCTTTAAGATTAACCCCAAAAAACTGGCACTGCAGAGGGCAAAGAGAGGTGGAGGAAATGGAGCAAAGCCATAGTGGAATCAATCTCATCAAAGATGAGAGATTTCACGGTAGATTTGGGTAATATCTTAAACTGCATTTACATTTTTGGCAAGAAGGAAAGGAAAAAGCAGGCAGTGCTAATTGACAAAACAGAAAAGTAATATAGAGACAGTCTTGTGGAGCAAAAACACTTGCAAAAAGTTTTTTTTCTTTTTTGTAATTATGCAAAAATTTTAACTAAATGTCCCGACTGAATGAACAGCCAGCAAATATGCACGTCTCCTCAGAGTCCTGCTGCAAGTGTGGAAAAACAGCAGTTCCACCCTAGACCTGTTATGCAAACTAACTGTTACTGGGTTCACTCTCCACTTCATGCTGCATGCGCAAACATGATCCCTGTATGTATGCTTCACAGCTGCATGCATAATTATGCCTGGGTGGACACATACAGGGGTTTTGGGGAGTTTTGAATGTCTTTGAAAGCACTAACCAGTGCTCGATTTCTTTCTGTCTGCATGCATTTATGTGATGCACACGACAGAACATAA
This sequence comes from Astatotilapia calliptera, assembly GCF_964374335.1. NCBI lineage: Eukaryota > Metazoa > Chordata > Actinopteri > Cichliformes > Cichlidae > Astatotilapia > Astatotilapia calliptera. The sequence goes on along the minus strand of NC_137430.1, from coordinate 19,333,470 downwards.
GTGAGTTGGGAGGGCCACAGATGAAGGAGCCATCCATAAGTAAAAGACGGAGGAAGAGTTGAGCTGCGCTGCTCATGAAAAGATGAATGCTGTGCAGCTTTTGGCATGTTTATCAGTAAGTCTCAGAGGGAAGAGGATGCTTGCTTGATTGATGGCTGCTCAGTTTCTAATTACTCTGACGTGGTTGGACTCCTGTTAATCCTGTCAAAACTCCAAATCTGACTCTCAATACTGCCTGCTGCATTGCCACTGAGGAGGTGAAAGGACATAAATAAGTTGATGCCTTCGGTTGCTTTACTAACAGAAAGACTCTTCCTGCTCCTTCCTCCTCTCCTAATGGATTTGAGAGGCTTTGTGCATTTCTGTGGGCGTGTAAATGGATGTGATCGGCAGTTGCCGCATTTAACAGTGGCTAATGATGATGGATAAAGATGCTGATTACAGTGGCTACACGTCTTGGGTCTGTCCCTGTCTTCTTTCACCACAGCCTCTGAGGTTTTTTTCCTCACACCAGTGTGTCAAAGCGGCATGATAATTATCCTCCCCTCACTGTCTCTCCATGTCAGTTGAATGCTGCCTTTACTGTTAATTTGACACCATTTTGAGGTTAAGGAGTCGTGTGTGATGAGGAAATGAGTTCTGTTTCTCTGTTTGACTGGTCAAGATGTAATAACGCAGTGGTTTTTCAGCTCCTTTTGATTAGGCCATACCATTTCACAATCCCTTTAGTGACACACTTACACCTGAAAAAAGGGCACATTACAAGGGCTCAACTGCAGTCTGGGCACTTTCTACAAGGGTAAAGGAGGTGTTTGACATAATTTATGCTCACTAAAAGTTCATTTGCTGGGTCTCTCATCACTGGGAAATCAGGTGCAGGGATTTATTCATACACGGCAACATACGAGACAAAAGCAGCTTGAGTCACTATTTGGTATGACCACTTTTATTCTTCAACACAGTGTGAACTCTCTAAGGCAGCTTTCTTTTAATTTCCTGAAGTAATCTTCAGAAAAGCTTCTCCAGGCTTCTTGAAGGACATTCAAAGCTCTTCTTTGCATGCTGGCTGTCTTTTGTTCTGTTCTCTGTAAAGATGATTCCACACGGCTTCAATAATGTTGAGGTTCAGGCTCCGGGGATGCCAGTCCTTGACTGATAGTGCTCCATTGTGTGTTTTTCGATCCAGGTATGCTTTTACTGTACTGACAGTGTTTTTTTGTTCTCAGTTGTCCTTGTCCTTTTTCTTTTGTTCTCCATTTGTTCACTTTCCTCAAATCAAAATAAGGACACACTACACATCATGTCAAGATATGCCAAGTTTTCAGCTAATATATTTTTGGAAATCATCTTTTTTATCCAAAAATACCATTATATGTCTGTGAAACTGTGTTATCTTTGGCATTTTTGTAGATTCAAGTAAAGAAATGGGAACCAATTAATAATTTTTGTGACAGGCTGCTTGTAATAAAGCGCCTATTGTTATGTGGAGACACACCACTGACTTTTTGTCCTTGTTAAGTCGCTAAACAAATAAACAAAAAAACATTCCTTTAGGTAAAGGTCGGGATTGAAAACAAGCAAAAAAAAAAAAAAGTAGCCAGTGTCCAACAGAAAAATCTGAAAGACCTTCAAAAAGCCTGGAAAACTATCGCTCAAGACCACTTTTGAAACATTACAACAAGTCTGGCTGACAGTATAAACAAATGAGAGGTGGCTCAAAGATTAGCGCTAAGCATCAAGTTTTGTAAAAACACATACTGGGGGGAAGTTTGGACTGTATTAAACCTAATCACGATGCTTTTTCATATAGTGTCCTGCTAGCATCACAAATCAAATCAAAATCAAATCAAATCACTTTTTATTGTCACATCACATGTGCAGGTACATTGGTACAGCACATGTGAGTGAAATTCTTGTGTGCGAGCTTCACAAGCAACAGAGTTGTGCAAAATACAATAATGTAAACAAGCAAAATACAAGAATGGCTACATCTGAAAAAATAAATATATGTACAATATATAATAGTATATGCATTTCTGGATGTGTATACTAAATATTTTTTCTACGTGTGTGTGTGTGTGTGTGTGTGTGTGTGTGTGTGTGTGTGTGTGTGTGTGTGTGTGTGTGTACACATATTTTACAAATTAAATAGAGTAAACAATAAATAAAATATATAAAAATATACAAAGTTGAGACATGTGCAAAACAGTGGCATTACTGTACAGTGTGGAGTGCATAATGTTAAAGTTCCAGTAGTGAAGCTGAGGTGTCTATGAAGTGTTCAGCAGTCTGATGGCCTGGTGGAAGAAGCTGTCTCTCAGTCTGCTGGTACGGGACCGGATGCTGCAGAACCTCCTTCCTGATGGAAGTAGTCTGAACAGTTTGTGGCTGGGGTGACTGGAGTCCTTGATGATCCTCCCCGCTTTCCTCAGGCAGCGCTTCCTGTAGATGTCACAAAGAGTTAATAGAGGTTTTGCTAGCTTACAAAAAGTTATTTCTGTGCTTTCAGCTGCAATTCTTTGGTTTTCGTTAATTGTTCTCAATAGTTGCAATTTGGATATATGGACAAGGGGGAAACTAAGGCAACATCAAAATACAATGTTTTAGTAAGATGCTTGGTCTGCTGTGAAAAAATTCCAAAAGGTATTTCATCATTTGTCATTTTAATGTCTGTCTGACAAGTTGGTTCAAAATCTCCTACATTTTGATCTGAAGACTGCAAAAGCCATACCATGTAATAGTTGAGTCTAATTGAATTGAATTGAATCAAATCTCTATTTTGAACATCTTAAAAAAGTACAACAAGAGAGAAGTAAAAAAGAGACAAACAAACAAAAAAGCACAATTTCCACACCATCTATATGAATCTGCACTTTTGGGAATTCCCAAATAAGACTATTTTAGTTTACTTAGATTAAGCGATAGTTTATTCCTGTCAAACTATTTTTTAATTTTGCACATTTCTGATGTAATTGTATCCAGCAGCTCTTTTAGATTCCCCCCAGAACAAAAAATATTTGTGTCGTCTGCAAATAATACTAATTTTGATATCAATACAAATATAATTTATATAAAGGTTCATATAATTGTAATACTCATTAAATTATTCAGTGACTCAGCATTCCCTATGGAAGGCAGCACTGTCAGCCTGGAAAAGACATTCGGATTAGAACAGATATTTTAATCCCAAAGGTGATCACTCGAGAAAAAAGACCCAATTAACTCATTCACTGCCAGCCATTTTCAAATCAGGTAACTCCCCATTGCCAGGGTTTTTGAGCATTTTTACTCATTTTTGAAGAGCCACAGAAAACTGTGTGTTATGATCATATAAACGCTGAACCTAGAGTCAGTACGGATTCAGATCAAGCAGATCAACATCATCGGCACTATTAGATTCAATAGAATACATCACAAATTCCATAGACAAAAAGCAATATGTGGCTGGGTTATTCATAGACTTGACAAAGGCATTTGACACTATAGATCATGATATATTAATAAGAAAACTGGAACGTTATGGTGTCAGAGGGGTAGTTTTAGATTGGGTCCGGAGTTATTTAAGTGACAGAAAGCAGTTTGTGAAAATAAATGGTGGTTGCTCCTTATGTATGGACATTGCTTGTGGTGTACCCCAAGGGTCAGTTTTGGGTCCAAAATTCTTCAACTTGTACATTAACGACATCTGTAAAGTGTCCAAAGTATTAAAAATGGTTCTCTTTGCTGACGATACAAACATTTTTTGCTCTGGTGATGATCTGCAGAATTTATTGGAGGATATGACTAATGAAATAAGTAAAGTGAAGTTCTGGCTTGATAAAAACAAATTATCATTAAATTTGAATAAATCTAAACTGATGTTATTTGGAAATAGTAGTTTAAATACAAATGCAAAGATTCAAATAAATGGTGTTGATATTGAAAGAGTCAGTGAAAATAAATTTCTGGGGATAATAATAGATGAAAAACTTAACTGGAGAGCTCACGTAAGATATATTCATTCCAAAGTATCACGAAGCATTGCAGTACTAAACAAGGCAAAACAGGTATTCGACAGAACATCACTTCATATTCTCTACTGTTCACTGGTTTCACCATACTTAAGCTATTGTGCAGAGGTCTGGGGCAATAACTATAAAACCACATTACATTCACTTTTTACTCTTCAAAAGAAAGCAATTCGAATCATCCACAATGCAGGTTATGGGGAACATACAAACTCACTATTTTTGCAGTCTGAAATATTGAAAATTGACGATATAGTGAAATTCCAAACAGCACAAATTCTATTCAAAGCAAAAAATAAAGAACTGCCAGGTAATATTCAGAGTATGTTTTTTTTGAAAGAAGGAAGTTATAATTTAAGGGGTTTTTGTAACGTCAAAACAATGAAGGTACGTACTACAAGAAAAGGCTTTTGTGTTTCTGTTCAAGGAGTGAAACTATGGAACAAACTGAATATGGAATTAAAGCAATGTCCAAACATAAAACTGTTCAAAAAGAGTTATAAAAATATGATCTTCTCGATCTATAAAGAAAAGGAAAATATTTAAATTAAGTGAATGTCTCTATTTAAAAACAAACAAACAAAAAATTCATGATGTGATATTATAGTATATAGTATATCAGAAATCTGTTCACTATTTTTATTACAAATTATATCAGTAAGGAAGCTGACTAAATATTCACTGATAATTTATGGGACAGGGGTGGGATTAAATAAGTGAATACTTCTTCCCACTCCCTTTCAACATGTAAATTAATCAGAATGTTTTTTTGTATGTAATTTGTATAGTATATTTTTTTCTCTCTTATTTCTTTTCTAAATGTACTTGTATATTGTTCACATGTTGAAATAAATTACCAATCAATCAATCAACCTACCAAAATGAAGAACAGACTCTCTTCTTGCATCCAAAAAAAAAGCTTGTTTCTACCATTTTCCATTCTTTAGTAATCAGCTGTAGAAGAGAGGTGGGTTCCACCAAAAATGCCTGTTTTGACCAAAAAAAGGGAGAAAACGAGCTTTTTGTGAAAAATACATTTCAAGCAGAAAAGTGCCTTTGACACTAATATTTCTTGCTTTGTGACACCTCTAACATATAAAATAGTTTTTCACTTCTATAAAACAGAAATAACACTGAGAAAGGTTATGTTTTATCAAAACAATTTATTTACAAATATATGAAAAAATAAAATTCACTGACAAGCTGCCCGAGGTTGTATTCTGGCCCCTCCCATTGAAAAACGTAATTGACGTCTATAGACGTCAATGGCAGTGAATGAGTTAATGCCCTTTACAGCATAAACAGAGCCACCAAATCTGGTCACTGTGGGGTCAAGTGGAAGCCTAACCCAGCTGTCACAGAGCAAAATGTGGGGTACACCCTAAACAGGTGGTCAGTCTATCACAGAGTTAACACAGAGAGACAGACAGCCACTCACGCCTACATCCAATTTAGAACTGCTTGAATTGCCAATTAACAATTGTTTGGACTGTGGGAGAAAGCCGGAGTACCTGGAGAACCCACACAAGCACGGGCAGACTCCACACTGACCAGCGGTTTAAAACCAGGGCCTTCTCATCCAACAATCCTAACTAATGCGCCCTTGAATTATAATTTTAATTTCGTTTGAATATATGTTTTGTTTTAGAGTCATTCAGCTTCATAAGCATCACTTCATTTGATCCCCTGAGTTTGAAAACCAGAAGGCGGGAGTGTTTTTTTCGTCTTCATTGTTATTTCTTCCACATTCGCTTCTCTTCATTAGCTCCCTATTTAATCCAGAATCCCATTTAAAATGTTTCTGTTCACGTCCAAAGTCTTCAATAATTATCTTAAAGACCTCATAGTACCGCATCACCCTGACACAGCATCTCACTCTCAGACGTCTGGTTAACTTGTGCTTCTGAGGATATTTAAAAGTAGAATGGGAAGCAGAGCCTTCAGCTTCCAGATCTTTGAATCAGCTCCCAGATTGGATTTGGGAGACAGATACCCTCTCTACTTTTAAGATTAAGCTTAAAACTTAACACTTTTCTTTGTGATAAAACTAATAGTTAGATCTGGATCAGGTGACCCTGAACCTTCCCTTAGTTGTACTGCAATAGGTCTAGGCTGCCTGGCGCTTCCCATGATGCAATGAGTGTTTCTTCTTCACACACCTGTTTTCACTCAATATGTGTTTATACACCAGACTGCATTTAATCATTAGTTATTATCGCTCACTGAAACTCTTCCATAGTGTGTCTTTTGTCCTGTCTTCCTCTCCTCACCTTCACCTGGTTGTGGCAGATGGCCGCCCCTCCCTGAGCCTGGTTCTGCTGGAGGTTTCTTCCTGTTAAACGGGAGTTTTTTTCCCACTGTCTCCAAGTGCTTGCTCATACAGTGTTGTTTGATTGTTGATTTCTCTGTACTATTGTAGGGTCTTTACCTTACAATATTAGGCAGTTGTTATTTGGCGCTATATAAATAAAACTGAATTGAATTTACTGAATTATTCAGGGAACATGGGATAACATCCAAACCTGTATACTCCTGGTGTCTTCAGTCTTTTGCAAACAGGCCTGTGAACACTGCACCTTGCCCCACATGCCTCGCGTCTCCTTCATGTTACAGGCTTAATTTATCTCACTCCTGTGATAACGAAGAAGACGTACACGAGGAGAAATGGAGGCCTCAGGAGGGCTGTGTTCTTTGTGCATTTCACGATTAACATTCATAAGTGACACTAAGGATTTGAAGTAACTTAGTGCGATTAGATGGAATTAGTTCTAGATGGTTGACGGTGCAAAGTGTTGGTAAATAAGGGATGTTTCAAAGGACTTTTCAAAGTGCATTACTTCAATAAGATGCTTTAGTTAAGATGCACAGAGTGGACCTGCTCTTGGACGTGAAACTATAAGTGAGAAGCCCTTTGGAAAAGTGTCCTGATGTTTGTAAGATCAGACAAAATGAGGATGATAGGTTACTTTATGTGCCATGTGAACAGTCAATTAAGAATCCGGCCAGAGAGGATCACCTGATAAGTCCTGAGAAACCTTCACGCACAGTTCATGGCACATACACTTGCTCACAAACTGAGTACACACACATTAGCGCACATGTATCCATTAAAAAAAGTTTGCATAATATCAGATGTACTCTCGCTCTTCAGGGTCAGTGCATCGTCTTTTCAGAACCTCTTCTGTCGAGGAGATTAAAGGCCCTGAGAATTACCACCACAATGTGGTCGTGTGATTATTTCCAGGCCAGGTCTCGACTGGGGAGCTACTTTTGGAGTTAATGATCAGAAGGGAAGTGGTGGAAGATAAAGACAGAGGCAGAGCAACCCCTCGAAACCTATCAGCATTCATCTTGGGGACGATTTGCTCTCACATTTTCCCAGGTGAGAGCTCAGCAGAGGGAATATCCATCAATACAGAGCCTCCTGTATTTCCCAGGAGATTTGGAGGAAATTATGTCCATGATATGGTTATTTTACCCAGATGGAAGGATTTTCTCTATCTTGCAATTTGTAATTAGCAGCAGATTAGGTGTGCTCCTTAAATAGAGGCACATTCCTATAATGAACTGGGAGTTGACATGCATGATAATGCATTCTGTGTGCAGTCACACCCTTCTCTCTCTGGGCCCTGCACACCTGGAATCCCCTTATTCTGTCAATCTGTTCAGCAATTAGAGTGAGCCCTCCCTGCCACCTTGGCAGGAGTGATGGGAAGTGGCTTTTCCAGGGAAACGTGTACTCGTGTGTTAAGCTGCTTATGTGTGGTTGCATGTGCAGAAGTATGGTCACATACAGGGTTGAAGATTCTATTTTATTCCCATAGAAGTTAAAGTAGAAATCTAACACCTTGATTCTCTAATTAAACCTTTCTCATGCTCAGTGTTACTTCTAGTTTTTTAAATCACACTCTTACCAGCAGAGATAAGCTTACTGAGTAAGTATACACCGCATCTCCCTGCTCCTCTTCAGTTTTCTCATGCTCCTTATTCCTATATCACCAAGCTACTGAGCCTCAAAGCCATGCTAAAAACAGGCCACACACGCTCCCATCCTCCTTCTCTTTTGTCACCATTTCTGAATCATTTCATCTCCAGCTCATTCTGCTTCACAGTCACATGTGTGCTTTGTTCGCATCTGTCAGGCTCTTGGGTGCTGATTGTTCAGCGATGACGTACAGGTGGTTGTTATTGTGAGGCTGCTTTGACCACTTTGCAGCTGTGTGCCTTTCCTGCAGTTTATGTTGTTTTAATCAGGAATAAACCAACAGAACAACATCAGGGTGAGTTATCTACCTCAATTCAGTTCAGTTTTATATATATAGCGATTCAACAGTGACTCGATGTTTTGTGTTAAGACACTCCATTATCAGAAGGTGGCAACAGTGGTGAGGAAAAAACTTTCTTCTTACTGAGGTCTCTCACGTGACATCATGTGCATAGTGCTTGAGACTTATCTGCTATACTGGACATGATATAACCACCACTTATGGAGAATTCCCACCTGGTTCCTTGAGTTTGTTGGTTTTCACTGGGTGAAGTCAGTTACAAAGAAGGTGCAGGGGGTTATTGATCAATCTATAGGTCTGTGTCACTGGAGTTTAGCAAACACTGCCATCAACCCCCAGTAACTACTCACAACTGGTAAGGTAATACTCTCCTCATGGCAGGTGGTTGCCAGATGGGCACAGACTAGTCGCTAGTTGTCTTAATCACTTGATCCTACGCTGTCACGATGATTGTCCAAACAAGTTAATGTCACATGTTTAATAGTCATGTGACTGCAAAACCCCAATAAGTAGAAACCTCTACCAGAACTAGGTTCAATGACTGGCAGCCATTTCCCACAACAAGTGGAGCAGTGGAAAGAGGATAAAAAGCAAGATGAAGGAAAAGGACAAAACAAACCACCAGTGGGAGTAGACAAAAGTTAACTGATGCAGCAGTGGCAATAGTGAAAAGAGGGTACTGGAGAAGAAGTGCTCAGTGCATCATGGGAAATGCCCCAGCAGCCTGAGTCTACAGCAGATTAACAAAAGGATGGTAAAGAGTCATTTAATCCAGCCCTAGCTACAGGCTTTATCAAAAAGGAAAGTTTTAAGTGTAGTCATGAAACTAGAGAGAAGCTATTCAGCACTGAAAACTGGAATTAAGCATTTAGCTGGCAAAGGAAATAAAATCAACAAGTGACGTTTTAAGTTCAAATTAAATTATGAACAGAACTCGCTGTTATAGGGTAAATTCTGCAGGCCAGTTTAGCTGTTTTCAGTCTTTATCCCATTAATTTAGCTTCTTTTTTTAATCACAGCCTAATTTTTAACAAGGTTAAGCAAAACTGTGGTACAAGCAGGTCAGTGATGCTCAAAATATATTTTTCAACGGCTTCTTGGTAATTTCTAAAAAAAAAAGCAACTAAATGTGATGCACATGTTTGTTTAAATTTGGACTCAAATCTGCTGTCAGAAATTAGTTGTACAGCAACTCTATTTTACTAATAGAGTTGAATCTTCTCATCAAGCAGATTCTTCCTCAAAGTGCACAGCTGACTTTTACTTGTTCATCTCCATAAAGTCGGCTTCCTCTCCTTCCTGTTGCCCGAGGCCTCGTCCGTTCCTCATACCAACTCTCCCTTTCTCCCCCACCACTGCTCCCTTCTTTCATTCTGCTGTTCCCCACCACTCTAACCGACTCACGCTCACCCAGCTGCAGGCCCCTGCTGCCTGTTAGTCCTGTGAAACTTATTAATTAAATCTGCCGATTGAATCACCCCCGTGGGAACAATGTTTAATCGATGCGCACAAATAGATGACTTTCATTCCACACAATTGCTCCCCTTTTCTGCCCTTATCTAAATCGGGAGATTTAAAGATTATCTGATATGTAGCAGAGGTTTACTCTAACAGCTGTCATCTCTCTCCCAATGGCAGACTGATGTCACTGGCAAGTGACAAGACTCAGAATATGCAAATTGCACTAAACCTGTGCCTAACCATGTACAAAGGAAGTCAAATATTCATGCATTAAATTTGGCATGAACACATGTGCATTCACATGCTAAGTGGACTCAGTGGTAAGATAGAGGGGTGCAAGGCCCGTCTACAGCTGCAGGCAGTATCCCCGATTCGCCCAGCTGTTCTTTTGCCCCTGCGGCTAATTCTGTGTCTGACCTCCACATCTCCAGCAACAGCAACCCAGCCCAGCTGCCTCAAACATCAGCAACAACACAAAAAATGCAAAGTCACGGGGGAAAACACTGGCATGAATCACCACAGCTGCAGCAATTTCTCTTAAAATAGCCAACCAACAAGCTTTAGTGTGCCGCTTCATAAAAATGCGTTTTACATAGGTCATCGTTTTATCCTTAGATTTTAGTCGGGTTGAAGGCAGCCATCAGTGATAGCAGGTGACAAGTGATAGTCAGTGTCATGCCATTTTCAGGCAGCGATGTTTGGCGTGACATGAAGAGGTCATATGCAGGATACCCTTGAGGAAGACTTCAGATGAGACTCTTTAAAAACAAAGCTTTACTTGTCCCCATAAAAAATGTTCTGGCTAAAGTTTTCCACTTTGATGCCTGGTCACGAGCAGAGCCGAGCACAAAGAGCTCATTTGGCCATTTCTATATTTATTTCCTTTTAACAAGCCACAGCAAAATTAGTCCAACAGCTATGTCTGTTATTTCTTACTCCCACTCAATCTGACCTCATTTTTGTGATTTATCTTTCAGTTTTGACTGGTTTCCCTTTTTCGCTAAACTTTTTCTTTTATTTCTAACATTTTGTTTTTTGCGATAAGCTGAAAATTATTATTTGCAGCTTATTGGCATTTTGTAAACTACAAATTACAAACTGAAGTGTGGGCAGGAAATTTAATGGAAGTCTTAACTTTTGGCAAAATAAAAACCACAAATGTCACAAAGGGGAAATATCACGCGGATTATCTACTTCATAGATTTCCTCTGGGTATCATAAACATCCAAACTAAATTTAAAGCAATCCATCCAACAGTTTTTAAGACATTCACGACTGGGTCAACGTATTAAAGGCATTGCCATTAGTGTGGCTTTGAGTAGGTATACCTCTTCAATTGCTTCTTAACCAGTCAGCCAACCACACAAAAAAAGAGAGTACATTAAACCTTGAAGGAGATAAGCTACAGCAGAAGACCACACTGGGTGTCGCTTCTATCAGCTAAGACCAGGAAACTGAGGCTACACTTCATAAGTCATAAGATTGGTAAAACTTTTCTGGTCTGAGGAATCTAAATTTCTGCTGGAAGCTTCAGATGGTTGAGTCAATATTTGATATAAAGAGCATGAAAGGATGGATCCATCCTGCCTCGTATTAACAGTTCATCCCAGTGGTGGCAATGTAATGGTGTAGGGGATACAACATGGAGTATTGTTGCTGACCACATTCAAACTTATATGACCACAGTTTATCCATCTTCAGATGGCTGCTTCTAGCAGGAAAACAGCTCATCTCACAAAGATCAAAACATCTCAAACTATTGCGTGTTTGTTTGATTTTCTTGAACATTACTCAAATGGGGTCCACAGTCACCGAACCTCAATCCAAAAGAGCAGCTCTTTGTGGTGAAACAGGAGATTCCCATCACACAAAGGAAGAGATGCTTCTCCTACACCTTTTAAAAGTTTTTATAGGAACTGACCCACTGATGTGGAAAGGATAATAGAAAGCTGTATGGGGTGATTTATCACCCCAGAAATATATGTATGGTTTTAAATTTAATAGACTTTAATTTATTGCAGTTTTACACTTTTCAGAACTACACTAATGTTTTACAGTGAACTTTGACTAATAGACCTAGAAGAATGATTGCTGCAGAAGCCTCAGGCAGACATACTTAAAGCCCAAAGTGATGATGAAAATGGCTCAAACTGCAGATATGAGCTGGTATGTCTACTTTTGCATAAAATTATTAAAAACCAGGTCTGATAAATTCAAACATTAAAAATGTTCCTGCATAACATATGCTGATGTTATACATGTCCCCACTCGTCTTTAGTCTCTAAAATAGATAGTTTGGGTCGTTTGGGGGTTAATTAGTAATTGTCCTGTTTGTTAAACTGCATTGAAAATGTGGCATTGCAAATGCACACTGGAATAAAAATAAAAATTAAATAAACAGTATTATTCTGAATAAACACCTGTGTTATGACAGCAACACTGTCTAAAGCCATCAGGGATCTATCGACTAAATAATAATATTCTGCCCCTGTTATTCATCTTTGTTAAGTATTTTGCTCTAAATTACGAATTATAGATGCAAATTAAAACACATACACACAAATTCTTTGCTTTTTAATTGTCAGAAAAAAATTAATTTTCTGCCAATTATTTCAGGGTTCAGGCAGTTCTCTGGGTGTATTGGCTGTGCAAAGCATTTCAGAGACAACTACAACAGCTAACCTTTCAAAAACCCAGATTATTTTTCAGTGACCTCAAAAGCCCAGAGAGTAAATTTAACAAAGCTACAGCAACAGCACAAAAACCACCTCACTGGTGTAATGATTCGTGAAGCAGGTGGGGTACTGCTGATTGGACACGGGCACCCTGCAGCCCCATCTTATGCATTTCAAATGACTTTGGCTGCATAGATGTGCAAATTTGTTTAAAAAGTCACTGTCCCAGTGTAGACTGGTGCACTTTTATCTGCTCTACTGATTGCAACGCTGGGCTCATTTCTCTGCTAAGTGTTTAGTGGGGGATGAGTAGCTGAGACGTGCTTTAGATTTGTGGTGTGGAGATGTGGAGATGTGGACTACAGCCAAGATTTGTGTGGACGCGTTGCCGTCTGACAGGCTTTTCATCAACAACATCGCAACAGTGGACTAATGCCAGAGTTTGGAGTGTACGGACTCCATCATTCACAGACTCACACACTCACACACACTGGAGCAATGAGGCAAAGCATTCTGCTCACAGATCATGTGCGCCCAAGACAAGTTTAGGACTGGGGTGAAGGAGATGACATCTGACAGAGGTTCTATTGGCTGAACACATCTCATCCACGACTGAGCCACCAGGACATCTATCTCTTGATTCAATCAAGACACAAGGAAATTGCCTTCAAACTCAATGCATGTCAGTGTATCTGTCACTGAAGTAGCATCAATCACACGGCTCATTTGTGAGCCAAAAAATCCAGAACTTCCTGAAAAATGTCTTCAATACAAGTCACACAAAAGGTTTGGCTTTAGAAAGGTTATTTTTCGAAGATTTATCTTGGGGAGAAGGCTGATTTTTGTATTTAGTCGTTTACCTGAAATCTCAGCTGAAGCTGTAGATGTACTAGTATTTTGTATATCATCTACAGACAGTATAAAACAAATGGATGTAGCTTCTGGATTAGAAAAATGAAATCAGTGCAAAATACCTAAAAACCTGCATTCTATCTGAAGGCCACCAGATGGCGATAGATGTGGTTGCAAAACAACTTCCAGTCCTATAGAAGAGTTTATCTGATATCTCCGTATATATGTTGTTCCTGCATTATTATAAAATTTTTCTTTATTAATTTATACAATATAATAAATATACTATCAAGCTAGGTTAGATGTTAGCCAAATTTATGTCACACATGTTAGTTTGTTAGTGATCATTTTTAGCCATTAGCCAATGAAATGGAGCCCTATAGTCTGTGAGAAAACAGGTTTGTTCCTGATGTTCATAAACACTTTCCTGCTGAGTTTAAGGGTTCACTCATTTTGGGTCATACTGAATAAAAGATTAAGTCTAATAGTATATCGGTGAGAAAATAACAATCATCAACAAATTTCTGGAGAGAGAGATTGCTGAAATGGAATAGGCATGAAGGAATGAATAAAGAAGTGGAAAAACTTGAGGAACAAATACTGAGAAATGGGAACCTAGGATGAAAAAAACCCAGCTTTTTATTTGTTTTCATACCACATAAAAATCATAGTCAGTGGCGGATCTACGGGGGTGGCATGGGGTGGCATTGTCCATAGCAAATAATCTCTTGCCACCCCTAGTGCCACCCTAGTTTTGCATATGGCAATGTTGTTTATTAAAATAAGCTAGCATTAACACTTTGAGCCTAGCCACAATTAACAATGAATATAAATTGTAAAACTGAATATATTACATGGTGTTACCCCCCCCCCCCCCCCCCCCACCACCACCACCACCACCACTAACAAATGGTTCAGCCCATAGCTCAGACCAGTTGTATTTCTTGTTGTCCATAGCAACTGATGTTTATGATCGCCATTTTTAAATTTCAACACAGGTGGTTGATTGTGACAGTCTGGAAATGGAATACTATCTGAATACTATTTATACTAATTTCTGAATACTATCGTCACGGTTATTGTGGGATGAAACAGTAAGCACAGCGCAAAAAAAAGAGAAGGAAAAAAAATTCCACCACTTTCCTATTGCATCCAATAAAATAAAAAATGATTTGGCAACACATGGGATTTGGTTATTTAGGAAGAGAGGAAAGTTTTGGGAGTGGCTGCGGCGAAAAGAGATAAAGCGAGTGCTATAGACAGCAAGTTTTGAGTTGTGATAGATTTGTGACATTTAACATGTTTGGAGAGTGTAGTTAATGTGTTGTGTTGTCTTGTGCAGTCGGTGTGTAGCCGTTGTTTTGTTTTGTGTATCATAAAAATGAGGGCAGTAGTGAATGTGACTAAAATGTTTAATTATCTGGGCTAAAGAAAATACAGTTATAGACTATATTTATATGAAACATGTGTAGACTTACTGCATTTGTTTATTCTAACCATATATAATGCATATTACAGGATGCAACTCCAGCATGTGTAAAAACACAGCTTTGATTTTGCCACCCGATTTGATTTCCGTGCCACCCCATGAACATTTCTCTAGATCCGCTTCTGAACATAGTATTGAGCAGCCACACACAAGGAGAATATACAAGAGAATATATACAAACTCCATGCATTCCTGCTCCAGAAAATGGTTTATTTCTTTAAATAAAACTAGAGATGGACCGATCCGATATTACATATCGGTATCGGTCCGATACTGGCCTAAATTACTGGATCGGATATCGGAGAAAAATAAAAAATGTAATCCGATCCATTAAATATCAGGAAAGCACCTCACAAAACTTGCAACACGCCGTAACGCACCTCAGAACGTTAGCACGTCGGAGCAGTATGCATCACGTGATAGAGCGGCTGTGGCATGGGGACCTGTCGGTGGTCTGGATAGCATTTGGAGCTTCGCTAGCAACCCGGCATTTCATCTCCGACAAAGTTATCCCCGAGAGAAGTAAAGCAAGTGTGTAAGTCCATCTCTGAATGTTTGTTAAGCTTAACAAGCGACTGCCTCTTCTTGCTGCTACTTCAATCATGAAACTGCTTAATGATCAGCTGATCGGCTTTTCTGTCGCGAGTCCGTCTCTCTAGTTTGCTTTTGGCCCACTTTGCACCAGAAAGAGGAAACCAGCGGCTGAACAACAGCAGCACGTTTAAGCTTGATAAGCTGTTGTTAGAATTTATTTAATATTACTTTCTACTCGAGGATCTTTTTCTACATAGCTGACGGCTGGTAACTGTGCAGGGGCGGATCTAGCAAAGTTTAGCCAGGGGGGCCGATAGGGCATGAACAGGGAAAAGGGGGCACAAAGACATACTTTTCTTTCTTATTCTCATTTAAAATGTCGAGCTTTTAATAAATAATTATCTGACACCCAAAGTTTTAATTTGATGTAAAATTAATAGAGGTCCATTACTGTATATAGTGACTATTAAGTCTAATATATATACCCTAGTAAGCTATAGTACTTTTTCCTTTGGGAAGGTACCATCTGTGCAGTCTGCAATTTTGTTGAAGAAAGATGTTGAATCTATTTAATATTTCTTGAAAAATAATTGATTTCTGTGCATTTTTTTTCACACTGCATCAAATTAAGGTTGATTACGTCGATTAAGCATCATGAGGTGGAGCATGAGGGGTGGTTCCCTATTTTTTTATTTTTTTATTTTTGTTGTTGGGAGTTGGAACCCTATTAGTTAGGTTGCTTAATATTTACGCTAAGTACTCTTTAAAATACCAGAATAGGGAGGATGGTGTAGGTTTGAGTTTATTAGATTGATCAGTATTGCTGAACTATGAAATATTTTTTTTGCATACAGGTATAACAGAATAGCTTTAGTGTAGTTGTTGTTTTAAACTTGAGTATGAACTTATACAAAATGCAGCAAGATATTTAAAAAACAGTTTTGTTGATTAAAAAACACTATATCGGATTCATATCGGTATCGGCAGATATCCAAATTTATGATATCGGTATCGGACATAAAAAAGTGGTATCGTGCCATCTCTAAATAAAACATGAAAGCTAAGTTGGACAGAGGCTTCTCCCCACTTCTCCCAGCCATACTGTAACAAGAAAAGACTGGATTTTATTTGCTGCTGAGCTCAATCTGATTCTTAAAACTATTTATCCTGAGGCATCAATGTGAGCAGGAGTTGGTGTAATTATTTCACAAAGCAAACCCTCAAGAGAAATCTTTCTCACCACATTGAGCCTCTGATAGTCTTAGCTCGCTGCTAGCGGCTGTCACTAGCTAGTATATTGAATCAGGCAGTGTGAGTGTTTACTGTAGTCATAAATGAATGCCTGAAGTCTCTTTAGGTTTAGATTAGGGTGAAAACAGCTTTTTCTCTCATCTGCAGGCACCGCTAGACATCTCTGCGTCTATAGCACATAGTAAACGTTTTATATGATGGCTGCAGTATGCTAATAAAATGACACAGGTTCTCTGCAGTGCAGTCATTTTAGAGCATAAAGCACAAATGAGAGTCATCTTGACGTCTTTTAAAAGATATTGTTAGAGTGGACCAGTGACGCTGGTGATGTGTGCAGCATGAAGCAGCTGAGCATCTATATAATCACAAACATGCTGTTTAGGAATATTTCTTGGGGGTGGGGTGGGGGGTTAAAAAAATTGCTTTTAGAAAACAAAAATTACAAATAAAGTCTTACTAAATGGTGTGTTTTTTATGATTTCTAAATTATGCCCTGAGAGGATTTCTAACGGTAAATTTGCAGTGAGTCTGCTTCGTATTGAGCAACAGTGACTCAAAGTTCAATGACCAAGTTTTCTTTTGAAGTTCCTCCCAGTTCTGATGATCCTGTAATACTGGATCATCAGACACTCGAAAAGGCAAGAAGAAAGAAGAGCTTGTGTTAAAGACCAGGAAGGATCTTATTTCTGTCCACAGTTTTCATTCTCCCACTAAAAATTCACTTTCTGTACTGGTCCTCTGCTTCCTCAAAGACTGCTGTCACTTTCATTTCTCTGTCACCCCCTCGTTCCCACATGCCCTTATTTCTTTTTATACCCCCACTAAACCTGCCAAAATAGAGAAACTAAAAGTTTGGTGTTTTTTTCAGCTCACTTTAGCTTAAAGTTGGCACCTTCAGAAAAATAAGGGGCAGTGCTTGTGATTCACACCCCCCTAAGAACACAGCTGCTGATGATTTCAGGCTGATTCCCGTGTTTCGTCTCCTAGTGTTGCCAAACATGTGACAACGGCTGTGAAAGAGAAAATTATGTGGACATGTGTGTACAGTTTTGTGTTAACATATAGTGCAGAGTGTTTTGTATTAACTTGACTGAATCTGGTGGTTATTTGTAAGGCTATAGCCTGTTTACAGGTTATGTGCCAAGTTTTAATTCTTGGAGAGACTTTTTTTCATCCAACCTCGTGAAAAGAGAATATTACATTTGTAAATGAGACCATAATAAGGTTTGAGTTTATATACAAGAGAAAACTATAAACCATGTAGAATGTGAAACATAAGTTGATTTTAGTGAGCAAACAAACTCATTGCTATCCACCCAAAACACTAAGTGTGAAAATGTGACCTACAAACCAATGAGAGATGTTTTTTTTATCTATACAGTTTTGCAGACATGTGACATTAACTTGTGGAAGAGACATGCCTGTCTACAAACAGTGTCCAGCTACTCTCAGAGCTGTAGAGAAACTGTGAAAAGTCCAACACAAAGTTGAAAAAGTAGACTTTGCCCTCAGAGTAAAAGGTGTATCTTTTGAAAATTGTTGGCTGCAGGTCTGAAGCCCAACTTTCACTTTGAAGGTGAATTTTCTCCATTTCTAGTTCAACCAGTTTCTTGTACAACCACTCGGCTAGTAGTTAGCGAGTATTTAAAGACCAACACGAAAAACGTTTGGTCACTAACCTAACCTCAGTTCTATGAAAGCCGAGTCAAGTGTCTCATTATGGGAAGTGCCCTCTGGAGGCAGCCTGCTAGCAACCAAAGCAATCAGATCAAGTTTTGGTGCAGCACCTTCTTTGCAACCAGTTTCGCCCCGTGAGAGCCAACAACCTCCAGGAACCACTGCCAACCAGTTGATAAATACACATTTTTCCATAAAAAAACTATAAAAAACCCGAAAGCCATAAATTTCACACCCAAGCCTCAACTCTCATGGCCCAGTACCAGGCTGTGGCCCGGGGATTGGGGACCGCTGACCTAGAGGAACTGCAGGTCTTGTTACTTGTCCAATGAGTTCAGTTTTCAACCCCAGACGTTTCTGCTTGGCTAAATCCTGAAACCACAAAACACATTCCCTGAAAACAAAACCTAAACACAACATAATTGCAAGAATCACCACAACACATAAAGTTGAACCCGTCCAGTGAGTTCAGTGCAGAACTCTGCATACCCACTAAAATCATATTAATTATGAAGCAGGCAGAACAAACAAGAAAGAGTATAAAAAAGGAAAAGTACTTGTACTATAGATAAAGTTAAATTCATTATTCAGTTTATGTAAGGCCATTGTTTGCATCTATGGTATTAGCCCTGAAATGTAGGCACTAAAAGCAAAGTGAGGATCCTTTTAAAGATAAACCAATGAATAGGTTTTTTTAGCAGTTAACTTTGTATAAAGTACAACAAAGGCAACAGAAACATAAAACCTGTCAAATCAATTTGTAGTGTGAGCTCTTGTAGCCCCCTCACTTGCATAGTTTTTCAAAGTGGTTGGCAGGTAGCATCATTCTTCGGTTGATTTAGGCTGTCTCAGTGTTTTCTGTTTCTTCACGTAATCCCACACAGACTCTATGATGTAGAGATCAGTGCTTTACAGGTGTCATACCAGATGTTCCAGGACTCTTTGTTGTTAAATTAATAAATAAAATAAATATCGCTGCATGTTTAGAGTTGTTGCTGCAGAGCTGCAGGGGTGTCTGACAGGTATTTGATGTTGGATAGAAATCTGAAACACTCAAAGTGCTTACATTTTATTTTTTGCACAGTAGTGAATCGGTTGCTTGCTGTGGAGAGCCGTGTAATAGCTGCATACGACGGCAGGGTGATCACATAAATTTGCTCTTTTTACATAACACACGAGAAACATTTGGAATCAAATGTAACTTGGTTTGAAGGTGCATTTTAAAATTAATCCTCTTCATCCCTCATTATGTAAGACGGTTGCAAATTAATGCATATCTAGAAATACTGTCTCCTTGGAGAAGAACACTTGAGGTACACCACTTCAGGTGGCAGTAAGTGACAGGTAACTTGGAGTATTAATGTTTTAGCGTCAATAACCCTTATTTCCTTAATACATCACTTCTTCCTTCCAGTGCTGTAAATAGAAATTTTGCACATTGAGACTTTCCTTCCTTCATTTTCCCATACAAACAAATTACACTCATCAGTAAAGGTCAAATCTTTCATGGCCTTGTCTTCCCATCCCCTCCTAGTAAACCTTTCCTTTGGCTCCTGTGACTGCTTTAATGAAACACAAAAACATAAGAGAATCATCACCCGGCCTCCTGAAGCACTCTGTGTGATTTGGTTAAATAAACACTCACAGCAGAAGGTCTGAGCTGCGATCAAGCAGAACCCCGGATAGTAACAACTGCCACATCAATAATGCAGACATGTCATTACTCTCAACAAATTTAAAGCTGCCAAGAAATAAAAAATGCCTTTTACCCTCCTGTCCTAGGTGTATTGTTTTTCGCCTTTGATTCATATGCGCGTCATAAAAAATCATATTTTAATATCGCTGGAAAAAATTCCATCCATTTTTCTTATTGTGAATTTCTTTTTTGCTGACTCAGAGAAAATAGTTTTGGGTTGCTTTTTAAAAAAAACCCCAAAACAACAAACACTTTTCCAAAGAAATATGACTTTGTGCCGACCCAGCAAACCTCTCCAGTCAACGTGACGACTGTATATTCCACAGCGCCTGTGGATGTGTGCGAGCACAGGCAAAGGATTGACGACCAAATTAAACGTGCATGTTGGGGGCAAAAAAAAATGTAACTCGCCCATTAATTTATCTTTCTAAAATAGAGATTAACTGTCATTCATTATGATATATTAAATAATCTCAGTATTTTCTGCTAGATTCAGGTGGAACTTGTGTATTCTGTCTCTGGCTTCACGTTTTTCTGTTTTATCATTGACACAAAGGCATCTGCTGTGATGCTTATTCCAAGTGTCAGTACTGATAAATAATCAGAATTATAATATTTCTGACTGTCTGAGTCAAAACTGAATCAAATTGAATCGGGACCTTGTGAATCAGAATCGAATTGATTATAGAAATCAGTGACGATACCCAGTCCTAATCTGGGGTTTACAACAATAGAAATACACTTATTTGTGTCTTGGTAGTAGGAATGGTGCCAAAACCATTCCTGTGGACAAGGAAATACAGAAGATTTATACAGTGTAAAAATCCTAATAATGAAGCGTGACATGCAGTCAGGCCTGCAAAGTATTGCAATATCAGCCAAACAGTACAATGCTGCATGTGTGGTAATAAGCTGAACATAAACCATTTTCGGATACAAGCAGACAGAAAACAGATTCCACACTTCTCCAAAACGAGAGTTAGTCTTTCTTTTGTATCACATCCCATTAAATTTACACAAGGCATCAGGACAGACAGTCATGAGGTGACTAAAGCAATAAGTCTGGAGCAATAATGTGTTATGACCTTCTTTCAATGTTTCAGCCTAACACTTATACATTATGATGTGCAGAGTTGTAGCCCTGATAAAATATTCACTCGGGGCATCCGACAGCAGGAGAAGGTCCTGGTTAATTTAGAACATGCTGGCTGATGACTTGTGTGTAAACTAATCCTGAAATACTTCAGGGAGCAGGTAAAGAATTTGGCTCCCTGTTTGATGAGCAATCCCTTATAGCAATATAGGGGTGAGGAGCAGGGCTGCTCCTTGCTCCTGGTCAAGGGTTACCATGGGGACGGAGAAGAGGGTTAAAAGGGACGATGAAGGCGCGTCTGTCTCGGTTCACGGTGTCCTGATTGTTTTTGATTGAAGGAAAACCGAGAAGATAAGCTGCCACTGTGGTGATACTGTGCCTGTGTCCATTTCAACAATAAGCCTGGTCACTTTTTCTTATTCTTAAAAAGAATAACAAACATAAAAAACAACGTTGAATTTGTCATAATAATAGATGTTTGTTTGCTAAATCTCATATTTAGCTCATAAAGCTCCACTGCTATGTGCTGTCATGTTTCTTAATTGCAAACTTATTTTATTTTTTTAAACAAGTGTTCTTCAGTATCATAATAGCATTGACTTATACTAACCTTTAGATAGTAGCTCTTGTACTTGTTTCACACATCACATCCTAATGACTCTGGGGTCATAGACTGTAGATAAAGATGGGAGACACTGTGACGTCACGTGTTTGTTAATGAAAACCCTTTGTGAAGCCTAAAGCCACAACACTACAGGCTTACAGTCTAATGACAATCGCATGCAGCTAGCTATGGAGCAACACTAACAGTGATTATGATTTACAAAATGAACTTCACTTTCAAAACTAGAGGATGAGCCCATGAACTCAGCCACAAAGTGTTTACTGAGATCATCCTGAATGTATAGACCTCTATCCGGTGTTGCTTTGTTTTTATTTGGGGGGTTGGCCATTAAAGGAACATAGTTTTGATGGACTTCTTCTTTGCCTTCACTTTTCAGACCGAGCGGCCTGTGTTTTATACATCTATATCATTTCAAATCATAGATGGTATGGAACAGTTGGACATAGTGAAAGTGGCATCAACAACATTTGTTGTTTACTTCTATTCTGAAGCCTTCATTTTAGCTTAATGGCCAAAAGTGAACATATTTCACCCAAAGCTAGCTAAACCTGGTTGGCAAATTGCATCCATAGACTATATGGGTGCAGTTGTTATTCAAAGAATGCCATATATTATACATTACTTTTTTTTAAAGCGTTATTTAATTATTCGCTGGTGAAAGTAATTTGTTACTCTACTGCAGGGGTGCCCAATCCCGGTCCTCGAGAGCTACTATCCTGCAGCTTTTAGATGCATCCCTACTCCAACACAGCTGAATCAAATGGTTTGATCTCTTCAGCATGCCATCATGTTTGGCAAAGGCCTGATAACAAGCCATTCATTTGATTCAGGTGTGTGGGAACAAGGATGCATCTAAAAGCTGCAGGACGGTAGCTCTCGAGGACCGGGATTGGGCACCCCTGCTCTACTGGCATAATTACTAGTTAACAATACAAACCTAAGGCAAAGTAGGGGCAGCCACCTGCTGCAACTGGTTGGAGATGAGGGGAGGAAGACCAAACAACAGTCTACAGTCTCAATCCCTGTTCTAATCAGAAACACGAATATGATCTATTTTTTAGTGTTTAAGTTTGAATACAAAGCTGAAAACACAAAGCAAAATTGAAAATAATCTTAAAGAGACGATTTCTCCTGTTATTGGCAGAAACATGACTTCATAAGACCAGGCTCTGGCTGCTGGGCTGGGGTCAGCATATACTTATCTTTCTGCTAGCTTTGTACTAGCATGCTGTCTGTGCAGATGTTTGCATGAATCCCATCCACCTCATCCCTGCACACGTGCAGTAGGAAAAAGGGCATGTTTGCTGTTTTAGTTCCATCCTGCCATCATGATGAAGAACTTGCATATCACAAGTAACATCATAACTGTAACTGTAATGTGATTACTGAATTTGTATTTGAAATGCTCCAAAAGGCACCAACACCACAAACATGACTGAGAGGTCTAGGACCAAGGTCAGCGACTCCAATTATCTGAGGTCAGAGCTAGCCAATTGTCTCAGGAGCTAGCTGTCAGCTGGAGACCACAAAAATGCACAACATTAAGGATGAAAACAATATAAATGTTTACAGAGCTCACTCATTTATTAGCCATGAAGGATATAAGTAGCTACAGAGACTAAAACATTTTTATTGTGCAAGGCTCTAAACTTAGCTCTGCTGTAAACCTAGATATTTTAACATGAAAATCATGGGCACTGACTCGCTTTTCAAGCCAGCCTCTAGAGGCCATTCAAGCAGCAGTTTTCACTCTTCTACACTGGTCTAATTTTTCAGCCCAAGAGGCTGTCGCTTAATGACTATCTGTTGACTTTGAACAATAAGCATTAATCAATAATTAATCAGTAAGAATGTGCCGGACATGGATTCATTTAACCTTATTTCTAAAAATGCTCAGAAGAGAAAACAGAGTCTAACGCTGTTACAGCAAAGTTGTGCTATTAGCCTGTGGAGCTAGGCTTTGTTTTCTGTAATGAGAATTCATACCACCCACTGCAACAGTGTGGTTTAGTAACATGTTTAAACAGAGAGATTACTGGAGCTCTTTGGCAAAAGATTATTAAGCTACATCAGGTTTTGGACAGTGAGTCAGACAATACAGGCTTGTTGTTTTAAGAATTAATAAAGAAAATAGAGAAAATCACCAGCCTTGTTCTTGAAAAACGAACTGGAGCTCTGAACAAATCGAGATAACGGGCTCCTGGGCACTGAAATGTAGGCCACCCACCTCTCTTTACACAGAAGCTAAGCAGGAAAAAAAATGTCTTTTTGTAATCATTCTGAATCCCCTTGTGCCTATTTTGCATCTCTCTGTAGTCATTTTGTGTCTCTTTGTAGTTGCGTTATCAGTCTCTTTGTAGTCATTTTGCATCCCTTTGAAAGTTGCTTGACTTTCCTACAGGAAACATTCAGAGCTTTGTAACTGGTTCAGGTGGCTCCTGGGCATGTGGCCAGTGGGCTTTTTCAGTAATCCACCCATGGCTCAGACAACCAAAGCTCTTTTTTTCAAACCAAAGATTTAAGCTCCCATTTCATTGCGGACACTGGTTTATATAAGTGACAAATGCAGTCACTGAAAAGACTCTAACAACACAATCCCCCACACATAAACCCCTCTGCTGGCCATCATTTCAACCACAATAACACCCCCCACACCACTGGCTTTATGAGACTTTGTCATAAAGCCATGTTGTTTTGCAAGGGCAGCTGAGCTCACTCCTTTTTCTTTTTTTTTTTTTTAAACGTTGCGCTGTCATGACAGCAGCTAACAATCCAGCTGCCGTGTGAAGTGTGAGATAAATGCTCTGCTCACGCTGCAGCCTTGTCCAGAAGAGCGGAGAGGAAGAAAGATACTTGTAGCGATCAAGCCTGAATGGTTCTCTCCATCTGTGTAATTGGTTGAAATGAGCTATGAGGACCACCTGCTGACTGTCATTCAGAGCTCTTTTACATGGAAACTGTGCCCAGTGTCAGAGAAAGAGGCACACAGGGAACGTTACCATCAGCCCTGCTCTGTAAAATTCCTCGGAGGAAATTAACTCCTGTGCATTACGAGATCGATTATATTGTGGTTGGATTATCTTGGCTCTTACTTTATGTAACTAAATATCCACAGCGAATGTTTAAACTGCATTCGACTGAGATAACGGCTATTTAGATAAGTGCAAATTTAAAATTAAAGCGATTGTTATGTTGTGCAGCTTCTTTGCAGCATAGCCAGTTTAAAACAGCACCAGTCAACATTTAAGATAAGCTGTAATAAATTTACATAAATTGTAATAACTTTCCCAAGAGTTGGCGAAAACCAAAACCTCGCTTTAAAGCAACATGCCCAAACACCAGCTCATCCCTCAGTGTTTGACTATGCAGCACCATATTTTCCACTAAAAAAGACCCACAGTAAGTAAAGTAAAACTTTAATTTATAGCATTTTTTTAAAAACACGACAACAAATAGTTACCCAAAAGCAAGTTTAAAAAGGCGAGTAGTTTTCAGCTGCTTATTGAAGATCTCAGGCTCAGAGGGAGAAAGCTCCAGAGTCTGGGGAGCACACTGATGCAAAACGTTCCCACAGCCAGCAGAGCCTGATCACATGACCCCAGAGACCTGCTGGGGATGTATGGATGTAAAAGTTCACTGATGATCGCTGGTGCTCATCCATGCAGAGACAAAATCAGAATCATACAGCAGATCCTGTAGTTAATAACAAGCCACTGCAACTGAATTACCAACTTTAATACACATCTTTACTGCTTCTATAGGAATTAAGAGGGTCAGTAGCAGCCAGGTGTTAATAATTGAGATCATTTTCTTAACTGATCATCAGCAAGTGTGAGCGCCTCTATAAAAGGAGAAGTCTTGGCAGTTTGCTGATCTGGAGTATTCAGACCAATGTGTTTGGGGAAAAAAAACCCGGGCACCTTGCAGACTCGATCATTAACTCCTCTGCATATCAAAATAATACAGTGTGAGGCTGTCGGTCAGACATCTAAACTGTGGCTGAAAGTGGGTCATAGAACAGGACAATGATCCCAAACACAGCACGAATCTACAACAGAATGGCTTAAAAGTAAAAGAATAAAAAGTGCTGCGGTCCATACCTCAACGTGACTGAAATGCTGTGGTGAGAAATGAACAAAGTTGTGTGTAAATAAAAGCCTGCAAACCTCAACGAACTGAAGCAACGTTGTAAAAAGCAAAAGAAAAAAAAGAAAAGGAAAAAAAGAGCCGGCCAAAATTCCTCCACAAAGATGCGGGAAACTGATAAAGCCAAACAGAAAACAATTCAAGTTATTACTGCTAACGGTGCTTCTACCAGCTACTAAATCATGAGGTGTACTTTAGTTCATTCACAGGACTGTAAAAAAATCCCTATGAACACTCCATTTTTTCACAAGGACTGTATTACTCATTTCTTATGCATATTCTGAAGGACAGAGTGCAGCCTTGTGTGAACCCGTGTTAATGTAAATGATATTAAACATGCTCCAAATTCACAAACCGTTCCCACTTTTACACCTTCATTTTCTCCTCTTAACACATTCAAGCTGTTATGTTTAAACTCGACTGCTACGCTCCTATTTATATTCCTATTTATTGTGCTGCATCTTATCATTACTGCAATCACTTATGTTCCACTTCTGGAGGTCACAAGCTTAATAAGTAAACCAGGGCAAGAAAATGAAAGATCGGCTGGGGTCTGGATTCATTAAAGGAAAATTCATTCAACAATCAACGGTAACAGCCTCAATAGGGCTTAATTAGTGCAGATGAAATCTTGGGTTTGTAATTAGTGCGTATTAAGCAAGGGTTGATTTGTTGCGCGGGAGGAAAAAAAAAGCACATTACATAAGTAAACTGCTGTTTTGTTAGCTTCCTTCTACTTCTACTGTGATTGTTTGAATACAAGATATCAATATCTATACAGCAGTTTTCCAGGGAAATGAGGGCAACAGCCATTTAATTCATTTCCTATTTTTACCAACTAACCAGGGGAATTGACTTTACAACCTTCTCTTCAATAGTTTGTCTGCTGCCATCCCATTAAGCCTCAAAATAAACCTAGGCTGAAGGTCATTGCTTGTTTTGGCCTTCACCCATCTTTTCATCTTTTTTCAGCCCCTTTTATGTCTTTGGGCCTTTAGCATTTATGCCCACCAACTGACGACAGCAAATCCTTCGGCCCACTCGTTCATAACGCTGGATGCAGTTAAGGTAATCCACAATGTAAATAAAATCCTCATTACTGTTACATAAATCTGTCACAGTCTCCTCTCTGCAAGTCTGCCCCCCCCCCCCCCCCCAACAGACGTGTGCATGGTCTGGCAGTCAATTACATCCCTTCACCTTCACAAAAAAAGAAGAAAAAAAAGCCCCCTCCACCATGGCAGGGGAGGCAGCAGAGCCCCGTATCTTTATCTGATCTTTATCCTCTCTCAGCAGCACGAATGGGGGGAGCTGTCAGTCTAAAACTCCAGCTAGCCAGAGCTCGCCAGAGTCCTCTTTAATGCAAAGCATCATCTCAACATAGACGCTGGTTAGGCAGTGAGGTTGAAAACGACAAGAAGTCAATCTCCACACGTTTGAGAGGAGGTATCCAACTGCAACATTATAAATATTCATGATGCACGTAAACAAATGGAAAATGTTTGATTAGGACTGATCAGTAAGGTATGAAATGACAAAAACAAAGCCTTCCTGGAATCATATTTTACACATGACCTGTTCACATATAACAGGAGAAACAGTGGCATTTATTAATGTCTCCCCGCTAACAATTGATCACACTCGTTTGGTTCTCCCTCTGGTCTGTGCTTCTATGTCACTGAGTTCAGAGGACATTAGTCATCTGCCGACCTACAATCAGACCACATTAAGGTTTCAGTCGTCATCAATAGTCCACCACCATCCATCCTCACTATATGTTTTATGCAGGTTCCTTCTGACCTCATATTAAGCGCCTTTTCTTCCCTCAGCCGCTGAACCCTGACACAGTCTCCTCTGCTCAGATCAATAGACTAGGACACAAACCCAAGGCACAAACATCAAAAAGTTTTCTGTGTGCTCCTTTCTCCTTTCATCTTCTTCTTTAAAGCAAAGAGATGGCAGCATATGGAGTGTGTCATTCTCAAGGACAGTTCAGTTCGTCGTGTGACCGGACTTGGCAGAACAAGATAGTACTTATGATTGCCTCTGGCCATGTCACTCCACTGAAGAAGATCTCTCCCCCTTAGTCCCTCAGCTCATTCCCTCTCGCATCTATTGGCTTCCATCCATCTTACTCTTTTCTCTCTCTCTGCAGGCCTCCAAGTACTCGTTTCTTGAGTACATCCAGTTTATCGGTGGCCAACGCTTCTCTTAAGGCCCCGAAGAAGCCGTGATAGTGGGCTGTGTTGTGGATCATGAGTAGAACTCCAGCCAGCAGCTCATTGGTCACCAGCAGGTGGTGCAGGTACGCCCTCTGGTGGTTCTTACAGCAGTAACAGCCACACCCCTCCACCAGCGGCCTAAAGTCGTCCTGATACCTGGGCAGAAGTTCAAACACAGTTTGAGTTTAAGTAGAATTCATGAACAGGCATTATAAATGTAAATTAGGTCTTCAGCAAACACATGAAAGAAAAGAACTTGCAAACACTGCTACTTAGAAAACCCACTGGGGTATTACAATAGCTGCTACGAACCTTTTTTCTTTGAGGTTCATCTCAAAGGGTGTCATCTGTGTTTGATCATGACGATTAAGATCGCCATTCTGCTGGCTCTCCCCTGCTGTCGCCTTCTCTTCGTTCAACTCCAACACTGCCAAAACATGCATGCATCGTATAAATCCCAGCACAGATCCCTGGCCAAATGGCATGTCCCATTGCAGTATGACAGCAATAATCAAACACGTATCACCGCAGCTAACACTTATACATCCTTTTTTTTCCCCACTATTTGAATATAACATCCACAGTCACTGTTGAAAATGGCATTGGCTCCAATTGTGGCTGCAGCATGAGTGATTGAAGTCATTAATGCAAAGGGGGGTGGGGGTGTAGGATAAATACACAGCTGACTCAAACATTAAGATGCAATTTTTTTACAATATTGGCCATCCAGATGCATAATATTACCTATACTGATATTATCAACAATAGCAAAGTGAGAAGCAGAACTAACAGACAAACTGAGGCATTTATGTGTGTAGCTGCTAATAAACAACAAACACCCAACATACAGCAGAGTAACAGAGGCAGAGCTAGAGCTAACTGAGACAGCCTTTACCAAATCATAAAACAAAACCTTCATTGGCAACCTGCACAATCTAGAGTACTCAGTCTTCCACGGACCCGGACTTTCTTGTATTTTTTTAAATGGTCTTTAGCAATAGTTCTCGAGGCTTTCTGAGGGTCTTTTAGGGTTTTTCTTTGGGCATTAGTGAAGTGATTCCCAAAGACCTATTAACTCAACCTCAAATCTCAGTATGCTGTGTGGTGTCTCCTTCAAAAATTGCCTCATCAGAAATGTCTCAGTGGCAGAGTGGCTATCAAGAAGCCATCATTAAGGAAGGGAAACATGGAGAAGAGACAGAGGTATGCCAAATTACACAAGAGTTAGACTGAAAATCAGTGAGCACAGGACTTATGGAGTGATGAATCAAAATTTGTCATCCATATGTATGTATGGAGGAGCTCGGCAGACAATATTGAGTGTCTACATTCATCTTTGAAACACGTTTCAGGCTCTGTCAAGGTTTACGGCTCTATTTCAACCATTGCTGTTGGGGCTCTTGTCAAAATTGCTGGAAAAATGAAAGCTGAAAAGTACCATCAGCTTTAAATCTGCCATGGAATACCGTCTGGAAAACGTAGATAGGAGAACTCACAATGCAATACTATCAGTTGTGCTCTTTATACTTTATTTCCACCCGTTCAGTTTATTTCACGTCTCAATAAATATTTCCACCCATTTCACATTTTCCAAACAAAACATAAAAAATGAGGGGCACTTCCGCACAGTACTGTAGTTTCATAGGCTTTGAATGGTAACTCTTGTTGAAGAAGAGCGGTTTTTAATAAGAGGGCTGTTGTTTAAAGGAGGACCAGATCTCTAGCCAGAAACAGACAAAAGATACAAGGAAGACTGGAGGGTTTGCTGGAGAAGAAGAAGAAAAAAAAGTGATCCATAGCAATGTCTGTTATTAAAGATAGAGATTAAACGGTAAGAGAAGAGCATAATGGGTTTAGTGGAACCCAAGAGAGGTGATGCAGAGAGCAACAAAGTGCATAAACAAAGCAGAAAACGGAAATTATCATGGTGTCTGTGTGGAGCTTAAAAGGGGAGGTGATAAGCTTCAGAATAAAACTGGATGGAATGAAGCTTGACCAAAGCTAATAAAACATCAAGAAGAAGCGAGAAGTAACTTTCACTGGAGATTAAATTTTGCACAAAGAAAAAAAGCAGCAATAACACAAACTGGATCTAAGAAGAAAGAGACTGGAGTTCGAAGGCTATCATTGTCACAGGCCCTTCATAAAACCATAAGAGAGGAAACGCAGAACTGCATCTCACACTGCTGCGTGTAAAACACATCTAAAATGTGTACTCTCATCTATTTGAACTAATGAGCCAGGTCAATGAGTTCATCTTTACAAACATTTAAATTTATATGATCTGAAGTTAGTTTAAGCACTATAAGTCAGAGGCAGCAGCGACGTCATTACCGCCAAGCTGATAAGCTGCGCTAGTTAGCTTTTACAAGGAACAGCTTAGAGCCAAACAAATTTAGCTGCAATTAGCAGACACACAAGCTGTGCAAGCTGTTTTTACCTTAAATTACACATTTCTATGGCGTGATCGTTTTCATACGCTAAAATCTCCTTAGCTTTGTCTCAGATAAGCAGTTATCCTGCCTTAAAGTGGCAGAAATAGCAGTGAGGACACATAAAAAGATTGGAGGGGCTTCTAAAAATAGAGAAAGAAACCGTGTGACAGATGAATACTTTAAGTGGGTGACAAGGGGGGAACGGGTGAATTAGCATATGCTCTGACACGTCTAAAAGAACCTTAACTGGGAAGCGAGGGTGTTGACATACCTCCCACGGGGCTGTGTAATTGGCTGAATGGTGAATTAGAATTTCTCTAAGGGTCCGACACCTTCACTGAACTCCATTATGCTCCATGTGCAGAATTGATTAATGCTGTCTGGCACTGCATAGCGCCAGATCCCAAACTCCCCTCTGTCAGATGAGTTTAATACAACTTCTTACTAGGGTACAAGGAGCGCCAAGGCTCCTGTAGATTCTCACTGGGGATAGCGATCAGGATGGCTGTAACTCTGCTATCAGTTTGATACCATTTCACCCACCATGAACTGCATTTCTGCTCGTAAGTGATTTTGTGCTTCTACAATACACACAAACACAAACAAAAGCATAAGTTACAAGCCATCATGCGCACATCAGATGTCAATGATCACAAGTAACACTTAATTTCTATTCATTACTTGAAAACCGGCCGCAGCAGCCGTCAGCCTCGTTTCTCACCAAATTAAAACTAGATAACGGCATCGCTGTGAGATGAAAGCCCTTCGTCCGTTTGTTTAAGAACCAGGAACATTAACTCCATCCTTTTTTAACTCACCATCAAAGGCTCCTCCTATGGAAATTAACAAATCTGCTAGAGCATATTTAATCATCACTTCTGTTTTATCAGTTAACTCAGACTCGGTGCCATTTAAGACATCAAAGTAGCGTCTGTTCCCCTTTCTAAAGAATTAACACTAATACTTTTTCATACATGAAATCCACTATATTTATATCCTTTTAATCTTTTCACACTGCTCTGGTCATACCTCTTTAATCCACTATTCTGTTTATCACTCATGTGTATTCAGGGTTCATGCTGGAATACAAGTGAAAGGCAAAACTATGGAATTATTAACAATAAAATAAGATGTTTTATTCATGGAGTTCGGTCCTGAGGGGCTGCATGCATGAAACATAAAGAGCTTATAGATTTATATGTGTGCACAAAAACTACCAATGAAGTGAACTTTCTTTTCACTTCAGTTTACTTTTACTGGCTGTAATGACACAACTTCAGCTGATAAATGTGAGGAGGTCTAAAAGTGCTAACTACGTCTCAGCACAGCTCTTCACCACACCTGCAGGGGGCGCTCTACCTGCGCGCTCTGGGTCCGTGGAAATGTCAAAGCCGAAGGAGAGAGCGCAGCCTCGCTCTGTCGCCAGGAAGGGGAAAAAACTCTCAAACAGGTCCACGCCGGCCTCGACGCACGCCAGCACCTCATCAGGTCGTCCCACACCGTGCAGGAGTCTGAGAGTCACACACAAACGCGCACAAAGACACCAAAAATCAATAGCCTGAACACTCAATAAATGAAACGTTGATGCAAAATGTCAACAACATATTACTGGCAGACAAAAGCCTTTCACAAACACCAGCAGCACGCTTCTTCTCTGGAGTGTTGGTTGGCTCGTTGGTGCTTTCCCCATTTCCCGGGCTCCTCCTGACTCTCTGCCTCCAGGCATCAAGGTCAAGGCGAATTTAGCATTCGATAATGACTCATCTCCACTTTCTGGTAGGAAGCTGCTTCTCTAACAGCCAGAAAAACCAGCGGGGATGCTGCCCTATGGTGTTCCAGATGAGCCTGTTAACAAGCCAACTTAGGGAAGCTCCTGATCACAGACCTCTCATTTCTGATTACAGTAGCTCTGTGTAGCTCCACTCTTTAAGCCACGAGCAGAGCTCCTCCATCCCCTCCCAGAGAGGTGGGCTCATGTGACATGATCTCCAGAGAGTAAACTCCTAAAGGATGATTCAGTGTGGAGGAACACCCCCCCAAAGTCTCTAAAGGGACTGTAGTCTGCCATGTTTTAAGCTGCATAGAAAGATGTGTCTGAGACAAATGATTATCTGTCCAAACTGATCTAAATTAATTATCCAACAGGACAAA
The DNA here is from genome assembly GCF_964374335.1 of Astatotilapia calliptera. Classification (NCBI taxonomy): domain Eukaryota; kingdom Metazoa; phylum Chordata; class Actinopteri; order Cichliformes; family Cichlidae; genus Astatotilapia; species Astatotilapia calliptera. Next base: position 19,300,870 of record NC_137430.1, on the reverse strand, counting down.
ACGTACATTGTATTTAGGAGCAAATCTTCAACCGAGGTCACAATAAACTCCTTATCAAAATAGCTGCTGATGAGTTTTTAACCTTTTCCCCTTTAATTAAATTAATGATGTATCTAATAAAGTGGCAGTGACTGTGTATCATGCTCTTAGAATTGTAAAAGGAAATGCGGACGTGGATTTTCCAACCTAAAAAATACTTTTCTACTTTTTCCTTTTTGAATGTGCACATTTTGTCTTATAAAAGTGACCCAAAAAAAACTGTCCCAGCAAAGAAGAAATGTAATAAAGAGCAACGCAATGGATGAAAATTAAATGACACCAGCACTTTAAGGTCGAGCTGAGATAATGAGCGCTTGAAGATTGCGGAGGGGGTGGGGGCGAGGCATAGCTGCTGGGTTTTCACTTATAATTAATCAAGCAGGACAATTAATTGATTTTGCAGAATACATCAAATGCGGCTTCTCAGCCTCTGAATTATAACGTCTTTACACATTAATTGCTACATTTATCAGAAATGAATGAGCAGCTAATCGATCTGTCAGTTAAATAAGACTTAATGTGTTCCACTGTGACAAAAACGTGGATTGCCTCTTCAATACGTTCACAAATAAAATCAGTACAGTCGGTTGTTGTTGTCCATTTCCACTCTTCTATTTAGTTTTATCATGGCTGAACAAACAGGTAAATTAATAGATGAAAGAAATGAGGGGAAAAATTCATGAGAACAATCTTTTTTCGAAAAAATGAACAGAAAGTTCAAAATATCTGTTGCCATGACGTCTATATCCTCCTGAACTGGAACAGCTGGAAACGGACATTTTAACATTTTTATTTTCTGATGTTTTAACCAAATAATTAATTGAGTAATCTGCACATTAAACCGTTGCCAGTGGAAATCCTAAATTAAATATTTGACCGAGTAAACATGACTATTCCGTGGTAATGGGCATTTTTAAGCCTTTAGCAGAGTGCATTTTTCAGTAGTAATGAAAACAATTATTGATGCTGAAAATAATGACTAGTTGTTGCCCTGCAGTGAGATTCTGTGTAGACACAAAGCTTCAAAAGTCAGATCTCCAACTGCTAGATAAATGCACAGCGTGGAAGAAATTGTCCTGGTGGCACAAAATGAAAAACAGCAGCAGAGAGGGCTCGTTTGTTTAGCCCCACTATTGCTCTTTCTGTTTGGTCCTGCCTGACTGTGTTCGGTGAATGCTTTCCAATTCAATGATGGGAAAAACTGTTTGAGCTGTAATCAATTCACAAAGGTCACGTAGCCACGAGAAGGCAAACCTGGGTTTGTCCTCAGGCAGCTCCTTGATCATAGCAGTGATGAGCTGGGTCCTCAGAGTTTGGTCCATGGAGCTCGTCTGGAGGCCGTCCAGACAGAATCCTGCCACGGGCCTCTTGGCGGTCTCTCTGGCAGAGCGTACTCTCTCTTCCAGGATGTCGCCTCCTTCCACCACACCAAACACCTCAACTCCCTCCAATTCCTAGAAATGACAGACAGCGAGGGGACTAGAAACTGCCAAAACACTCCAGAATGACAAAAGAAAGAAGGAGCCAAGAGATCAAAATCTAGATTTTCATGGGCACGCACGGTCCTTGACAAGATTTGCAGCTGCAAAAATAAATAAATTAAAGGCTTTAATCTTGCCAGAGCCCATCTGCAAGTTTGTACATTCAAGGCACAAATTTGACTGCAAGTCACGAGGAGCTAAGACAGTCCCCGTAGCACCCATGTCATGAATTACCTGCAGAATGCTGTCAGTCCTCTCTGCTTAATGTGACTCCAAACTCTCAGTTTATTGTCTCAAGGAACATTTGGTTTGTGTTCAGGTGAGGAAACAGCTTATAAATTTACAAGCAATTAGCAAAGACTTAGAGAACATATATAAGCATAGAAAAAAAAAAACACTAATATGTCCTAGGGCTAGAGGAGAACATTGCTTTTTTTTAATCTATTATCCACTGAGGCGTAAAAGAGCAAAGATGTCATATGCACGAGTCACGACAGTTCCCCCGCACCTCTTCATATTAATCCTTTTTACTCAGTCCACCCTCTCATGGAATGAGCCACTCTTTGACTGCAATCAAAAGAAAGCAAAGCAGACTATTCTATTAGTCATGCTTAATGCTGCACCATCACACACCTGCTGATAGTGTAGATACCCACTGATAATGAATTCATCCTAATCTCACTGAGCTTCCAGCTGTAGTACAGATGCACAGCAGCCCCTGTCACAACTGCACTAACGTCAATCTTTGTCTTGTGTGTCTGTGCGATGCATGACTCACTCGCAGATGCAAGCGTGCTCAGCGGCTGATAAAGTGTGTGTTCACTGTGTACCTTTGATTTTTGGTGCACCAGCAAACACTCGTCCAAATGAGCGAGAGTCCGATCCACCGACTTTCTGACCCGTTTGCGAGAAGCGCTGTTCTGCCAGGTCTCTCCGTCGCACATGCTCTGGTACCAGTCTGGCTGTACGGTCTTCTGAAGAGCCATGAACTTGGCCACCGTTAGTTCTATCCGCCCACCGCTGCCCCACACTGACACCGTCTAATAACAAAGCAAAAATATGTGAGAAACCCATTTCACCTGTGATCGCACCCAGCGGTAAAGTCACCAGGGCCTTTAGTTTACCACAGCGTGAGCAATGTCACCTTGTTGGTGGTGTAACCCGTCGGGCTGTGCGTGGCAGGGTCGTGAAGGGAGCAGTAGAGCACAGTATCATGAAGACCTGAAACCAGACGTAACTGCATCACTCACAGAGAACACAGCAGCAAAGGAGTTAAGAGGGTCGAGCGTGAAGCCAGGTGACAGAGCGAGGCGCTTCGACTCTGCATGTTAATGTGACGACTGAGAGAAGAACGAGCTGTGTCCTTATCAGCAAACCCAGCCGCTGCAGAGGATCAGAAGGTGAGAAAACAAAACTGTCTAATAGCAGCAAAGGCTATTCAATCACTGCTTGTCCCTTCAGGGGCTTCAGAGGCAGAGGCAGTAGTAATCAATGATAGTTTATTCCAAGTGATGATATCGTGGTAACATGTCTAATTTTCTTAAAGTGGCTGCCTGAGGCTGGGTGAAGCCCAGGCCACGTCCACAGCAACACATTTTTGCTTTCAAATCTACAGCTTCTTTATTTACACCTACCCATCACACCACTCTGGCATTTTAGCTTCCCTAAACGGGAGACTAAATAATTTTCAGTGTATTAAAATAAAAATGCAGTTGCCATTTTTTAAAGGTTTATATGGTTGGTAAGCATGGCACACTCACCAAAATGCTGCACATTTGCTTTCATTACTGTACTTCTAGAGGAGCTCAGACTGAATTTATCCACACATGTCTAAATGAATGTGTTTATTATGAAGGAGGAAGCGTTATCCCCTCCCCCCAATTTCTCTAGCCATACCCATACTCAATCGAGAAATCACTTAAATAGGACCTGTATGAGAAAGTGGAGTGGAACAAAAAAATCCTCAAAATCATCCCACGATCCAAGAAAACAAATAAAAAACTAATTTTAACTGCAATCTATCAGCCTGCAAAAGGTTATCAAGTCATTTCTAAAGCTGTTGGACTCCAGCAAACCACAGTGCGACGACATTATCCACAAATGCTGAAATCATGGAACAGTGGTGAACCTTCCCAGAAGTGGCCGGCTGACCAAAATTAACTCAAGAGTGCAGCGACGACCCATCCAATACGTCACAAGTATCCCTGAACAACTTGCAAAGAACTGAAGGCCTCACTTGTCTCAGTTAGCGTCAGTGTTCATCACTCCACCATAAGAAAGAAACTGGGCAAAAATGGCCTTCATGGCAGAGTTCCAAGACAAAAACCACTGCTGAGCAGGAGAAGGAACATAAAAGCTCATCTCAGTGTTGACGAAAAACAACTTGATGATAAACAAGACTTTTTGTAAAACACTCTGTGGGGTGATGAGACAAAAGTTGAACTTTTTGGAAAATTGTGTGTCCCATTAAATCTGAGGTAAAAGTAAGACAGCATTTCAGAAAAGAAAGATCATACCAACAGTAAAATATGGTGGTGGTAATGTGATGGTCTGGGGCTGCTTTGCTGCTTCAGGACCTGGAAGACTTGCTGTGGTAAATAGAAAGAGGAATTCTGCTGCCTACCAAAACATCCTGAAGGAGAATATCTGGATATCTGTTCAAGCTAACCATGACCTCTCTTCTCTATATGGATTTATTTTTCTTTTGTTAACGTGTAATATGCCACTCTGGAGCTGCTCCAATCACAAATCCACTACTCTACACCCACCTGTGGATCAGTAGTCTCCTGTATGGTTAAATGTGTGACTCGTCAGATGTGCTAAATTAATTTATTGTGCCATAAATCTAATAACAAACAACAATAATAATAGTGATAAATGGAAAAAGTCTGAATATCAGCTCCAATAATCAGAACGGCAGATAATCAGTCAACCCCTCTGCAACACTTCATATTCTCCATTTAGGTAAAAAAAGAAAAAAGAAAAAGAAATGATGATAGATTACCTATTAATCAATACTCAATACATATGAATACATTGGATAAGCTCTGGTGTCATCATAATTTAAGCGTAATTAATGGTGTCTTGTTTGAACACCTGTCGTCCTCTTCTTCTTCTGCTCTCATTACTCTCTGTAAGATAAACATGCTGAAAGGAAAGAGAGAAAGAGGAAATTATGAAAAATGTAAATTTTTACCTGCGAATTTTCTGAATCCATCCTTAAACTCCTCCAGCACCTCCTGGTGCTCAGCTCTAGAAGGAGAATGGTTGAGATGTGGTTTAGATTTGAAAAATAAAAGGAGATCACTGTGCGTGCTTTGGCGTTTCCATAATGGGACAGCTTACATGTGGGACAAAGTGATCTGAGTGACAGAGGGGAGACTGATCAGCGTGTGCAGTGTGTCCTGAGTGAGGTGGGGAACGGTGCCAAAGTGTGTGTACAGCAGACACCCCGGGATCTCCAGTGAATGCTGCCCCGTCCTGTCCAGTCCCTTCAGGACACCCAGCCGACTTCTTCCCTGAACCACGCGGGACAGCTCCAGTTGCATCCTGCTCCCAGCCATAGCAAAAACTCCAGTCGAAGCGCTAAAAGGACTCCCTCCAACAGCTGAAATAGTACGAGTGTTACTGGTTTTGACTTAGCCACGTAGCTAGCTAGCCTTCCCACTCACGTGTATTTGGAATATTTACCGCTCTAAGTCCGACACTTGGATGAAACCTACACACTCACAGGGATGCTTGTTTACGTGAGAAACGCTGAAAATCAAACAGCTCACCAACAAAACCTCATGGGCTGACAGGAACTACAAGTCGCAGGAATATGTCGTCATCAACGGCGAAGGCACCGCTTAAAAAAAAAGTTCGGGTTATCTCAAGAACCTTTTTTTTTCTTCTCAAAACATTCAATTGTGGCGTTATAGGTGGCACTCCATGTAGGAAAAGCTCTTTAAATTATAATTATATTTTTTTAAAAATTGAATTAAACATTCTAATAATTAAACATTTTACATTAATTTGTTGAAAGACTTTAATTAGAAGCAAAGTATTTAACTACTTTATTAATACATGTTCGTTATCATTATTCTTTTAATGAATTTCAGTTCTCACTGAAGGACCTATCAAAGTTGCTATGGTGACCCAAGACGCTGAACCCCCAGCTACAGTCTTGTGGGAAACGTAGTCCTGAAAATCTTAATTTGTGGAACAGTCATCCAAAAAAGAAAGCCAATTTACTCCATTACCCAGAATCCACCATAACAGTAACTCGACGAGAGTTATGCTTACCACTTTTAGGTTTTCGAGCACTTTTTCTAATAACGTTTAAGCATATTTTGACGATAGAAATTGAAAAACGTTGACTGTTGCGCTTCGCGCACAATTTTAGTAAAGAAAAGACACCAACGTGATAACTGGGATTACATCATATTAAGGTGCAGTGCTGTATCAGGTGATTATGGCATTTCCAGGTCACAATTCTGACCTGTTTAGGTGGAGAAGAGTTGGCTCGGCAAACAAGGTAAGTCTAGTCTTTGGATTCGTGTAAATTCATAGACTGTGCTAAACTGAACGCTATACTGCATCTGTTTTCCCCAGTAATATCCCTGAGAGAGGGAAATAATTTGGCTAAATGCTCTTTGAATAATAAAGAAGGAAAAGCACATCTGTGTTATTACCGTGTATAAACTCGTGGCTCATGTCAGGGGCCCGTTCAGAAATGTCACCCGGCCCTATCTCTGATACTCACATGCTTGCAGGCAAGCTAGCAATGGCACAGACTTTTGGACGTGTGAGAAATGATTTTGAACTAACCTGCTGATTTGAAGCAGTGGCTAAGCTTTTCTGTGAAATAATCCGCAGACTTTAGGCCCTTGGCTCAGCCTCCAATTTGCAGACTGCCACCGCAGCTCAAAGTGTCTCTGAGCCTGTCTAGGCATTTTTAAGCACTCAAAGGTGACCATGAGGCCAGCATTTTTTTGTGTGTGAGAGCTCTTTGGTGTTTCTTACAGAGAATATTAGCTTACACTAATCTTTCTTTCAGATTCACGTAAAGAAAGGTGATATTGATCAGTGGAAGAAGGTAAGAAATGTGTGTGCTCAGTTATATATATTTTTTATTTATTATTGAGTTGAATGTCTTTGGGGGTTTGGGAATTGTGTGACGAAATTGTTAACTTCAGCTTTGCATGTGTGTGTCCTTTCCCTGACCTCAGCGAGTGGAGATGGCCTCAGAGTTTGCTGTGTCGGAAGTCTTCTCACACAAAAAACCTCATTCAGGAATCAGCAGCCTAGCTGTACCATTGCAAAGCACTGAACAGCTGAGAGATCATGATGAGGCTTACAGTGAAGGTAGGTGCCTTATAATAAATAATAATAAATAACCTGTCTGTGTAGAAATGCTATCTATATAACCACATAGAGTACAGCAAGAGGGATGATGATATATGGCCTGTTGTTTGTTGCAGCTCAGGCCCTTTTAGGTGACTGGCTGAGTAATAAGCTGCGGCTGGAGTTGGAGTTGGAGGATGAAGATGACCTGATGTGCTCTGCTGAGAGGACAGGCACAGCTGCATCAGCTAGTGCTGTGCCTGCTGCTTTAAACTACAACAACTTTGATGGTATAAAATATTACCTGATGAGATAACCCAAAACTCATTATTTATTAAGACCTTCTCCATTAGACCTGTGGCCCTGATGGACGAGGCGGTACAGAACACCTTTAAAGAAACAGTGACCTCTAGAAGATTTACTCATGATTATGAAAGGCTCATTCAAAATTCAGTGTGGGTTTTATATTGCTTCAAATGGCCTCTGACTGCTAGGCTTTATAAGAGTATTCAAAACAATCAGTATGCAGTACTGTGCAAAGGCCTCAGGCCACCGCTCATTTATTTTTATTATTAAGCTTCCAAAGAACCATACTTTCTTGTAGTTTTTTAAAGTGACCAATAGTTCTCCAGGTCTCAATGTTTTTCTATATAAACGTATATCAAAGTACACTAGAACTGGACTGAAAATCAGTGGCAACAGGTTTGATGGAGTGATGATTCCAAGTTTGAAAATTTTGGTTCAAATCATCAAAATATATGGAGTAGGTCAGGAGAGAGGTGCAACATTTATGTGTTAAACATGTTTTATGTTCTGTCATGATTTGGGGCTGTATTTTACCAGTGGTGTTAGGGGTCTTGTAAAAATCGATGGAATTATGACCTCAGAAAAATAGGATCAAATTTTGATCCACCATTGCAACGCCATCTGGAATGCATTTGACCGGCAACAAGAAAAACACACGATGGAACATTGTCAGTCATGGATTGGCCTTCCCAGAGCATGGATCTCAACATTATTGAGGCAGTGTGAGATCATCTTGACAGAGAACAGAAGAAAAGGTAGCCAGCATCTAAAGAAGAGCTTTGAATGTCTTTTAAGAAACCCGGAGAGCTATTCCTGAACACTACTTTAAGAAATTAGAAGAAAACTGCCTAACAGAGTTCAGGCTGTGTTGACGAATCAAGGTGTTCGTACCAAATATTGACTTTCAAGCATTCAGTTCATTAGGATTGTACAAACTGTTTTTGCATTTTATACTGCATGCACATTTTATGATAAATTAATTCACATTTCCTGCAAAATATAAAGAAAATATAAAGGTGGCTGAAGACTTTTGTACAGTACTATTTCAGTCTGCATTACAGTACCATTGGACAAAATGTTGCCTGACTTGGGCATCACACCATTAATCTTACAAGTATTGTGCAAGGAATTAAAAGCACTGGTTTCCAAGATAGAAGGAAATTAATATTAAAGCTCGAAATGTTGAAAAATGGTCATCAATAATGTGAAGTACAGTCTTTTACAAGTACTTCAGTTGTCATATTTCTTTTCCAAAAATACTTAGAACTCTATAACTGCCTTGTCGAGGAAGAAGAGCAGTCAGCTGTCAAAGGCTTCCTACAAGACCTCATGGAGCAGGAGCTGTTGGACTCCAGGATGATGGAGGATTTGGCACTTGATGCTCATCAAACCAGAAAAAGATTTAGAGACCCGATCGTTACCATGGAAGCCCGACACCAACAGGTAGTCCGTATCAAGAGATGCGAATGCTGAAGGTTTGGCTGTTGCTGTTGTGATGCATGTCGCTGAGCAAATCATCTGGAATGACGTGTGTTCGTGTGATGTTTGCAATTGTACAAAATGCTGCTCAATTCCAATGCAGGTGCGAGAAAACAGGGCCCAACGGGAGGCTGAGAGACAGAGGCAGCAGAGAGAGAGGGATGTCCTACGAGCTGCCAGAGAGGAGGCGAAGAAGAGGGAACAAGAGGAGGAGATGAGGAAAAGGCAGGAGAAACGCAGGCAGGAGGAGATGGTTCAGCAGGAGATGGTGAGGCTGAGGCGGCAGATGGAAGAGAGGAGAGGCCTGGAACAGACTGTTCGACAGAGGTAGGAAAAGATTACAACAAGCCGATTTATCACCCAGCAGATCACATTGTTTGTGATCTGGTTTGCTTCACCTTCCTTCCTGGTGGAGAGAATGGATTAGTGGTAACCTGTTGACAAGGAGAGCTGTGATCAGCCATATCAGTCTGGTGAGCAAAGATAAAGCTGCATTGTAAATCATGCTCTCACTATGAGTGTAAGGCCTTTCTTTACCACAGGAAATGTGTCATAACTTTAAATATTCCTCATGGACAGCAGTCAGCAAGTGTCACAACATATATCTGCGATGCTGTCACTATATCATATTAATGATTTTTTTGTCTACAGTTAATAATACTGACAAACTAAAAAGCCATTTAAGGAATTAACAAGAGAGCTGAGACTTGAAGGATTATGGGAGGTGAAGTGTTTAGAAAGAGACCACACATTCTCTATGAACTACAAAATGACACAATATATGAAACTAAGAAAAAGTACCACAAAAAATAGAAGATTTTATCCCAATTAGCATCATTGTGCTAACAGTCTCATGTTAGCTGGCAAGGCTAATGTTTGGCTACTATAAAACATATAGTAGCCAAACATTAGCCTATATAGCAACACCATTAGTGTTTCAGGTATTTGTACAGAAACCAAAAATATAATAATGGTTAAATGGAACTTAGAGGTTTGAGTATTGAACAGGTTGTTGTTGATTAGTAGTCTGGGTCTGTGTGGCTCAGATTGGGCCTTTTGTGTGCAACTATCCATGTAAGAAAGTGATCACTCCATGTACAGGCACGAAGTCTGATATCTTCTTGGACAGGTGTCCATGCATCTTTCTGACCTTTTCATAAACAACATGAAGCCCCTTTAGAGGAATGGTGTTATATTTTGTATATATTCATTTTTGCTTTATTTGTTCTTTTTAAATATACTTTAAGAAGTTTGTATTGCAGTCAAAATCAGATAAGGGCAGCACCATGGATGTTTATTTGGATATTGATTTGGACATGAGATTTGACCTTATTACATAAAATGATACTACAGTATCTCATTCATGACAGTGCTTTCTTGAGGTCAGAGGTCAAATGGGGCATAATGTTTGGATGCAAACTATAGTGTGATATTTAGCATACCAGTACCATTTCTTAAATTTACACGGGGTGCCTTAAGGCACACAGGTTTTTATGTTTGTATCTTCTGTGTTATGCACATTAGGTTTATGTATAATGAAATGTGCCACATAAAGAAAATTGCCATCATGTTTTATATATTAATGTACAGAGAGAGAGGAAGAGCAGAAGTGCAGATCACAGCCAGAAACCTCCATTCAGCTCCAACACCTCTCATTAAACAACAGCATGAGGACGCTAAGCGACTGTATCAAGAACAAATGATTCAAAGAAAGGTTCACATTAACAACCTTAAGGTTGGTACCTGGAAGCTAAGTATGTTTGTGTAAATACTGTAGATTCAGTTGTGTTAAGAAGTTTGCATACACTCGTCATGGGAGTGAATGTCATGGTAGTATTGGGCTTTCACTGATTCCTTTGAACTGGTCTTGGTGGATTGACTGTACAGCAGACATTTTGATTGGTAAACTTGACAAGACCAAAGCCTATTAACTTTCCATTAGTGATAATAATTGGCTACAACTGGTAGTTTCTTTTTCACAGAGTAAAAAGGATTTGTTTGACAACACTCACTGAACTGGCCAATACTGGCCAAGGAACTCAGGAAAAATCTAAGAAGAAAATATATTTACATAAATTGGCAAAGGTCACTTGGAACCATTTCTAAACAACTGCAGATTTCAAGATCAGTTCATACAGTTGCACATACGTACAAGTTATTCAGATGTGTCCCCAGTTTCTGAAATAAGACCCAAACTGTCACCCTCAAATAAGAGGAAATTGGTTAGGATATTCAGAGACCACCAAGTCTCAAGCCTGCTCTGAACTGGAAAGTGCTGGAATGCCAGTGTCTTGGCCTGGAGAAAGCTTTTATGGTCAGACAAGGCAAAGATTAGGCTGGTTGGCCCCAATAACAAACCTAACAACACTGTACCAGCTGTCGAGCATGGTGGCAGTAGCATCATGCTCTGAGACTACTTTGCTGCCAGTGTCACTGGTACATTACACAAAGTGGATGGAATATTGAAGGAGGAGGACAGTTCAAGGAATCATTAAAAGCCCAAAATTACTATGACATTTATGCCCATGATGACTGTTCATAAACTTCTGACCACAACTGTAGGTTGCTACTATATATGTGAATTTATGTTTCGCATGAATTTGTGTATATGGTTTAGTGTCTGCAAAGGCATTTCTCTGGGTGGTATTCAGTCGTGCTGGACCGAAGGCTACGTATGGGTAAGGCCAAGGCTCTCTATGACTGGAAGAGGCAGCTAAAAGCATGGCGGGCGTGGCGAGCAGTGATGTGGGCAGAACGAAAGCAGCACGAGGTGGCAAGAACAGAGGAAGCACTGCGAACCGAAAGCAGGCAAGAACCAGAGATTGTTAACATTAAAGTAGCTTTTATTGTATCATCGATGTCCTCCCCTTCTACCAAAATCTAAAATCAAACTATTAATTGAGAGTATCTCAACAGGTCACTCATTGACTGAGAAGCATTTATATCCAGGGTGCAGTGACCCAGCAGTAATTGAGGGCAAGAAATATGATCACATCCGTATCCTCCTCCAGACAGTGCCAGCTGGCTGCTGAAAGTGACCGAAGGCGGTTGCTACGGCGATGTCTGAATGAGTGGCAGCTATGGTGTCGGACGGAGAAGGAACAACGTGAGCTTTTGGCCCGGCAGCAGGAAATCAAACAAAAGATGGCTGCTCTAATCAGTGCTGCATCAGCAGGCAAACTCAAGGCCACAGAAAGTCTGGCTTATCGGCCAATAATGGCCCCACCGGAGGCACCAAACCGGACCACAGAGAAGGTGAGACTCACAAATCCTCATGTCATCAGCAACGGTGCACTCTCTTCATTAATGATTCCCACTGAACACAATCTGAAAAATATTACAGCGAGTGAAATCATGACTAAAACATCAGCTTTGATAGGCGGTGCTGAAAGCCTAATTACAGAGGCAATTACTGAGTTTCGGAGCTTAACTGAATGAAAAAATTTCCCTTTTAACGTTCCTCTTTGCATGAAATAACCTGACCTTTACTCAGCCCTTCAGCCAAAGAAGGTTTTGAAATATTTACAACTCTTTAGAGAGCAGGGATGATGAACAGGAGGGCAGAGACCTGATGGAAGAAATGCTGGAGAAACACATGAGATGCGTTGGCTGGTTTAACCATTACAGCAGAGAGTTGTTTTGATGATGTTTTCTTTCCTCGTGTTTACTATCTGTCTCTATCGTGACTCTCTTATAAAGGAAAGTGATGTAATTGTCACAGTCGGCTATGTGGGAGGCAGGAACTTGACAAAGAGAGAAACACTGAGAACACTGGAGGGACAGAATAGAAACACAAAAGGGACTAAAGGCACAGAATCATAATAAACACCAGGAACGTTGAACATAAACAGAAGGCTATTGAGCTAAACCCCGGATGAACCCAAAAACCTTTAGTGCAGGAGCACAGGACTAACGGCACGAAATAAAACGAAAGCAACCCGTAAGGGTAAGGAAATAAACCAAACGCGTAAACACTAAGAAATAAAGAAAGACAAATATCAACAATAGAGAATGAAGAACTATAATGTTACCTCCTTTGACAGTATCACAGTATCACCTTAAAGCACTTGTTGCAGGCTGCTGAGTTTGCATCTTTTGCTGTGAAGTACAGCCAGACTTTTGACCGCTTCGCCTTGGGCATTTTTAATCTGTAGCTCTGCTCTAAAAGAACCTACATACGTGGACCTGCCTACTATCCTCAGAAATGTAAAATAATTGGCTAGAAAGTGTATCACAGCTCAGGAAAAAAAAGCACAGAAATAAAGCACCGAAATGTGCGCTGCTTTTCGGTCTGGTTACTACCGTTTATGTCAGAACCGGTGCCATCATGGCACCGGATACCGGTACCCATCCTTACCTATCAGAGACTTTTTCTGTTAATGTATCAGAATTCTAAAAGGACAAAGTCTTAGTAAAGTTTGAGCAGCCTTGAGAGACCAAGAGAAACTTTTACTGCATCTGTGTTGTCGCCTTAGGCTCTATGTGAACCTAGCTTCTATGTAAAATCCCACCTTCTCTTTTCTATTCTCCTCAGGAAGATCGCTACAGCTCTGACACTTTAGCCCCCGAGACCTCTGCACTACCTCAGGAAAAGAACCCTATGATTACTGCAGCCCGGCCCTCTCAACCGTGGCAGGTGACCCGACGCCATGCAGCACCCACAGCTGCTGAGCTCCACAGGGCATGGCAGAAAGAGGAGGAGGGTGGTGCCTGCACCCGTTCGGTATTGGTATCACCAGGCAGCAGGTTTGAAAACAGACATGCTGCCCAGAAGCAGATCATCGCACAACAGAGGAAGCTGCTGAAAGAGCAGCAAGAGCAAATTACCCGGCTGAAGCAGGAGCAGAACATGAGGGGCTTGAGGCTGGAAATGGAGAGAGCTGCAAAAGTTACCCAGTCAACAATGCTTGGAGGCTTGAGACCAAAGACTCGCAATATTGACACCAAGGTGGAGAGGTATGTTCAGTGCATATCGTATGAACCGGTTAGCTCTAGATTAGTGTGAATCATTTTATAAGTAATACGTATTAAACTGAGTGTTTATTTGTTTGTGACACCAAACAGCCAACCCTGTGTCATCAGCAGTTTTTATAGTTCCACCCTGCCATAAGGCACCTTTTATAAAGGATTTAAAGCTACAATTATTGGCTTTTTCACTGAATGATAAATAATTAACTAATGCTCTGCAGGTCCATTATAAGCCAAAAAGCAACTTCTGGGCTGTCAGTTTGTGCTATTAAGTTATAAATAATTAAGTCATTAATAAATGCTTTTAGTTTCTGTCTTTTGTTAGTCTATCCAGTCTGCTGATGCCAAATGTTTCTAATTTCATAACAAATTAAAGCAAAGTATAATTTTTGCAAAGTTTTGAATAATGAGTATGCTTAGTGTCCGTCCATCCTTTATAACTTCTTCTCATTTATAGTTCCAGATTTACATTTCCTGTTTCGCTTTTTCCTTGTGAAGCCCGAGGTACTCTCAGGCCAGCTGAAAAATATAGTTTTGCAGCGAGTTCAGGGTCTAACAAAAGGTGTCCTCGTTGTTGGTTGTGCCCTACAAAAGCGTCAGGTGGAGGTGTGCTGGAGACGATCCTGGTCACTGCCCAAACCACCTCACTGGCTTCTTTCGACCTTAATGTGGTGTAGGAATGTGGTGTTTTTTCTAGGGGTATAACCGTTTTGAGGGGGAGAGCGGGCTTTTCTGGACTTTATTTGATAGAACAGTGAAGACTAGACATGTAAATAGGATAGAGATTGGGGGAAGGACACGCAACAAAGAGTCCTGGTTGAGACTCGAATGCGGGACACTGGATTGAGCCTTTCAGCTTATGACTGCCTGCTCATCCAAGTAAGCTAAACTGGTGTCACAACTTTAAAATCTGATTAGGAACCCAAAGCAAGGTGGAAAAAGCCCAGATGAACTGGATGTATATAAGCTCCAGTGCTGCTTCATAAACAGGGAAACTGGTGTCCCCTCCTGAAGACCCCCTGCAGGAAAAGACATTTGGCTCAGGTGCAGTGAAAGCTGTGAGCTTTGCAAAGGCAGATTCTGAGCATCGTGACATGCTGGACCGTCATTGAACAATCCGTTCATGCTTAAAAATCCTGTACAAACATACAACTTACAAACTCCACACAAAAAGGCCCAAGCTGAGCTGAAGGTTCAAAGCCAGAACCTGCTTGGTATGAAGACACACTGCACCACCATGCCCACCTGTAGCTTGTAAATGTGTATACAAATGTACTGCTGTGCTTTCTCATGAATCAGCTGTGGAACGGGTCCACATGAAGAAGGACGGAGCCCACTGAGAGATATTTGTCACAGCCTGCATGTGCAGTTTGGATGAAGCCAAGGAGGGATGACCTTTCACTGTGCATTATTTAAACTTGGAAATGTTCGTGTGACAGATGTTGAAATGAAACCATGTTTGGTTGGTTCCTCAGGCTTAGAGATTTAGAGCCTGTGCTGTTTAGGTTGATCCCGTATACTAAATTGTTTCACATACTATTTTTAACCTGGCTTCACACTCAGCCTTGTGTAAGACTAACTCCACACACTCCGAATTTGTTAACAGCTCTGAAACCTCTCAAGATGAGTAATCACTGTTTGTTCACTTCTCTTTCCTCGGCGCAGACTAATGGCAGAACAAGTGGAAAGGTTTATTTGTGTGAACACCTCATTAGGTAAAGTTAAAAGGAACCAATATTTCATATGTGTAGTTTGGTACTATGGTATAGATAATTACGGTTTCCATAATATAGATGAAGATGCACTGCGGTACAATCTGTTACCCGATAACAGCTTTTGTTATTAATATAAATCATGGAGGAGAAGATAAAAGAAACAGATGATGTTTAAACTTTAGAATGAGTAAAAGGAAAGAAAAAGTTTATGACTGCTACAGGGGGAATACACTCTCCAAGCAGTGTATACAGTAACAGAAGAAAGCTCGGCACATTGGAGTTCATTTACAGATTTACAGACAATCTAATGTATGTCAGTCAAGTTTGGCTTTGGTCATTACCTTTCTGAGTAACACTTGCCAGGAACAGTATCAGACAGACTTCTGACAGGCCTTTGTTTCTGTTGCAGGGCACCGAGAGGGACTGGAGAACCTGACAGTCAGAGTGCACCTTCAAGCAAAGCTGTCACGCTGCAGACATGCCCCCATCCACTCACCACAGGTCAGTATTAAAAGTAGCTCATTGTGCAGGGGAACTTGCACGTTCACACATGCACAGAAAGTTCATTTCCATCTCCCAAAGATGTGGTGAAGCACTGCTGTAGCTCTTTTATTCAGGAAATTAAGTGACTCCGAGTCACACTTGTGAGCAGTTTACATTTGGGCCGATGTGTTCGTGTTCAGAATGAAAAGTCTAAGAAAGAAACGTGTACATGACCAATCACTGGACTGCACAGAAGAAAAGCTTGTCATCCGCTCACTTTCCCTCCGTCTCTCTGAAGCCATGGAGGCCCGAGCACGTCAGCGAGCAGAGCGAAGGAAGGAAATTGAGGAACTCAAGAGGAAGAAAGAAGAAGAAAAGCTGGTAAGCTGAAAGGTCGTTTTCTGGGGAAACGTGGGGGGTTTTTTTTGCAGCAGCAGCTGTGGTTCAAGTGGTGGCTCTGATTTCCCATGGGTTGGTGGTTTGATTCCCTGCCCCTCATTGTTTGTAACTGATCTCAGGAAAGACGTGAAGCCGGGAGTGTGTGTGAATAGGTGAATGAGAAACCGATAGTAAAGCAGTAGAAGCCAGCTAAGGTTAAAATGCACTCCATAAGTGCAGACCTCTTACCATTTTTATTTTGGGACCTCCAAAACAGCTGTCGTTAAAAAAAACACATCCAAATTTAATGGCAAACACAACTTTCAGGCTCAGATGAAAGCCGCTGAAGAGCTCAGGCTGAGGGAGGAGGAGGAGGAGAAACGCAAAGCAGCAGAAAGACGTCGGGAGGAGAAAAGGCTGGAAAGAGAGGTGAGGTGTACTTGATATTTTATGGATGTCCGCAAAAAAGCGGAACTTCGTGGGTCTGAGTACAAGAAGCGGTTCTCTCATGTGACTCCCTGCAGAATATTAAAAATAATCTCGCTTTGTGTTTCTGCACAGAGAGAAGAGGAGAAACAGAGACAACTGAAAAGGCAACGGGAGCTGATGGCACTGGCCCGCCAACACCACTGCAGAACGTTGTTGCTGCGGCGGGGCCTGGCGCCATGGAAACGCCTCATTCAGCTCAGACAAGCCAGTGTGGAGGTAAATCACCTGTCCTGTCCATTTCAGCTGTCAGTCTACAGCGACACAGGGAGCCAGCAAGTACTATTGTATTTCTGGCTGTGAGGAGTAAACTAAAAACATTTGTTTGACTTTAACACCATTAATGTGTTAAAGTGGCAATTGTGAGCAATGTACACAATAACTGACAATTGTGAGCAATACACAAACTGCTCTGGTTTTTTAAAAAATAAATTATTGTCACTCAAAAACCGAGCCAAAGGCAAATCTACGACACACTTTGGACGTGAAAGTGCAGAAGGAATACGTCCAAACAAAAGCTTTCTAGCAGCACTCCCTTGACATCATCACTATTTCATCCTCCAAATGTTCCTGTCTTAGCAAAGCTTAACAAATGAACACAGAAAATCTTTTGTATTCATGTTTCAGAGCTTGTTATAAAACCTCTCTGTTTGGATGCGAGTACATGGCTTTTCTACCTGGCACATATGATTGAGTTTACATTCACGAGTGCACACTGGTGCTTTTCCCCCCCTCTTTTTCATTCCCTGCCAGCTGGCTGAGCGTCATCACACTTTCATCCTCCTGAGGCAGTGCACATTAGACTGGCAGCAATCAGCAAGAGAGTCTGTGTCTGACAAAGAAGCTTGTGCTGACCAACTGCACCAGCACTTTTTGCTTCGGAGGAGCTTAACCTGCTGGAAAAGGGTGCGTATACACCTGCACACATACAGACGCCATCCGGGGCTGACTAAAAGAAATATCTTTTTCCTAATCTCCTCTTCTACCTGCTCAGTCATATTTTCATTTTTCCAGTCTGTATGAGTGACAGGTTAAAGGAAAGAAGCCAGCCCTGTGCCTCTGTTTTGCTGTCTGTGTTTGCTGGCATGACTTGGGTACACGAGAGGGATCAATGCAAATCAAAACAAAGTTCTTTCCTACCACGAGACATTCCTGTGTTCATGTGACTTCTCTCTCCCAGTTGATAATAAACCATCCACAGGGCGATATGGGTCACTGATCAGCTTGATGAGTATGAAAATAATGGAAATCATCTGCTGTGACCTTCTGAGTCACCAGCTCCCCAGTCACCACCCACACTATCAGAAAAACATCAAATAAGGAGACAACCAACACTTATATTAGATTTTCCTTTAGTTTTTCAACCATCTTTTATATCCTGATTTCTTAGTGTTTTTTAAAAAATATTTTTCACACTTACATGTTTCAGGTCAAAAAAAATTAACATTAGACAAAAATAACTGATTAAATACTAAATTTAATCAGTTATTTGGGGCAGCACGGTGGCACGGTGGTTAGCACTGTTGCCGCACAGCAAGAAGGTCCTGAGTTCAATTCCACCATCAGGCCGGGGTTTCTGTGTGGAGTTTGCATGTTCTCCCCGTGTTTGCGTGGGTTCCCTCCGGGTACTCCGGCTTCCTCCCACCATCCAAAGACATGCAGCTTGAGGGGATAGGTTAATTGGAAAATCCAAATTGCCATTGTGTGAATGTGCGAGTGAATGTGAGTTCGAATGGTTGTTTGTCCCTGTGTGTTGGCCCTGTGACAGACTGGCGACCTGTCCAGGGTGTACCCTGCCTCTCGCCCTATGACAGCTGGGATAGGCTCCAGCGCCCCCCGCGACCCTGAAAAGGATAAGCGGAAGCGAATGGATGGATGGATGGATAAATGCATTTTTTAAATACCTGGCCCTATGCGGAAAAAAAATAATAAGAGCAATTTTTGGAAAAGCTGAGTTCATTTTCATAATTCAGTTGTCTAATTACCCGACCTATTCAATCAAGAAATCACCAAAACAGAACCTGTCTGGCAAAGTCAAGTAGACTCCAAGAGGTGATTGACTCATTACAGAGGTCATGTCATGGCACACCCTGGACAGGTCAGCAGTCTTTCACAGTGCTAACACATAGAAACAGACAGCCATTCGCACTCAGATTCACACCTATGGGCAATTTATAGTTACCACTTAACCTAATCCCACTAAATGCATGTCTTTGGACTGTGGGAGGAAGCCGGAGTACCTGTAGAGAACCCACACAAACTCGGGGAGAACATGCCGACTCCACACGGAAAGACCCTGATGGTGGAATTGAAATCAGGACCTTCTTGCTTCCCCCCCCAAAAAAGTAATAAAAACTAATACAGCACTTCATAAAAAGAACACCAACACCATACCAACAGTGTCGAGGCTGCTTTAATACTTCAGGACATGGGCGATTTGCCATAATTGATAGAACCATGAATTCTGCTCTCTACCAGAAAATCCTGAAGGAGAATTTATGGACAATGATCCAAAGCACACCAGCAAGTCCACCTCTGAATGGCTAAAAAAGAAATAAAAAATAAAGCTGTTGGGGCGGCTTAATCACACTCTGGCCTCAAATCAGACTGCGATGCTTTGGCGTGACCTTAAACTGGCTGGTCAGCCTTCAATGTGGCTGCTAAAGGTGGCACAATCAGTTTTTAGGTTTATGGAAAAATAACCTTTTCACAATGCATCAAGATGATATTTGATGATCTGAAACATGTAAGTGTGATGAATACCAAAAAAACTAAGAAATCAAGAAAAGGAAAAATACTTTTTCACAGCACTGTGCATCTCATCTTATAATTTTTGTTCACTTTTACTGTATTCCTATTTGTAAGCAAGTGTTTTTCATTCCAGATGAGAGACATACAGATAATTCAGGAAGAGCGAGCCGAGCGCTTCTATCGCACACGCACTCTGAGGAGGTTTCTGCTGGCGCTGCTGGACCACGTGACTCAGGAGAGGCTGGTGGAGTGGGAGCATCAGGAGCTGGCTCTGGAGCATAATGAGAGGTCTGCTACCCCTGACTTTGCCATATGTTCACAGTAATATAACCAGCCAAGTGGGTGTTATTATATTTAACAACTTGAAAGAACTTTAATTACAAGTTAAACTGCTGAATCAGAACAGTCTTTGCAGCTCTTAGAGAAAGGACAGGGCCTGCAAGCCTTTGAAGATGTAAACATTCATTTGACCTCTAGGCATTTTCAATAAGAGACTCTCAAGACCTCAAGTAGCCCTGAAAAAATAGATTTACTAGGAAGTTGTGTAGATGGTAATTCTATAATACACATTGCAGAAGCAGTTTCTGGATATTCACCAATATGAAATATGAAGTGCATCTTTTTTTTCCATCTTCCTTTTCCAGTGTAACTTCCTCTTCATTAGACAGAAAATTTATACCACCATCTCCTTGACTCCGGTGCACCAACTCATATCTGCTGTTAGCTGCAAATGTCTTTTCATATCATGATTAATGGAGTCTGTTGGGATGCTTTTGTAGCTCAGTGTGTAGCGCTCCTAAACGGGCCACGTTTCTGCAATAATAGCCTTTGTAGATACCCAAAAGTCAATAAATCTGGGGGGTAATTGTGATATAGCGGTCTTATATAAAACCATCTGTGCTTGTATGGTCTCCCTAAATCCTAGAGCCAGCATGCTAACATGCTGCTGTTCATGCCATAAATCTGTTAAAGTAGCAAGCCAGAATTTACACAGACAAGATACTGCTTAGATTCTTCTTTTCCTGGCTATTTTAATTATGATATACTCGCACAGAGTTACATGTGAGAACTTATTAGCTGTTGTCATGCTAGAGGTCCCTTTAATCCATTTTGTTATTGCTCACTTGCTCTGTTCCCGTCTGTCCCTCCATCTGCCTGCATATCAGACGAGTGCTGCGGCAATGTTTCCTGGCCTGGAGGCAACTTCCATGTTTGCTGCGCAAGGAAAGAGAGAAGGACGAGCGGAGGGAGAAGCTGTGCCGCAAAGTGACTGAGGTTCTCCCGGATTTCTGCTCCCATCCACTGTAACGCCTCTGGGAAGACCGACAGAACGGGCAACGTACTGCATACTGATGCAGGCGACACGCAAACATCTCAGCATCACTCTGGAAGATGACACACTGCACACTTCTTACATTTATTTTATAAAATATTTTCACAGAAACACATAAATCAACCAGAGCAATTATTGGAATACAAAAAACAAACAAAAAACCCCCCCAAAAAAACCCTTTAATGCCTGTGAGAACCAAAAGCAGTGAAAAACTCATTTCTAACTGATGCCAAAACATATTGATTCATTTGCGTTTTCCATTTATCTAAGAGTTGTTCCATTTCTGAGTCAGTTTTGAAACGGATTAAAAGAGTCAAAGTAACCGTGTGGTAATAACTAAGCAATCAGCTGCTGTGGAACTTCAAATTAGCTGGCCTATCTGGCCTGTGCCAAAATGTTTCAATTAGTTGTGATAAATATCCATGAATTCGTTTCACAAGGCCAAGTAAGGTCAAGTGCAGTCTGTTTGTGAATGATGAAAAGGTTATAGTGAGCCCTAGAGAGCCTCCTTGAATATCCTATCTGTGCACTCAGAGGCATCATCTTGTGCTGTGTTCAGACAAAATGTCCCCACCAGGATCAGCAGATTGGAGTTATTGTCTCGCATCAAGGCACTACGAAGGAGGGGAGACATAAGGTCAGCCTTCAAGTCAAGGAAGACATCCAGCGTGAAGGACTAGTAATATTTGTTTGGCAGAGGTGACGTATATGACCAGCTGCATAGAGGAGATCCTGCATGTCCTTCACATTTATGGCAGTATGTGCATCTTATGGGCGTGAGTAGTTGTTATTGCTAAGTGTCAAAGTCAGTGCAACTCCATATGTTGCACGTTAAAAACGTAGCAGCTCTGAGGTTTGCTGCCAGCAGCACGTCCAATCAGTTAAAAGGAGTCATGCTGCCATCCAGTGGACACTAACACACCAGCAGCCACAATTCCCAAACTTTAAACAGCATTGCATCACAAGTCTCTCACACCAAGTCAGTGGGAGAGGGGGGAATCACTTTGTCTCCCATGCTCATGAACTCAGACCAGTTGCCACGGAAACCTCGGGAATAGGCGCCAGTGTTCACGACGAGTCCCCAGTAGGCGCTGCGAGCGGTTTTCTCTCGCAGGGCGATGCGGGCTTCGCGCTCGGTCACGTTGTAGCTGACGTTGATGAGCTGTATCGCCAGCAGGTGAAGCAACCCGCCCGTCACGATGCTGCTGTACCACGCACAGGTGAAGCAAAGAGCAGTGCTGGAACACAGACAAGGACGGAGGTAGTCAATTTTTTTCTTTTTTACCAGCAAAAGGGTTTTATTTTCATGCTCAGCCACTTTCAAAGATAAAATATTTAGTGTAACCAGTTTAAAAGGGTGTAAATGGACAGATCACAGTTAAAAGAACCAGTATTTTTACATATTGAGGGCATGATACTCATTCACAGTTTTTAACTCTGAGTTCAGTAGCAGTGCCAGTACTAGTCATTTGAACTACTTCACATGCATGCTCGTTGCTCTGAGCAAAAACTGTGAATCTTTCTCCAACAGCTTAATGGGCACTGCTTCAAGGTACTCTTGAAAGTGATTCAGTAGAGCGAAAAAAGCCAGACACTCAATATGCTCATGGAAGGTCCTCACTTACTTCTGGTAGTTCTGGGAAAAGTATTAAATGGCTGTGCAGTGGGTCAGTGAGGATCTTAATTGCTGCGAAAAAGGCTGTCAACCCTATTTTCTGTGGACTCTATCTCAGCTGTGGGTGTTTATTTAAGCACAAGTACTGACGCTGTGCAGTTAAGATGTTTAATTTTGTTCACAGGGTAACAATACAGAGGCTCCTAATTTTAATTAATAAGGCACTGTGAATACATATGTTGATTACATTACATTTTAAGGAAACCTGCCTGTAGAGCCTGATTTATTTATTATGCTCTTTCTAGTATAAATACTAGTACAGAGTATATAATCTGTTCCATTTGTTTGGGTACCTAGGGTTGCTAAGCATTTGACCTTGACATTCATCGTTAGGACACAAAGTCAAACCATATCGAGTAACAGATTATATGAGAGCTGTACAACACACTTTTTACGACATCACAATGACGCCATAACAGACTAATTCCATCATATTGGAATATGGACAACATACTGGAGATCAATGAGAAGGCGAATGAGGAAATAAATTACATGTATGATCACCTGTGATGAAATAATGAATTAAAAGTAAACTCAAACACTTCTTCTCATTCATTTTTAGTTCACTTCCATATTTTAGATCTCAGCATTAATCACCACAGGTCCACATGGTGAACGTCATTATATACAAACCTTACTGAGCTGATTATAAACCTGTATTTACACAGATTTTTTTTTTTTTTTTACAGCAACACCAAGTCTTCTCTGCAAAAAAACAAAAAAGTTGATTTAAACTGTGTATTTCACAATAAAGCTGACGCCAAAGATAACACCGCCACTAGTGTAGTGTGGCTTATGGTAGTGGTATTATCCTTCCATTTGTCACCAGTGTTTCCTGATGTCTGTGGGGCAATGCCTTGTTTTCATTCTGGATTTGGTCTCTGTTTCAGAACCGTTACAGCCCTGATGCTAGTGCCAGAATTCAATTAGCTATGCATAAAAATTGGAAATCTTTACAGTTTCCAATCAATACACACATACATGCATAGTCATTTAAGGCTGCTCCCTTATTTCAAACAGTGAATGAATCTGAAAGTTACAACTTGGCACAGATTTGACACCAGATGTCCTTCCTGATGTAATGCCCATGTATCCTGGCTCGGTGGAGATGTTTGACCATAATGCACAGAAAAACCAAACACATCATATCAGCACAAAAGCTTTATGCTAACTATAAAGTGCAGTGGTGGAGGGAAAATGATTTGGGCTTGTTTTGTGGCCACAGAAACTGGACATGTTGCAGTCACTGATTTGACCGTGAAGTCCTCTGTGTACCAAAGTATTCTAGAGACAAATGTGAAGCCATCTTTCTGGCAGCTAAAGCTTGGTTTTAAACTGGGTCATGCAACAGGATGATGATCCAAAACACTGCAACAAATCTACAAGAGAATAGTTGAAAAATAAAAGAATAAAGGTGTTGCAATGACCCAGACCTCAAACTGACTGAAATGCTGTGGTGGGACCTTCACAGAGCTCTGCATTAATTAATTCCTGCAAACCTCAATGAACTGAAGTAATGTGGTAAAGAAGAATGTGCCAAAATTCCTTCACAGCAACATGATAAAGCCAAACAGAAAATACCACTTCAAAGTTCTGCTAATGGTGGTTCTACAAGCTCTTGATTAATGGGGTATACTTAGTTTTTGACAGAACTGTATGTCTGTTTCCACTACCTGTACTGGTTGTAGACTCCTGGGCAGTAGAGTAAGGCGAAGAGGAGATTTTGCCGTGGACACACACTCTGTAGCACCAGGCTGATTCCGTACAGGGACGTCAACAGGAAGAGGACGAGCGTGAGCAGAAAGCTGCGGTGATTGGCCTGCCCCACACAGCTGTTTATCCTGCCCCGACACAGACAGGAGGGGACGCACAAACACACGTGTACACACACAAGCAGACAAAACATTGTACTGAGACTCCAGGGTTACACTACACTACACACAAACATGCAGGAGCGTGCATGGTATAGAAGGATGGCAGCAAGGAAATTGTGACGTTAACACAACATAGAAAAAAATATGTTGAGCTAGACACAAGAGGACAAAGATATTCATTCTCTCTGAGCTCATTACCTGCAAAGACAGAGTAACTTAACTCTTATAAATTAAAGGTGTTATTTTAGATCTGCGTGGTCTTTGTGCAGAAAAGAAGCAGGTCACAAACAAGACAACTTCAGTGTTTGAAGGAGAAGAAAGCAGTGATGACAGGCAGGTCGAGTGAGAGGAATTTGAATGGAACCCACCAGACACAGTGGTGGTCGAGACGCAGCACGCAGACACCACAGATGCGACAATGCCCCGCCCTGGGGGGCCGCACCATCCTGCATGCCTGACACCAGTTCTTTCGGTTGCTTTCCTTCATTTCCTCCTCCGCATGCTCCGACACCCCAGCCCGGTTGGCTACAGTCATCGTCACATCCTGCCTCCCACCACTGAGGGAAGGGTTTCTGCCTGTGGGGGAGCTGTAATACGCCACCTTGCTGTGAACGGACTCTTCGTTTGGGTGCAGGATGCCCGGATCTCTCTTGGTGTGGAAAAGAGCCAGCAGGGTGAGGACAACCCCGACGCTTACCAGCGCTAGCTGAAGCAGTCCAAAATCCCCACGTGGAAACACCTCAGTGATGAACAAGTAGTACATGTACGCCAAGGAGAAAAGGGCCAGGCTGAGGAAGAAGAGGGTCCGTCCTTTCTTACGGTGGGTGAAATAGTAGTACCACAGCACTAAGCCCGGCAGAGCTGTCAGAACCACCATCCCAATCAGGAAGTGGAGAGCAGCAAGGTGCAGCAGGGCAGGAAGGAGAAGAAGAGGAGGAATGATGGACAGGTCCACCTTGCGAGCTCCACCCCACAGCCACGGCACACGAATCCGATCTGTGACGACTGCAGCCACCTGTGACAGGGATTCAGGCTTCTGAGGTTCCCTCTTCAGAAACCTGATGAGGTAACGGAAAAGCTGTAATACTTTTTTTTAATTAAAGTAACCATGTAGGGAACTTACTAACATGTTTCAAGCACCCAAAATACAGACAGAGAACTCAAATACAAGTTATTCATTCATCATATTTTCATAATAAACAGCAGATTGCAATTACAATGTGATTTTTATACCCTGAGTGTCACTATGTGAAAAACCTGATATTGATGATACAATAAAGCATTCAGTCATCAGCAGGACTCATGCTTCTGACTACCAAATTAGTCGACTAATGGAACTATCAAGAGCCCAACATTTACTGACGTGACGGCAAATGAAGCATTTCTTATTGGGCCATAAAGCTGCAACAAGCACACACAAATCACACCTGAGGCCGAAAATTATAGGTCTTCCCCTCTCTTCTACGACGCTCCCAACAGGAATACAAAAAAGCTTCATATTACGAAATATCTCAGAATAAGTGGGCCTCAATGAAAATGTGATTTTAATGGGGTACAGTGTTGGGCAAGTTACCTTGAAAAAGTAATTAATTATAGTTACTAGTTACTTCTTCAAAAAAGTAACTGAGTTACAAGATTCTAAAAGTAATTAATTACTTGAAAAGTAACTATTGCATTACTTTAAAAAAAAAAGTTTAATCCTCTGGGGTCCAGGGTAGATTTGGCCATTTTTAACTACTTTTGATGTTTCCTCTACATTTCACCTTTAAAAACTATTTACTTTGCCTTGTTTGGTATCATTCTTTTCAGCGTGTATGAATTTACAGTTATGTTTTCATTTTGACATACTGTATTAACACAATTGATCTAAAATCAGACAAAAAAAAAAACATAATATCAGAGTAGAAAAAGTTGGATTTTTTACTGTAACAACCACAAACGTGTTTAATGAATCATATTTCATAACTTTAAATGCAAATATAAATTGTCAATTTTAAAATCATATGCACAGCTTTTGCAGCCGTTTACCTTTTACCCCCCTTTTTTTAATAACAATTTCAAACTATTTACATAACAATCAGCTGTTCTGCATTCAATAAGATGGCGCACAAATTATTTGTGCCACTCCAAATATTTCTGTCCACTATAAAGGAGAACATCACAGCCCGATACCTGCAGGTCTGACAGCAGCAGGTGTATCACTCCTATTCTCTACCTGGAAGCAGCAGCCGCCTGATTGTTCTGACACACAACACAAAACTATCCACAACACTACACACTAACTACACAAGACAACACATTAACTACTTAACTAACTTTTCTGCTGTCTCTCTCTCTTTCTCTCTCTCACCATCACTCCTAAAACTTCCCCCTCTTCCTAAACAACCAAATGTCATGTTGCCATATCATTTTTTGATTGGTCGACATGGTGCATTTTTCCACCAACATGAAAGGGTAGAGGTTTTTTGCTGTTGTTGTTGTTGTTTGGTCATAAGCAGAGAGTGCTTGCTAGCTCTGTCCTAAACATGACAAAACTATTCAGGAACAAACACCGCGTATATTTTGTTTATCATGACTCTGGTTTTACGTGGCCTATCAACACAATTTAAAAACTGGTATATATCACCTTGTTGCTTTGTCATCTTAAAGTGGTCATGTGATTGGCTTACCGCGACTACTTCATTCTTCCTCAGTCAAACAGCAGCACTCATGCGATTGTTTTGCTCCCTTAGCTCCAGGTGTTGTGCCAAAAAGTGATCGTCAGGGAGAAAGTGATTGCCGTCCGCGGGAGCGCGCGGAGCTGCTTAACGCTGTAGCGCCCAGATCTTGGGGGGCCCTGATTACTTACATAGACAGCTGCTTCCGTGCAACTGATATAAGGTGCAATAAGCTGAAGACAGCTTCAACCGTCTGTTTGTTGAAAAATAGTTTTCCTTGTTAGTAACTGTAACGGCGTTGTAACGATAGTTATAGTGATTAGTTAGATTACTCGTTACTGAAAAAAGTAACTCCTTACTTCCATCACTGATGTGGTAGAAATAAAATTATCTGATATCTTTTGTTTTAGATAGACAGAACTAAGACAGTAGTTACATTTTTAAATTTACTTTCTGGGTTATAATTCTGTTAAAGCATCTCTGTAAGAACAAGCAAGACAGTTTGTGCCCTTTGCACATATAATGCAAGCAGCAGCAGAGAATTACCAGCACTTTCAGCTGTTCTGTTATGTGATTGTAAATGATTTGGCACAGTGTTTAAACCAGATGGCCTTCGTGACACAGCCCTTCCATTTATCCGGGTTTTGGACTGGGCACTGGGAGTACACGTGTACATGTGACCCCATGACACTGGGTTAATGTCTCCTCCCAGTGTCAAACCAAGGATCTTTCACATAGAGTCACTGATCCCAGCACTGCTATATTAGAAGCTTTGGTATGAAAATGATGTGATTCTCTTTGGATTTTGCACCGCTGGTCAGACAAGTCCAGGAATTTGACCAAATTGTCTGATTTGTGTTTTGTTTTCTGTATATTATTTCTGCTGGTATAATAGATCTTTAAAGGTTGCTCCTTTTTATTTATAGTATTAGTATTATACGTTTTTTGTCTTGATTTAACTACAGTCTGTGTGTTTGTTGTAGTTATGTAGTTTTGTGAAAATCCCCTAAAGTCTGAACCAGTAACATTTCAACTGTGATGTTAAATTGTTACTAAATTTATAAAATCTAAAAAAAACATTAAAGAAACATGGACTTTAATCCTTAGCTGACTAACTTTTCTCATTCTCTCCTAAAAACTGATGATCTTTAGCAGGGCCTGTGATTGGCCAAAAACAGCTCAGAGGAGGGACAGGAGTCTAGTTCAGATCAATCGAATTACAATTCACCTAAAGACTATTATGGATTTTCATCGAAATACACCAAAAACAAGTTGTCTATCTTGCCTTAAATTGGGGCACAAAATTAAATCTCGCATTTCCCACCTGTCACAGGCGTCATCCAGGTCCTCACAGTCACAGCAGCAGGCTGCTACATGGCTGCGCTGTCCATGTCTGTTCATGTATTCGCAGCAGCACAAGGCTGCCTCCTCCTCCAGCACCTTCTTGGCTTGCCTCTTCATTACAGAGAGCCCTGCAGCCTGTCAGAGGTTTTAAAAAAGGTAATGAGTTCGAGGAAAGTGAAAAGTTGCAGATGATCAAAGGGAAGGGAAAAGTATTAAGTGAAAATACCTTTACCTGATTTGCTTTCAGCTAATAATCATTTGAAAATACCACTTTGCTGAACTGACCTTTTCATGCAGCAGCTTACCAGACACTTGCATGCATTTTAGATGGTGGAGTGCTCTGAACAGATTTCCACAGCACTTTCACGTCACTTCCTGTCCTCACATCTGTCACACATCTGTCACCCTTTAATGATTTACAGCAAATGATCAGTCCCCCCACCCCCCGCACACTGGCTTGTTTATGTGGCACAGATGGATATGGATTTGGGTTGAGGTGGTTTCAGCAGTTATAGCAATGGCAGGTCTTAGGTGGCCTCTCAATCATGGCATGACAAAGTGGGGTTAATCCTTCAGCTGAGTTAAACCTCTATCTTTGGGAGGAATATGAATGAGCCTCTGATTAGCAATAAATCACAGAATGAAATTGTGTGTTATTATTAAAGCTCAGCCAGCAATCACGCTAATGTGTTAAAAAGGACATTCTGGGTCAGAAAAGGTTACCAGCATCTAATTAGGGTCCTTCCAGGCACCCTTGGATCTGTAAGATCCTAAAGAGAGGACAGATTGGGTTACATGTACTGATTAATGGGCGTGTGCTAGCACCAAACAGCACATCTGCTCCCTGACAAATAAAGAAAAATACTGCTGCAAGGGCTTACAGTGTGACTGTTGCACTCAGCAATTTTACAGCTGTGGTGTTTAATGCTTTGGCCAAAAAGCTTTTCAGGGCAAAGCACATCATTTTGCTTCAATATCTAGGAATTGCTGTCGTTTAGGATGGAAGACGTCACTTTTACAACTCTGATTATTAGCTGAAAGCAAATCAGCAACATTTTTCATAGTTAATAGTTCCAGATTGCAACTGTCGAGGATGCTTGCTTTACTTACTTTATATAATTTTGCTGTAAACACCATATTTGTCTGACACAATCGAGGCTCATTCTCATCCTAGGCCAAACTCTCAATTTGAATGTGAAAATAAACAGCATAAAATAACATTCTCATTTGACTATATACCAGAGCCAAAGAAGTGTGACAAGGAAACCTCCAACAATGTCTCAGTGTCTCAATGCCCGTTGCTGACAAAGAAATGAAGACAGACCGATATACAATCACTCCAACCGATATTTGGGGGACTCCAGTATCTGATATATTAGCTGATATATTGGGGTTTTTTTTCACATACACACAAAACATAAACCAATGTACCTAACACTTGTTATGTGTACTTTTATGTGTATTTACTCGTTCACACTCTGCTTGGATCAGGGTTTGTTACTGCTTTCTTACCAGGTTTGTTACCTTGTTACCAGCAGTGCCCTCTAGTGGACAAACTATGCAACAGCAACAGTGATAACGTGCCTGAATGGTGTTTCTCCCATTTCTTCTTTACTTTTTTCATTTATCAGCTGTTATAAATGTTGATACGGAGAGATCTGCAAATTGATAATATCACGTAGTAATATCAACTGTTACGCTATCAGTATTTTGCACCAAAAGCATGCCAACAGCAGCTAATAGGGTAGTGGTTTACACATTTTCCTAACAGCAGCAGATTGAATTCCTAAGCTACTGAGCTTCTTTCTGCACAATTTCAGTCAAATGTTAAAAAATGACTGTAAAACACTGAGTACAGATGGATAAGGGTGGAAATTCAGATCATGTTGAGCTCTGTGGGTTTAGGGAGTCATCAACTAAATGGGATTTGCATCTAATTATTAAAATAATCCCAACATTTGGAACATTAGTTTGTTTACTTTTAAGCTCATGAAAATGGAGGGACTACATAAAAAAGGCTGCAAATCCTCAGTTTTAGTGCAGACTTTTATTCTAAACCCTTTCCGAAAGTCCACACTTTAATTACATTTTTCCCATTTCATTACAAATACATTTAACTGGTGTACAGCAGCAAAATTAGGAAGATTATGTCACTGTCCAAATGACTGTACATTAAAAGGCAGAGCTGCACAGTTAAATTCCTGAAGCTTGTAAAGACATAAAAAGTACTTAAAGTGGCCTCACCTCCACTCAGTGCTCGGCAGAAAGCAGGATTTACAACATCAGTCTTTGTACATGTGCAAAGACTCAAATAGTAAATGGACTGGTACTTATATAGGACCTTTCTACTCAAGTTAAGATACTACACATCTCATTATCACAATCACCACTCAATCACAGCACTTTTATCTATGCCTAACATTTACATAGTTAAGCTCCCATGGATGTATCCAGTCCAACGCATGTTCCCATGGCTTCCTACTGGTAGAAGACCACCTTTGCTTTTTTTTTTTCCAGAGCAATAATATTCTCATACTTCCTAAAACGGGTCTGAATGTACCACTAGTGGTCAAGGAAGCTACACCTCGTTTGGAAGTCAGCCTCTTAGACACCTACACACCTGGTAACTGACCAACCAAGACACCATGCTAAACCTTCCAGGTGGAGGACCTAACAGCGGCTGGCTGTAGCTTAATATATACTTTATAGGTAGGATGACCAGATTTCCCACTTTACTATTCTTTCTCCCACCTCCCAATACTACATACTGAGGGAATGTCCCACATGTTGCTTTCTCACAAGAAACAAGGCTGTAAAAGAGATGTGCTGATCCACAGAACCATCCCTACAGAAACCCAAAAATGATTACCACGCAGAACAGCAGCTGCGATTACAGATAACCAAAAGTTACAACAATTGTAGTGGCATATAAAAAAAACTACCTTTCAGGTTATTTGTAGCCTTACTGCAAACTCCTTACCCCACATTTAGTCAGCATATATAGAGACTATCGAGTGTTATAAACATGAACATTCTATAGAAAACCATTGAGACAAGTGTTACTTCACAAAACTGCTGATTGCTGCAACTTGTGTTATCAATGAAATTTTACTTAGGGTAGATGGGGAGCCAAGATGGCATTAGAATAACTAAATACACGCCTGCTTATGAATAATCAATTAACATCATCAGTTATTTTTTTCTGCAGCACACCTGCTCTAAACTATACCTTGCATAATAAACTTTTGTCCCAGTAACAGGATGCTGTGCTGACACATTCAGTAAAAATCAGTTTTTATTGGAGACGCTGTGACTTTAAACTCGACTGCATGTAAATATTAGGACTTCACCGTTTTCCCTGGCATTTAACCCAATGAATCCTGCAGCTTGTCGGTAACATAATTGCAGACTGCAGCTCACAGTTAACCGACGTTCAACCGACGTTTACCTGCCAACAAGCCGCCGTCTCACCGGAGCGACACACTGCGTCAAAGCAGGTTTCACGACCCGACAAACCCGGGTAAACATACCTGCACACGGGGCTGCTACATGCAGGTTTCACGACCCGACAAACCCGGGTAAACATACCTGCACACGGGGCTGCTACATGCCAGCCTCTAGAAATATCGACTGGAACGATTTTCCCCCGCCGTGCTTCTTAACGGAAGTCTCGGTCCCGGCAGCAGAGCTCGTATCCGGTGTTTCTGCCGCTAAATGCAAGTCGCGTGAAGTGACCGCGGAACGGCGGCAACTGCTGGGGCGGGGGCTGGGTTTGAGTATCCGGCTCGGCTGGTGCTTCCTGCAGGAGCCGGGGGGTGTCTTCTGCGTGGACGTCCAGGTTTCGGTACACAGAGAAGTCCTGCTTCCTCCTCTCCAAACTGGCTGAACTGTTTCTGTACTGACGTCACATGAAGTGGCTTTTCCCCGCCCAGCCTACTCCCACATGATGCTGCTACTGCTGCATGCACAGCTGTGCTCAGGTGAAGTGCTGGAAAAGCTGTGTACCAACACTCCATCAAAACAAACAGTCAGTTTAATGGTCTTTGTGAGAAGCTTCGTCCCGTTATAAATTAATTATAAGTAGCTTATCTTACTCTTGCACATTTGGTTATGCAAGAGAGATAATGCCAACATTTTTTTGGACTTTTATAACTTAAATCCGGGCATAATTGATGATTGTGGACATGGCAGTTTAGCACACGTGTGCTAAAAAGTGATTATATTAGATACATAGCCATCTGATTGCTTTTAATATAGTTTAGTTTCCATAGTGTAATTTTTCGGTTTAGTTTTAATTGTTATAAGTTCCAGTTTTAGTCTTTAATTATTACTGTATGGAGAGCATATGTCACAGGCAAGATTTAGGAAAATTGACTCAGTCTTGTAGACTCAAAATCTCAAGAACTAGTCCCATCAATGCCTCATCAGATAAGCTAATGTTTTAACATTAATCTCAGTTCCTTCACATGGACTCAAATTGCAACAAATACTAGGAATGACCCACCTACCTGAGCCTTAAATATTAGCCATCTGTGTAAGTATCATATTGCATCATGGCTCATTGTCATATCAGAAATATATAACCAAAACAATGCACGCTGTCCATAGTCTGCTTTTTGAATACTTAAAGAGAAAACTAATTTAACATCAAATAATGCTTTTATTTGTATGTTTGTTTGGTGGGGTTCTATTTGTGCTTTTACATAAATGTTTTATATACTGATCTCTTTAGCATGCCTCAGGAAAGCCATCAGGTATAAAATTCTGAATTCAAACATGCAAATGGAAACATTCAAGTAGTAATTTCTTTTTCCTATAACTTAATACTACAAATTGACTATTAATGCTCATATAAGGATAACAGCAATCCTGCCATATGCAATATAAATGAGTCTCCTTGCAGTTTAGTCCCCGCTATCACTACTGTAAGTGAATACTACAGAGGAAATAGAATTTCCTTTGAGGATGAATTAGGACAGACTTGTGGTCAATAATTAAACACTCTCGATCATATTATGTTTCGCCTGTGACAAAATAATGGAGACACATTTGGCTTTAGTCCCATTTAATCTTTTGCTTCCCCCAGCAGAGCATCTATGCAGCTCCTACCAACACAATCTGTGTGTGTTTTGGTTTTGTTTGTTTGGGGGGTTTTTTAAAGAAAAAAAGTCTATATGGCAGTTCTGTCTTAGTTAAGTCAGATTCTTCCAAAGATAAATATCACTTTGTGCCAACACAGATCAGCCTTATACCAGGTTCCAAATCAATCACTGGTGAAACCGTTTGTTCCACTGGCACAACAAGAGAAAGCACCAAACTTGGAAATTAAGCTCATTATTTACACTGAGACATTATTTAGAAAAATCGTCATTAAGAGTTTAAATATAAACACTATTTATATTTTAAAGGTTTCCAGGAAAAGTCAAAACTTCTGGCAAAATATTTATTAAAATGATCAATGACAAGACAGCGACAACAATCAGGACCAAACACAGTCAAATTCAACGAAATTGATTTATACGTACAGGAAAATGGGAGTCTTCAAATTCAAGAATGACATGTGTAAACCTTAAGAATTAAAAAAATAAAATAAAATAAAATAAAATAGAACAAGCTTTCCTCTAGTGTTGACAGAGTGAGTTCACAGTACTGAGATAGTCCGAGCCAACACCTTCGCTGAAAGATCACCTCATCAAAAGCATTTTAAACTACAAAAATCGTACAGTTCTCTAAATTTGGATCAGTGCAGAGGAGAGGAAAAAAAAAAAAAAAAAAAAAAAAAAAACCCTGATTATACCTGAACAGGTGATGAGGATCAGTTCTGGTCTGCTTCATTTAAGGTCCAGGAGAGAACCACAGTGTAATCATTGAAATATCAGCAGGCCAGAATAACTGAAGTATACATGTACAAAATGATTCGAGACCACAGTGTGTAGATGATCCTTCAAGTCTGAGTCACTGATTAGCGGGATTTATTGGGGAGAGGAGCGCAAGTCAGCCTTACTCATAAGACTCATGCAAAAACGTAAATGTGTGCAAAAAGCTTAAATAATATTGACTCACATCCCAAAAATAAAACTAAAGTATTCACAACAGTTCATGTGGCACAAGGTTCATTAAAATAACCATGGAAGCTGCGGGAGCTGAGTGGTCCTCTGCAGAAATCTAAACCAGACTGGTGAAACATAATCCTCCTCCCAGCAGTCAGTCCGCAGCTTAGAAAACAAACAACATCCTGGCACCTGATACCTCACCACAGGCTTCGGGATTCATAACCACGAAGAAAACACGGCATGTGCCTGGGGATGCCCACATGGCAACATCTGTGGATAGCAGAGGTTCAGTGCTTCAGTGTCGTTTTACCCACAGGGACAGGTGCTTTGTAGTCACCAGGCGTGGCTGCGTCACTGCTGCGCTGCAGTGTGATTGGCTGTTGCAAAATTCTGTTGCAGCATCACCAGTGAAGTACGAAGCTGCAAGGAGAACACGTACAAGACCAGATGAACACCTGTGTTAGGCTTTGAGCTAACATAACAGACTGCCTACCCCCCCCAAAAAAACAAAAAAACAAATAAAAAAAACAAAAAACAGATGTGTTCATATTTCTTCCAACTCTTTAGGTTTATGGAGCCTAAATGTGAATCACTCTAAAAAGCTGTGTAAATCACAAGAGTGCCATGATATTAAAACTGTTCTATATTGTGTAAGTCTGCATTTAATGGAAGGAACAAAGACAACATTTATTTACATTTCTTAATACAGGACAAGATATGTTCAAGAGATCAGGCCATCCTTGTCAGATTCTTTAATTTTATAATGCTCCACATATTTTCGACGTCTGGAGTGAGAGCAGGCAAAGAGCTGCAGTCTCTCTGCTAGAATATCTGCAGAAAGTGGTTTGCTTATCCTGCTCATTTAGCAATATTGGTGCCTTCACAGATGGCCATAATTAATTACTCTTATCTCAACTCCACCACTATATATAGCTATTTAAATGTTTGAAGTTCTCACAAATTAAAAAAAAAAAAAAAGCATATGTTTAGTAAACATGAATCCAAATGTCAGTCTGCCATTTTTCAGGATTTTGGTGCTGTATTGTTTGCAAAGATACGGGAGAACTGCAGTCAGGCTGAAAGACAACACTAAGAAACAGATAATTCCTTTCTTTCCTTACTCGTGCCAATGCCACGATGCTCTGCACTTTAACACAAGCACATGCTTTGCAATTTAAAACAGACCCCATCACAACAGAAACTCATTGAACTATATAAATGTCAGCTGTTAAATGTGCAGTTCAGTCTTGTCACTCAGGATTTTGAGTAAGTCACTGACAGGAAAAAAGGCCTTCGTAATATGCAAAAATGAGCAAATCAAACCAAAACAGAACAAATCTAAACAAAGGAAAAATATTTACATTTGATTTTGTGATGAACTGGTCTTTTAAACAACCTACCTGTTCTAAGAGGTTAATGGAGTCCTGAAGTACATTTTTGAGTAAGCGCAGCTCCTCTGGAGACCTCAACGCTGCTCCCAGTTTGGATCCATACTCAGCAGCTAAGCTGTTAAATAACAAAAGGAGGAATTCATTCTCATGTGTAAGGTATTTTTGCTACAGAAGAACCAGAAACGGAAACGAAGTGAAGAATGTGAAAGAAGGCCACTGATGTCACTTACATAACACCAAAAATTCACAGAAGCAGACAGTTTGAACACTGAGTCATTAAAACAAGAGCTCTCTTGTGCTGTATGTGGGTTGCTTAAACGGCCAGACAAAACTGGAGGAAGACGAACCCCTTCCTCTCGTCCACCCACACTAAGACTTCTGCTTTCTGAGAGCTTGTGGCAACAGCTATTACAGGTACCATCTATGAACAGTCCTCGGTTATACGCAGGTCACAAAGAAGCAGTGGGAAGTCAACTGACCTGGCCTCGCTCCTCTCCCTCAGGCGATGCTTTGTAGTCAGATACATGCGCTGGGCCACATCCTCCATGGCCCACAGCTTAAAAAACAAGCCTAGATTCAGCATTGTCAGGATCAGCAGACTGTAAAAAAGGCAGAAGGTATTGAGTAATCTGACCAACAGAGCAGGCAGGCGGAAGTGACTAAAACTTTTTTTTTTGTAAGTCAAAACAAACAGTTATCTTTCTGTGTGTGTGTGTGTGTGTGTGTGTGTGTGTGTGTGTGTGTGTGTGTGTGTGTGTGGGGTAACTTACACCACACTCATCCCAGCCACTATCGTTGTGACATTCCATCGATACGGACCTTTCATATCTACAGGGCCTGAAATACAGCAGCAAACATCAACACAACAGTTTTTGACTAGCAGTCCTATGAGGATAATATTGCACTCAGAGCACGTCGCATTTGTCAAGACATTTCCTCTTAATGACAAGCAGTTTTTTGCTTGAGGTATAAAAGTTGCTGTTCTCTGAGCGTGTCAAAAGATTGTACCATAACTCTACTTAAGATGACACAGTTATAACAGGTTTGAGTCTTTCCTATTCAAAGTGTACAGTAAAAAGTGTATTAAATGTCTAAGCCCACATTAAGGATTACTTGAATCCAGTTTAGGCCATTACAATGAAAATATCAACTTTAAGTGTTTAATTCAAAGCCAAGCACAGTTATAATGATCCCACCACCCCATTTTCATAAACTGTAGTTTCATTATTAAAAAGGCGTCAGTACCCATGTTGCCTTCTCTGTGCTGCTCAGCGTCGTGCCTATACTGCTTTTTGGGCTTTGAATGCTCTGCCAGAGTCCGGCTGTAAGTCCGCCTCCTCCTGCGAAGCCCACCCATCTTCCCCGCCTCTCCACCTCCTTGGTTCATCTCTGCTTCCTCCTCCAGCAGTTCTGCTTCTGTGTTGTGTAATCACAGGGCAAAACCAAAAAATATATATAAATAAAAGGAAACAGGTGGGTTAACTCAGCAAAAGCAAAAGTAATCAGCATGAACGGCCTGGCCCGTTTATGGTCATGCCAAAACATCTCAACACTGTATTTTCCCAAATGTTTTTTGGCAGGTATGAGATGTGCGTATGTGTCATTTGTGGTCAGCAGTGGTTTTCTTCTTGGAACGCCGTTCATGTATGCCATTCTGCCCCCAGTCTCCTTATTGTTAAATCATAAACTCTTAACCTTAACTGAAACGAGTGAGGCCTGCTGTTCTTTTACATGATATTACAGGTTCTTGTGTGACTTGGATGAGTTGTCAATTTAAGTCAGTTAAATTGTCTTTTTTTTTTTTTTTTTTTTTTAAATAGTTTTTATCATTAACTCTGTTTCCCTGGGTCTTTTTTCTCCGTGTGTTATAAATAAATCTTTTTTGGAACCAGTACTGGTCTTATTTTGTTGTATTTATCCACGACACCTTAAAAGCCGGTCTGCAAAAATATTGTCGGACATAAACCGGTCCGTGGTGCAAAAAAAAGGCCTCCGATTTAAGTTATCTAATTAACTTTGGTAGGCCAGCCCCTCCTGTGAAGGTTCACCACTGGTCCAAGTTTTCTCTATTAGTGGGTAAGGGTGGTCCACTGGAGTCCCAAGGCCTTAGAAATGCCTTTATAATAGTTTCCAGACTGATAGATGTCTGCGACTTTGTTTCTCATCAGTTTCTTTAGATGGTGCGTGTTGGAGCCTTCGTTCATATCAGATCAGGGAAAAGAAAATCACAGGCTGAAGAAAGGAGACAGGCAAGTGCCCTCTTCTCCCTCCACAGCGTGGAGATGAAGCCGTCTACTCACCCAGATGCCGGAAATTCTCTTCTATGCCGCTCCAGGAGTTTTTGGTAATAAAGGACTTCACGAGGCCCCATGGCTGCTTCTTGTACTTTACATCGGTATACACCCTGATAATGTGACAGAGTAAAATCCAGTTAAGGAGAATAAAAGTAAAAGTCAGACTCACTGATAACATGGTTAACTACACAAATAATGTGTGATGAAGATATACTTTGCATCAAATTAAACAAAGCCTCTGCATTAGCCTTGCTTGCTCGACCTGGTGCTCAAATCAGGAACCAGTATTTAGACAAACCCGTGAAATACTGGGAGATAATGGCGTGTTCAGAAGAGACCAAATCTGAACTCTTTGGATGGCACAATACACGCCATGTTTGGAGTTCAAAAGGCACTCCATATCACCCCAAAACTAGCAGTGAAGTTTGGAAGTGGGAACATCATGGTGTGGGGCTGTTTTTCCAGCATGTGGCACTGGCACGCTTCATATAATTAAAAAGGAAGGATGAACAGAAAAATGTGCAAAGACATTCTTGAGTAAGATCTGCTGCCATCTAGCAGGATGAAGACGATGAAATGAGACAGATCCAAACACACTGCCAGGGAAACTAGGTTGGTTTCAGAGAAAGAAAATACAGCTGCTAGAATGGCCCGGCCAATCACCTGACCTGAATTCAATTGAAAGATCTACGGAAACGACTAGGAGGTCAGAGTTCATAGATGAGGCCAACACAACCTCCAGGATTTAAAGACTGTAGAAGAATGAGCCAAAAAAACAAATTTAAAAAAAAAAAAAAAAAAACAATCACATTTGAGCAACTGCCAAGGAGTCACAAAATCACATCTTAGCAAGTTGCTAATGTAATGCAGGACTAACACAGAGAGGGACGACCTTTAATGCTCACATCCACAGTTAACCACCAGTTAACACCATTAATGTTCTGGGACGAAACTGGAGAATCCAGAACCCTGTGAGGTGACCATCCTAACCACTGCACTACTCCGTGCCTAAATGTAAAATGGTTATGTGCAGACAACACTGGTTCATCCACTGAGTTAGCCCAGCCCCCCCCCCCAAGCTTGAAGAAATTATAGGTCTTTGTTAAGTGACTAAAAAAATGCAATCAGGTAGAGTATAAAGTCTGTAGAGATACTGACTCATAATATAAAGACATGAAAGGTGGGTGAAGGTTTTTACATGGCGCAGTATCTAATTAGGATATAACTGTGTGTTTACCACTTAATAAATGTTAAAATTGCTAGTTTTGTACAGTTTAATATGAAGTACACCTAGCTTTGTCTAAGTGTAGTGCCAAATAAACCAGACCCAGAAAAAAAGTTGACACTTTACCTTAGTCGACATTTCCTTTTAGAGTTACTCATGATGTAGTAGCGGGTTTGAGTGTAGAAGTAGTCATGATAGGGAACGTCATGTGTGTACACCTCCGAGTTTATGAGGTAATATTGACCATCCCTGGATTCTTTGTACAGCGTCTGACAGATAATAAAGTACAAATAAGCAGCCAGGCGTAGTTCAAACAACATTAACATATAAATTAATCAATTTGAGCTGGAAAGCGTCATTCATGCTGATGTAAACACACCTGGTACTCCGTAGCAGTGGAGAACTTCCCAATCAGAGGGTTGTTGATGGTTATTGTGTAGTTCAGACTCCGCTTCATGTTACCAGAAGAGTCTTTTTGCCAGGCAGTAGAGGTGATATCTGAGAACACAAAAGGCAACCTTGAATACTGTGCACACAAGAGCTTTTATTTGCTAGATCTGAATGAAAACTTTTCTCTTTTTTTTTTTTTTTAAATAAAAAGCCTTACTGGTTATCTTCCGGGCATCCATAAACCTGCGCATGAAGGTGGAGTCGGTGAAGAGAATTCCAAACATATGTTTTGCACCGATGTGGAAAACCCGGTTCAAATACTGTCGACCGGACACCTGAGACAGACCAACGCGGTCCTCCACTGAGGAGAGAAAAGAGGAAGAAAGATATTAAACCACAAAAAACAAAACCACACCTTTTAAGCATGCACCAGGCCCTGAGCGGCATCTTGTCACCTTCTTCTTCGCTTTCCGAGCCGCTTTCCTCAGACATGCCGTTTTCGTTGGCGTTAAGGTCAAGAGAAAGGGAGGAGCGCTTGGAGACGCGCTCTGGGACGAGGCGGTCCAGTTGGGGAGCCGGACTGCGCCTTTGGGATGGGGTGTTACGAAAGTCCTCCTGCAAGAAGACAAGTTTTTCGTATTTTTGTTTTCCTTTGAGGTCTGTTACCATAATTGGATCTGAGGTGCAATTATGGCTAGTTTTGTCATAATTCTTGCAAAAAAAAGATGGATATACAGTTGCAGTATTAAAAACGTGATTGCTTAAATACCAAGTTGGAAGAGCTCTGTGAGCCAATAGGGGAAGGCATTTCTTCCCCTTGAGGTGTGGAGGTGTCCAAGGGTCCATTTTCCACTTCAGGGATGCGGAGGAAAGGGGGCCGCTCTAGTCTCCCTGGACCGTCATCTCCGCCAGGCCTGGCTGTCAGGCTGCAAGCAAACAAATGGGCGACATCAGATTCTAAACATGTCATGCGGTGCGTGTGGCTGGAGATGGAGGTGTAGGTGCGTTTACCTGGTCTGCATGTTTGATTCTGCTATTATCGGTGAGCTATCCATCTCTTCATAGCTTAAGCCAAGATCAAAACCATAATGCTGCCTAACCGTCTGCCATAACTCGTGGCTGGTCAGAGACTGAAAGAGATGGGAAAAGGCAAGTCAACCATGACGTTTTGCTTGAAATGAATGACACGTGAGGTCTTTACCTAGGAGATAAGCACACAGACACACAAAGGAAGAAAAAACTCCCAAACTGATCAAGCAAACCTGCTGTATTGTCACCATGGGCGACAAACTGGCTGACCTTATCTCTCTGACCTGCATAGATACTCATCTTACACTTTGGCATTAACCCTTGGCAGACAAAGGTTCAAAAGCTTCCATACAGTGTTAATAAGCGGGACCTTCAGTTTTTAGACACAAAACAGTGTTACACAAACAAGATCTTCACTTCAAAATAGATGAACGAGATTATTGTAGACCCGTTTATTCCACTGGAAATTTACGCGTTTTTGTCGAATGAGAACGAATTATTGTTTCACGTGAAACCCACAAAAACGTTTGAGATCCGTACACGCAGGTTTTACTTACGCGTTAAAGGACAACAATCCCACAGCTGCGAGCGTTTACTGGCTCCCAGGCAGTGATCAGTGACCTGGACGCACAGCGCACCCACATTCAGGAAGTAGACAACTCAAGCGAGTCCAAGACGCGCCGCCCAGATTTGCTCCAGTGAAAAAAGGTAAATAGAAAGCTTTTTGTACCTCCCGTTCTCTTATTCGTGAAACAGCCACAGGAAGCTTCTTTATTTTTGTTAGAGTAAACCCTCTGACAGTTTCAACGTCAACACCAGCGAAGCGTCAAGTGCGACTGGAGGCCAGTCGTCAATGCAAATCAGCCGTCCTGGCCACACCTGCAGAGGTCAATGAACTTTTATATTCAGGTGTTTGCGCTGCAGATCCCAGGAGACCCACACCCACGAGAAGAGGCTGCCATAGTGCCAAGGCAGAGGCTAAAGACCGATGACGGGAGAGTCCAAAGTTCAGCGATTAACAAATTAATCAGTGCCGATACCAAAGAGCCTTGAATGGTTCTCATCTTAAACCCTATGATAACCATGCTGGTTATTTTAGTCTCAATACCCAAAACAAAGCTACTGCCTTAACCTGAGTGGAATTTTCCGCATTCATCTCACATTTGAATTAATTTGATCACTTTCAGGAAAAGGAAAAAAAAAATAGATATGACGACAATAGTTTCAATTAAAACAAACAAACAAAAAAACGTTATGACTTTGCATGTCCAGGTTTAACACAAGTGAGATATCGTTCATTTTACTATGAAAAAAAAAAAAAAATCCGGACAATACAAATAAAACTGTTCTTGTTTATTCTTATTTGTTTACCTTTACTACACAGGAACACAGGAAGTGGGTAAAAGGTGAAAGCTGACTTCCAGTGGGTTTATTTTAAAAGTACATCCCTCATTTACATGCAGGTTAACACATGTAAATAAAATAAAACCCTTGTGTCTGCTAGACTCGTGAACAAACACCGGTGCTGTGTGCAGATGGTTAACCCTACACGCAATAACTAAACAAGACTGATTACCTCAAAGGAAGACCGTTTGTGGCTGGGGTAGTGGAGCATGATATGTACTCTGAACTGATTAGATAAATGCTCCATAAAGTCACAGGACCACTGGTGTTTTTGGAGGAGTTGCGCACAGCAGTGCTTTTGGAAATGACTATAAATCATGAACTAGTGTTGGACATAGACATGAGTACTGTACCGATTGGGACAATGCGCTGTTGCAGGTAACAACAGGTGGGTGAAGCAGGGCCTTACCTTACCCAGCAGCGTGTTTTCCCACATGCGAGAAAATTCCCGGTAGCTTTTCTCTCTTGCTGAGAAGGAAGTGAAGAAGAACTGCGAGCGAAAATACAAAGAGAGAAACCGAATATAAGCAAATGTGTGTTTTTCATATGTTAAACCAGCTCTGAATGATTGCAGTTTGGTACCTTGTCTGTACTCGTGCAGATCTGGATGGCGTTGGGAATGAATCGAGCAGTTTTCTCTCTCGTCATATTTGTGATGTTTTTAAGTGTCAGAGTGATCTATTTGAAAATAATAATAATAATAATAGTGAAAGGTTAATGTGAATGCTTGAAGAACAAACATCAGTGTCATCTGTTCACCAATGCAAATATCTAATCAGCAAATCACATAGCAGCAACAGTAGATTTAAGCATATCTACTGAAATTCCAGTCAGGTGAGTGGGGGAGAAAGGTGATACAAATGACTTTGGTTGTTTATTCCAGATGGACTGGTCACAGTGTCAGAAACTGCTTATCTGCTGGGATTTTCTCCACATATCTATCATCAGTGAGTTTAACCTCTTGGGTACAGTGATACTGAGAGGTCAAACACACTGCAACTTAAGAAAACGCCAGCAAATAGTTTACACCCTCGTCCTGCTGCTCTCCATCCTTCTCTTCAGTGTTATTACCTTTGTTCCACGAAACACATTGCTGTAGAAACAGACCCAGTTCACTGAGAGGTAAATGCGTCCCTGTAGAAGTATATCCCGCTGGAGGGCACACGGATAATCTGAGGAAAAACACAGAAGAGCGCTGAAGCAGACACGCCATGCATATAAATAAATGTCTCTGACCTGTGTTTGCCGTTTTTAGGTTTCAACTGCATTTGGAATAAAGATGAGCATTTTCACAGAGAAACCTTTTTGTGAGCAGATCCTTTTTATCATTTAAAATATTGAACTTATACAAACAAACTGGTGCTGAAATGCAGTGCTCATTAAATTGTTACAACTGTGGGTTTCTGGCTGTTGCTAAAAGCTCGAGAAATGATCATTGTTTATGTGACTGGAGGTTCCTTAGCAGCTCTAACATAATAAATGATGTGCACTGTTTACAGAAATTTAATGATGCAAAGACGCCCATAGAGAATTGAATGTCATGACACAAATAAAATAAATATTATGATGCATTTGGATATAAAGAATGGAACTGATGTACACAATGAAAGACCCAACAATGGTAGCCTTTTCAACTCACCCACTAGGAGTCTCTCTGTTTCAGGCAGCTCTTTGAACAGCTTCTTAAACTCCTCGAGCCTCTGTTTGTAGGTTGGCACAGGAGGCTGAGGTGCCGCGAGGCACTGTGTCTGAACGTCAGAGCTCTGACAGAGGAACAGTTCACATTAATGACACGAGGACTTTAATGCAGAGCAAGAATTTGCGAAAGAAACAACAAAACGATGAGATCTGTAAAACCGAGATTAACATGTGTAGACAGGCATGATAAAATAAAGAACATCTCCAGATGATGAGCAGATTTATGAGCCTCAGGGAGGAAACAGCAATCACACCTTTGTGCTGGGAGGAAACATGGCCTCCCACAAGGGGGCAGTGAAAGATTTTCCATTTCACAGTTTATGGCACTGATGAGAGCAGCAGCAGCTTTATGTTAGTTGTATTTTTTCCTTACATCTTCATCTGAGCTCCACCTCAGGTCCGGCAGTGAGGTATCATCTGTGATGTCATCACTGCCCACTCCTGACCGGTTGGATACCTGGTCCATCTGCTCTGCTGCGCTGCTTAGAAGCAAAAGTGCATTGATATATGTGGGTTTATACATTTGGCTATGCTGTAATATGCTATGTTTAAACCATTCGTGCTTTAGCGTTATCGCTTTAAACTTTGATTAGCGGGTGTCAGGACGAGGCGGAAAGCTCTTTTTGGAGGGTTGAACTCTAATAACCTGCAAAATGTCAACAAACATCAGGTCCGCTGGGGAGGTCATTATCGCTTCAACGGAACTGGTTTGACTAGAGAGCTTAGTGAGGATGTGCAGGCATGCCACTGAACAGAAACCTGCACGATCTCGTGGTAAACTGGAAAGGTTACCACGAGCTTACCTTCGGTAAAAGGGCAGGTTTTGTGGCCACAAGTTAAAAGTTGACAGCAGAAAAAAAGTCAGGACTTTAAAGCAGCCTCCCCCTTTTCCCGTTCGCCGAGATAGAGATGAGAGATGGGAGCTATCAGCTGATGTGCAGCCAAGTCAAACAGCTCAAGTTGATAAAAGACTATCAAAGATCAGATACTCTGTTATCAAGCTTATGTTTACATCTCCACGTGCTCTCTAATGAGCGCACTTACCTGTCACGTAGTGGACCCAGGATTTCTGCTATGCGTGACCGAGGTTA
Source organism: Astatotilapia calliptera (assembly GCF_964374335.1). NCBI lineage: Eukaryota > Metazoa > Chordata > Actinopteri > Cichliformes > Cichlidae > Astatotilapia > Astatotilapia calliptera. Next base: position 19,256,001 of record NC_137430.1, on the reverse strand, counting down.
AAATAAATAAATAAATAAAAACGCAGCCGTTTGTCCCACACAACTCCGAGGCTCTCCCGAGTTTAAAGTGCTCTTGGCACGCCTTCCTGCAGGTGCATCTTATCCGGCCCAGGGAGCATTCCTTAAGGGAGTTGTCATCTCATTGGTGGTGACGCTCATTGGGCTTCACTCAATTACTTAAATCTTCAAAAAAGGCCCCTCCCACCTTTTATTTTAGTAATCCTCCAGATGAAAGGTTGATTTCAATTATAGCCATTTGACTGAGTAGCGCATTGTGATTTTTTTTTAAGTATTTCATATATACCTGTTTACTGTTCCTCAGCCAATCACAAGGCAGCAGCGTAATATATTTACACATGTAGATATGCCCAGGATGATCTGAGTATCAGAATAGAGAAGCAAGGTTATTTACGTGACTGTAAACGTGGCAGTCCTTTTGGTCTGACTATTTCAGAAACTGCTGATTTTCCAGCCCAACTCTCTCTAGTTTACAGAAAATATTCTAAAAAGAGAAAATATCCAAGTAAAAATGTTTTGTTAATGCCAAAGGCAAGAAGAAAATGGCCAGACTGCTTTGAGGTGACAGACAGGTGACCGTAACTTTACAAAACCACTGTTACACTCAAGGTTTGCAGAAGAACATCTCTAAGCACACACGTGTGAAACCTTGAAGCAGATGGGTTACAGCAGCAGGAGACCACACATGGTGCAGGTCTTGTCAGCTGAGAGCAGGAAACTGAAGCTACAATTTACATTTTCACCAAAATTGGATGATAGAAGACTGAAAAAAAAAAAAAGTTTCCTTGTCTGATGAGTCTTGATTTGCGCTGTGACATTTGGATGGTAAGATCAGACTTGAGCATAAACAGCATGAAAGGATGTATCCCATCATGCCTTGGCTCAATCATTCAGGGTGCTGCTGCTGGTGTAATAGTGTGGGGGCTATTTTCTTGGCACACTTTTGACCCCTTAGTGTCAATTGAGCATGATTTAAGACAACAGCCTACCTGAGTATCATTGCTGACCGTGTCCATCCCATTATGACCAGTGTACCCATCTTCTTACTGCTGCTTCCAGCAGGATAACACACCATGTCTCAAAGCTGAAATCATTACAAACTGCTACCTTGAACTTGACAATGAACTCACTTTTACGCTTTATACTTTTTTGACTTTGAGGTACAACTTATGCTACTTATTTAAATTATTTTTATGTTGTGTTTAACTTGATATTTAACTGCTAAATTCACATGAGATTAAGACTATTTTATATTAGATTACAAGCACTAAGATTCAGCTGTTGCTTTTAACCAGTAGTAATTAAGGTAGTTAAAATGTTAGGCAAATCGATCCTGAGGTCAGGAGACTACACAGTATGTGTGATATGTGGGGAAACCAGTTTGACAGCTCCAGCAGTATCATCAGAAACAATGAAGTCAAACAGGCGACGACACCACAATGTCTGTTTTTTTTCTCATGTTTTAATTCTTTGGGAGTAACATGATGAAAGCACTGGACAGCAGAGCGTTGGACTCTTACACATTCACACAGCAAAGTACACAGCACTGCACAGCGTGAAACACAACCATAAAAACAAAAAGAAACAAAGCCTTTACGACAAAATGCTGGCAATAAATAGACTGATCTCATTAAATTTATATTCAATACTCTTCTGTACAGATGGTCTGTGAATTACAATACATCAACTGAACAATCCTCTTCAGGAAGAGCAACACAACACATAGGATTCATGTAAACAGAGAAAGGAATTACCAAGGTGAAGGGATCCCTGTTTCATACACACATCTAATTCACATACACGCACACATGATCGATGACCATGCAGAGGATCCAGAGTGTGCCGATACGAGGCAACGAGTAATAATGAATACAGTACATCTTTCTCTTTTCCCTCCACATGAAATTTCACATGCACACACTCTCACACGGTGACTCACAGAGGAGCACAATTGAGTACAGATAGTTTGAGGGATACATGGAGGTGGAATGTGATTCTGCAGTGGAGGGGTCTGAGATGAAAACTCGAAAGATTGTGACTGGTGGGCGCCTATTCCTCCAAGGTACGGAAGGCGTTCTGCATGTCCTCCACCAGCTGTGCATACTCGGCCTTGATCTTGGCTTCACCATCCTTAACCGGGTCCTACACGGAAATAAACAGGAATAAAGTGTCAAAGCTCGAAAAGAAAACGATCTGTGTTGGCTTATTTAATCCGACAGGTAGAAACAGGTTCTAAGTTAACTTTTGACTTCTTGAAATCTTGCTGCTTAAAAACTAACACAGAAGAAAAAAAAACAAACTTCTAAACCAAAAAAAACAAAACCAAAAAAACAGATGATGGAAGAACAGAAGAAACATACGGTGGCTTTTGCATGTACACCTGAACACACCTTGAATTTCATCGAGCTGATCTTGTAGAGGATTTCTCCCATGTGCTCCCTGATTATGGCCCAGGTGATTTTGTTGTCGCTCTGAGCTGTGGTTTCCACCGCGTGCCGTGCCATGTCATAGAAAGCTATCATGTTGGAGAGAATGCCCACTGTCTTGTAGAAAGGACAGAACCTGAGGAGATTGACAGCAAAGAGTCAGGAAAAAAAGGAGCTAACTGTAGATTAGGTCAAGAAACGGGGGAACGTATGATTTATAAAGAGTAGCTCTAGGGCCAGACTTACTGCTTTGCAGCAGCACAACCTGGGTTTCGCCGTTTGTTTGTGCAAACTGATTTACTAATGTTTATGAAATGCAATTTACAGCTAATACTGTGATACCGCAATTGCAATGATATTTAACGCAGAAAAAAGCATCGTATTTTTTGGACCTGGACACTATTTTGGCCCCGTTTAGTAAATATGCTGCTATTAATCTAATGATCTCCACACAGAAATTACCCAGCAGTGAATCATCATTTTTTTCAAAATCTGAGCCAGTAACATCAGTTAAGGTTCAAGTCATGTAGGCTATAAATGTTACCTGTCATAAGGAGTGTAACCGTTCTGCTGCAGGAAGTCATCTTTGATCAGTTTGGCCACTTCCAATGTGATTTTATCTGTTTCTGCCAGTGAAGCCTGTCAGAGATAATGACACCTTAATTTATTCATGTGAAAAGACTTCAATGAATTTCTGAAACACGCCAAAATGGAACCAGTGAACAAATTTTTTTTAGGATCTGTTTCTGGCTTTGTCTCTGTGGTAAATTACCTTTCCGACAAGCTGCACAATCTCTGCCAGGTCCTCTTCCTCCTGCAGAATCTCCTTCGCCTTGGTACGCAAAGGTACAAATTCAGGGAAGTGCTTGTCGTAATATTCATCCAGGGCGCGGGTGTATTTGCTGTAGCTGATGAGCCAGTTGACGGATGGGAAGTGCTTCCTCTGAGCCAGCTTCTTATCCAAACCCCAGAACACCTAAGAGGGGAAAAAATGGGGGAAATAATAAAGCACATCTGATTTTATAAAGCTCATCCAGTCAGCGTGGGATCAGAAGGTGATCCTTTACCTGAACAATACCAAGTGTGGCTGAGGTAACAGGATCAGAGAAGTCACCACCAGGGGGCGATACACTGGAAAAAAGCACAAACATTTTCATTAAATTGCTGTATTCAACTTTCTGTTGCCTCTCAAAAAAAGATGTGCAGAGTAATGTCTCCCTCTACTGATGCAAAGCTGTACTCACGCGCCTACAATACTGACGCTGCCTTCCCTCTCTGGGTTGCCCAGGCACTTCACTCTTCCGGCACGCTCATAAAAGGAGGCGAGTCGGGCACCCAGATACGCAGGATAACCACTGTCTGTGGGCAGATGCAGGAAATAGCTTTTTATGCTGTGCCAAGTACCACTCTGCTTTTATTTTACCAAAGACCGAAGCACCAAAGCACACCAGCTCCACTCTAATGAAATTCGAAGCTGTCAGCTGTTTTCATACAGTCGCTTTTGCAGTTTTACCTCAAACAACACAAAATGGTTTAATTCATACTTATGGGTCAATATTTGTTCTATCTATATAAAGTCAAATGAAGATAAGAGAATGGCATATATGCTATATGAGTGCTATTTATATAGTGCACTCATACATACATTCATGAGGTACTTTATTCTATAAACGTTAAGTATTCCATCTACCTCACATCGACGGGCAATTTATAACTACTAATTAATTTAGCATGCATGTCTTTATACTCCTGGAGGACGCACAGAGAACCCATGTAGGTAATGGGAGAACATGTTAACTCTATACAGTAGGGCCCTAGCCAGACTCAAACCAGAATCTTCTTGTTGTGAAGCAACAGTGCTAACCACTGCACCACCGTGCTGCAAAAGTAAACTTACATTTTCAATTGTTGCTGTTTTTCTATCAACCAGAAATACACTGCAGAAGCTTGAGAAGGCCTTTTGTTCAACGGGCAGCTTGTTTCAGTTGCTCTGTTGTTTTTATTTAAATGGCTGTGCTTTTAAAAGTGAAAATAGGGTCCATGTACGAAAATAAAGCAAGCGTACTGTTCCTGTTACTCCCATGTATATCTTTAGAAAACCTGATATGATTGTGATGAATCTTTTGAACATTTCTCACAAGCCCCTCCTGCTGTTGCGTAGCTTAGGTGAAAATTGGACTAAATCCACCCTCAAAAGACTGACTGTAACCAGCTAAATCTGTGTTACAATAATTAGGAGATCCTTGAATATTTTCTTCCCCATATTAGACCCTAACATTGCGCCCTAAAATTTTAAAAAGCTCTGCTCACATGAGACTTCAAACTTACCAGCAGGCATCTCAGCTAGACGTCCAGAAATCTCCCTGAGAGCCTCAGCCCAACGAGAGGTGGAGTCGGCCATCATGCTCACGTTGTACCCCATGTCTCTGAAGTACTCAGACAGAGTGATTCCTGCCAAAATAAACTGAGTTAGAAGGCACAGCACATGTGAGCCAATTAAAAAGAATCACACGAGGACAGTGAGTGAGCAATCCCTTAAGAGTGAGTGTTCTTCATTATAAGAGGATCGCACAGTTAGGGTGAGAGATAAAAAGTACTTTAGGGTACTGTTAACAGTCACCTGTGTAGATGGAGGCTTCTCTGGCAGCTACGGGCATGTTGGAGGTGTTGGCCACCAGCGCTGTTCTCTTCATGATGCTCTCCGTCTTTCCATCCACCTCCATCGTCAGCTGTCGCCCAAACAACACTGTCAGTTACCTCTGAACAATAGTTTCCTTAGAAAGGGGTGCCAGTACACTGCCACTTACTTCAGGGAAGTCTCTCAATACTTCTGACATCTCATTTCCACGCTCCCCACAGCCTACGTAGATGATGACATCACTGTTGGAGTATTTGGACAGGGACTGGGAGATGACAGTCTTTCCACAGCCAAAGGCTCCTGGGATAGCTGTGGTTCCTCCTTGCACACATCTTCAAACCATGAAGAGAAGAGATTAGGAAAACCTTTCTGAAACAAAAAAATCATCAAGGGTAAAAGGTCTGAGGGAGAATTTGAGACTCACGGGAAAAGGGCGTCCAGCACTCTCTGTCCGGTCAGCAGCGGGTGATTGGCGGGCAGCTTCTCTGTGACAGGCCGCACTTGTCTGACAGGCCACACCTGCACCATGGTGAACTTCTCCTTCACGCCTTCAAACTCCAGCTCCATCACCACATCCTGACACAGAAACACACGCGACATCAGCACAAATCAACGCCTCACAAGCTGCTCGTAAATTACAACCGCAGCTGAAGGCATGTCAGACTCACAGTGATATCATAGTTTCCAGGCGGAGCCACGTAGGTCACGGTGCCTCTGTTTTTAGGAGGCAACATGATCTTGTGCTTAATGAGGGAGTTCTCGTACACCATACCGTAGATGTCGCCGCCTGTGATGTGACTGCCAACCTAATAGAGTGAAAAGAGATGTACAGTAAATCTAATTCACCCGACATCTCAGACTTTTCAAGAAGAAGTCTCTACAAACTCCTACCCGCAGACTCTTGCTGGGAGAAAAATCCCACTTGAGGTCTCGGTTGAGGGCTCCAATATTTACACCTCTGGGAATGTAGATGCTTTGTGTGAGGTCATTAATGTCCTTCAGAGGTCGTTGGATACCATCAAAGATCGAGCCCATGATTCCTGGACCCAGCTCGACTGAAAGAGGTTTCCCCGTGCGGAGCACAGGATCGCCCACAGACACACCAGCTGAATTCAAGCTCAGAAAAATCATCAGGGTTTGGGTGAATTAGTTACCACCTGAGGACTAAGATAACCCCAGTTTGATTATTTTATAAGCAGCAAGGTGTTCAATAGTCTTGAACTCCCCCCCTCATTTCTTTATATTTTAGCTGGTAAGTGGGAAATGGACGCAGAGATTTGAAACATTTTCAAACATGCAGGGAAAACAGTATTTGGCAAAACTACAACCTCGAAAGTCAATATTTGGCATGACCACCTTTCTTCTTCAACACAGCCTGAACTCTCTTAGCCAAAAATCTGTTTTAGCTACAGACACGACTTTAAGATACTGTTCATCTGCTGTAAACAGATTTTAGGTGTTTTTGTCCTCCGTTTGTCCAGTTTCCTCCAATTTCTTAAGGACACACTTCAGGCCATGCCGTGTTTTTGTGACAGGCTTCTAGTAACAACGTTTCTAAGCTGTCTGTCATGTATAAACAAAAAAAATTTGGTTTGTCCCTCCAGTTACGTGCCTTTTTTTAAGCTTGAATGAGTCAACAAACAAAAATACATTCCTTTGAAAATAGTCAGTTACAAGGACTAGATTGAAGAGTCCTTGTCCTTTGAAAGACCTTCGGAAAACACGGAGAACTCAAGGCTTGCTCAAGACTGCTTTAAAAAATACAAAATCGTTTTGGTTTCTACACAGAAATGGAATGTCTGTTATATCCAGATTCACACGCTCTCATTAGGAATTTACGGCTGTGACTTAATCCATCCAGTTACATAAAAGATTATTTTTTATAGTAAAGGGTACAGTAGCTTTTTCCAAATTAATTGACTACGTCCTTAAATACGGTCAGTGATGACCCCAAAACAATCTGGGTAAAAGACACAGGATGCCTTTGAAATGCTTGAGCATCATTATCCTTACCACCAGTTAGGGATGGAAGTATACTGACAATTAGATAGTAAATACAGCAGTAGCTTAGTTACACTGATGTTATTAATACTGTCCTAAACAATGTCACCTGCAGCTCTATCAAACTTGCTGCAAGAAGCATAACAAATGATGCACCCACTTTAGTGAATCTACCACAAATCCAGGGTGGAAGAAAGAGACCGAGTAGCATGAAATGGAGAAATCCTGCAACCAAACCCTATCTGACTGTTTATATGGACATCTTCTTCTTGTTTCAGGATCAACTTTTATAATATCCCATAACAGCAGCGTAATAAAATAAGGATACATGTCTCTTCATAGACCTGGATGGTGGCCATGTCTCCCTCCAGCCTGATAATCTCTCCCACCAGCTCACTGTGGCCGACACGGACCAGCTCATACATGGCTGCTCCTGCCATGGCCGTCGCTGTCACCACTAGAAGCACAGATGAGATGTAATCATAAGAGTGGTTGCTTTTTGTTTGACTGAAATGAATTTCGCTGTTTGTTGTAAAAGCAAAGTTGTTGTGCCTTTGTAGGATAAAATAGTGCTCACAAAACCTTATTGTTGTGACCAAGACTGAGAAATACAGATGTGGTTAAATGTGTTTGTGTCATTACACCTCCTCAGTTTTTTCTGGAAAGTGGTAATAATGTGTTAAATATGAAAGAGGAGTTTCATAAGGAGTATGTGGTGACCGACCTGGTCCAGAGACTCCGTGAACGTATCCAAACTGGCTCTCCCTCTCCTCATCCCTGATCTTGGGCAGCTTGGACATGTCCATCTTCACGTTTATTAGTCAGACTGGAAGAAAAGAAACATAAGCAGCTGTTACTGACAACAACTTCCCTTTTTGTGACAAATTTAAAATGACAAATTAGTTCATTTTCAGCATAAAGCCCCTACGAGAGTTCAATTCAATTTTACTTATATAGCACCAAATCACAACAACAGTTGCCTCAAGGCAATTTATACTGTAACCTAAAGACTCTGCAATAATAAAGAGAAACCCCCAACAATCCTATGACCCCCTATGAGCAAGCACTTTGGCAACAGTGGGAAGGAAAAACTCCTTTTTAACAGGAAGAAACCTCCAGCAGAACCAGCCTCAGGGAGAGCACCCCGGTTACCATCTGAGGACAAAGATAATCCGCGTTTGATTATTTTTATAAGTATCAATTTGAAACTTCTCATTTTCAAGTTATTGCATTCACAAACTTAGGTGCCCATGGTGCCCGCCCAGCAGCAAGTAAATGGGAATTCAGCTGGGAAGTATTTTTGCAGGCCAGTCGAACTCTTATTTAACCACGTAAAAAGAAACGTTCATGTTTAGAGTGGCTGGATGGGTAAAACCAAAGCCTTATGAGGAAATAGGAGAGGTAAAAAGAAATACTGAAAGTTAAAAGAACACCAGCACACATCTGAAAACATTTCAACATAATTACTAGTGAAACGGTGACCACCGGTGCTGAAAGTTCAAAGGCGGTAATTACAAAAGCCACCTTTAATGTGCTGATTCAAAAACTCACAGCAGCTCTCAAAAAAATGTTTCGTTTTTCTTATAACACATAGACATTCTGTGTATTCAAATGAATTTGAATACCTCTGTGATGAACTGGCAACTTGTACAGGCTGAGTGGGTAAGCAAATGGATATATGAATGTGGACTTTTGACCAGAATTGGACAAATTTATATTTTCATTATGAGTTCATTTAAATTTTTTCCTGGCATTATGCTGACTACTCTATATTGTCTCCCCCTGTAATAACCATAGAAACCTTGAAGAATGCACAGCATCACTGCTCAGGGCTCCTTGTGTTGCTGCAGTCTCAGCATCAGAGGCAGAAGTAGGCCACCTCACCAGCCAGTCCACTGGCCTACTACAGTCAGTCAGTGTGGCACATCCGGCTAACATTAGTGGGGGATCCCACTGCATCCTCTTTTTTTTTTTTTTTCATATGAAGAATAGGGTGCATCTTTCCCACATCAGGCTGTTCCTTTTTCTGCTATATTTATACCTCACAACTCAGTCACATGCAGCTGTAACACAAGCTGCCATGAGTCGTGACACAGACCCATCCTCACAAAGCGCTGCCTGCAGATGCTCTGCACACATTCAAGATCAGCTTTATCTGCTAAATATATTCATTACTTGCAGTTACATCAAGAAAATATGCCTATATTGTGGATTTCTTTTTCTGCTCCCCCCCTTTCTTTCCATCTTTCTACATCTATGTCCTTTATTGCCCTTCCTACTGATGCACGGATCTTCCTGCTCACGCTAGGCTGCTTGGCCATCTGTGCTGGAATAAAGCAGCTCCACCTATTGATTAAAGCAAGAACTGCAAGAGAGATATACATAGGAAGGCTTCATTGCTCAAAAACACCAGACTAAATTTACTGGTTTTAACTGGATAATACTGGTATTATCCAGGGAGCTCACCTGGAAAACCTGTTAGTGTACCAGAGGCAAGCCTCTGCCCATTTGATTAATAACATCACAATAAATAACAAAAGAATTACACATAAAACATCAAATATGTCTTCTTTTAAAGCAGCACAATAATATTTATTGGAATAATTAACTTCTGTATGTAATAAACCCACAGAGTAGCACTTTTTCATAACTTCCAGATACAACAGCTATGGAAAAAGTATTCTACATGACACTAAGTCATATGATCCTGGCACATGACTGGCTGCCCTCAGACGATGAGTCTCTTTAAGGAAGTGGAACACCAGCATGGTGAAAAACTGGGAAGTCAAAATCATAACTGTCTATGTGGAAACTCTGGAGATTTTCTCCCACCTGACTGCAATACTTCATATATTAACCTCCTAAGACCCGAACTCTTACACGGCATGCATATTTAATTTCTCTTTGATATTTGGGCATATTGGGGCGCGATGAATGTAAAAACAAAGAATTACCAGATTTTTTTTAACCTTATTTTTGTTTTTAAGAAAAATAAGAGCCACATATGAGGATATTCGTTTAGAATTTTGATAAAACAGTAGCTGTATAATGTCCTTGTAAGTGGATATCAGGCCCTCGTAGAGCAAAATTTCGTATTTTGGTCTAAATAGCCCAAAATGTGATGTCCACATATGTGGACGCCAGGTCCTAGGAGGTTAAAGACAATTTACCACAGCATTAATATACTAATGTGGGCAACAATTGACGGCAAGCCTCCTGTTGGGACCAAATGTTACACCGATAAAACAGCTTATCAGACAGCAATTGGGGAGTCTGTAGTGAGTTTAACCCGAGTGTCCCTTCTGACCTGTATGAGATGTTGTCTGGGTAAAAACAGGCTCAGTAATATTACATGTAAGTGAGGTGATTCTGCAAAGCATCCTGACATGCAGATGTTAAATGAAAGTCCCATGGACGCAGGTAACGCTGCTGATCGAGTGCACAATATTCGAAACTATAAACTAGCCAGTTGTTTAGCCACAACAGGAAGAGTCTGAAATCCGAATAATAAAGCCGGAAAAAATAATGTTTGTAATTTCCACTCGGCCATATTTTGTCCTTACGTTAACAACAAGGTTAGCTAGCTGTGTGTGTGATTAGGTGTTGTGAAAACGATAGCAAGACTGGTTTGTCGGCCTGGGTGGAAAAAAATGCTGTCTCTACTATTCTGCTGCATAGGGATTGCTAAACGGTTTCACTGTACACACGCATCCAAATATACTTCGTAATATTAAAACGACATTAAAATGAAAAACGGGATATTTACCGTGTGGCTGTGAAGTGTCCGTTTACTGTCTTGGTTCGAGAGAGGAACGCTGGCTGCTGCAGAGCGTGACAGCGAGATCAGCTGACTTCATTCACTCACCGCTTGCTTTTACTGCGGGCTAGCGGCAACTGGCGCCATTTTGGATCCTCCCCTGGACTACCGGAAAGATCTCTAACTGGTGGATATTTGTGGTCATTTAACCTACTTAGCATAAAGCACGACTCCGAGCTCATAGCTTCTCATATTGTTGTTGTAAACCCTTGTCTTAAATTATGTTTTCACCTTTGTGGTAAATTGGTTTTATGGGAGACTACGTAAACTTTTAAGTACACCTTATGTGAGCGAGCGTAAACCCACAGTGATGTAAGTTCTGTTGGTATGCAACGATAAACAACCTATCTACATTACATAGATCATAATGAGCCACGGCACCTTATCTCTCATGTTGTTTGATATCTTTTCAGCAACGGTTGAGCCAAAATGGAGGTGCTTTCACAACTCCCGGTTTATCTTTCAGGTGGTTTAGGAGTAAACGATAAAAATGTAATTTTGATAAAATACATTTATTTAAATATGTATACATACCCCCAGTTTGTTTGTTTTTTTGTTTTTTTATTTTTTTATTGGGGGGTGTATTTATTGGGGTAGTTTCTCCAAACTACAAATTTACAGAACTACAGGGCTCATGGGTTTTTCTTTCGCTTTCGTTGTGTAACAGAAAATCTCAGCATCCATATGACCAACACTGTATTACATATATAAACTAATTTCGGATTTCCTTTTTTATGAGTAGATAAATATAAAAAATAATTTCAGTAATATATTTAGAAAACTAAAACGATAGATTTCATTGAGTAGTAGTAATCCAGTTCTGGGGCGAAGACGTAGGCGCTTTTCCCCCCAAAAATATAATGCTTGCTTTCGGAGGTCAGACAAATGCATTTCACACGCCTCAATGTCACACCAGAAGTAAGGTCCCCTTAAATAATGCGAGACGAATACAAGCCCTATATAATTATGACTGAGAACCAGGATGTTTTCAACACATAAACCGTTATTTAAATGTCTTAATTTGGCTGGAAAAGAGCCTGAGAGTCCAAATCCAGGTCAAAAAGTCTCATATCTAACATTAGAGGCGCGTGTGCGCATGCGGAGGTCAGGGTTGACAGTCCGTCTCCACACAGTCGTGGAAGGAGTGTGGCGGCTAAGCTAACTGCAACCATCGTAACTAGCTACATGTGGAGGGTAAAACGGGAGGCATCCCCGACCCCAACTCTTTCCAGTTTCTCACCTTTTACCCGAAACAACTTCAGAGTTCATACTCTTCGAAAATAAGGGATATCATCTCTTTAAAATGAAAGGGTGAGTGTGAACTTTTGGGTCACGAATACGTAGCTTAGCACAAGTAAAGTTTTTCATGTCTGTTTTTTTCCTACAGGAGGAGGCGGGGAGGTGACGGCGAGGCTAGCTAGCTTGCGAAACGACTTTTATTTAGGTTCATGGCCACTATATAAAGGACAGCACCGTCACTGAAGTGGTGCTGTCTTAGTTGTTGTCGTTAACTTTAGCCGCTTGTCGGTTTGTGTAGGTCGCGAACAAGCTAAGCTAACTAGCTCGCTGCTAGTGGAGAGCTGAGTCAGTAAAGCCAGTTTAGCTAAGCTAATCATAGCTCTGATTATTTTTGGTATTTGCCGCGAACCTCAGCTACCTGCACAGAGTCATACCAGTTTTGTCGAAAGTCTTAGACGTAGCTATCTCACGTTGGGCAAAAAGGTTACCATTTTAATGTCACACATGACAGCAACTTTAGCGTTTGTGCCAGCTGACTCAGTGTAACTTGATCTGCCAAAGTAACACACTATCAATGATGCTTCTGGACATTTCTGAATAAATTCTCTTATTCCACGAGGGCAATAAAGGCTGAAGTGTATTAATTGTATACTTAGGGTTTCACCGATCTCATTGTACATGCTTAAGGACAACACACGTGACCTCCACCAGTTCTTGGATGTGTAGTCGTCCTATAAATACCACAGTGAACCTCTCACTGAGGCGAGTGGACTGCTACGTGTGGGTCATTTACTAGTTACACAAATCCAGCCATGTCCCCTGGTCATCCTATAGATATTTAAAGGAGAATATTAATCAATTTTGATGGTAGAAAAGTTTCATTTTTAAGTAAAGAGTTATAAAAAGCACAAGCTGCAGGTGTTGTTAAAATTTATTTCTAAGCGGCATTCGTCCAAAGAATTACTGTTAGTAGTAGATTATGTAAATGTATGTGTGTGATTAGAGGGGACATGTTGATTTAAGCTATACAAGAGTTGATAACAGGTTCAGTTCAGCAGTGTTATAGCTTTTGGGACGAAATCACGCAGTTCATGAGAGATGATTTAATCAGTACTCAAAGTAGACAACTATCTGTGTAATTCATCTTTGAGCTTTGATAGTAAAAGTGAAATTCATCTTTGAGCTTTGATAGTAAAAGTGTTTACTCAAATATTGAGTGTATAGACTGAAAGAACTGTGCTTATAAACAAATATAAAGGATAGAAGGCTTGTAAGATGTCAGTTTATTAGTCTTTATTGTATTTTGGTTCATATAATGTTAAATGAAATGGTTTACCTGTTGTCAGCCATTTGACCGTTTTGCTCTTGTTCCAGTAGCCGGATCGAGCTGGGGGACGTTACGCCCCACAACATTAAGCAGCTGAAACGCCTCAACCAGGTCATCTTCCCCGTCAGCTACAACGACAAGTTTTACAAAGATGTGCTGGAAGTTGGAGAGCTTGCAAAGCTAGGTAAGACATCACAATACTTACACCTAGACAACTTCAGTTAGGGTGACACCTGATTATGACTGTATGTGATGACATTGATGCGTTAAAGAGGAAAGCGACTGGTGGAATTCAGTTTGCATGCACTTTAACAGCTTGATTTTCAGTCATGGGAAATGAAATGTAGAAATGTGGCTTTTAGAGGTATTTGATCTTTCAGCATCATGTTTTGTTTTGGTTTTTTGCAGCGTACTTCAATGACATTGCAGTGGGTGCTGTGTGCTGCAGAGTGGACCACTCTCAGAACCAGAAGAGACTGTACATCATGACACTTGGCTGTCTAGCACCCTACCGTAGACTTGGAATTGGTAAGTAGTAGTAGATTGTTTCTGTTATTGATTCCTGAAGAAGAAACTTTTTTTTTCTTCCCCACTATCATTAATGATCCTTATGTGTGATTCAGGTGAATAGAAGCTCTACTGTCATTAGTTTGATAACGGAAGTTACAATAATAATACATTTTATTTGAGGGCACCTTTCAAAAAGCCAAGTTCACCTTACAAAAGAACAAAATTAATAAAAGGAGCAATTGTCATCCTCTATGAGATGTATGATAGACTAGACTGTTTGATACTGTTTCTTAAAAGTTATGAGGACCTCAAGAAGAGGCTGTTGTGCAATTGGTGATTTTGTTTTTACCTTTACGCCAGGTACAAAGATGCTTAATCATGTGCTAAACATCTGCGAGAAGGATGGAACTTTTGATAATATTTACCTGTGAGTGTTTGCAGAATTTGCATGAAAACTTATCTGCATACAATAATTATTTTTGACTGATTTTCCAGATGAGCTGCCTGTTAATGCATTTGTATTTTCCCACTCTACAGTCATGTGCAGATCAGCAATGAGTCGGCCATTGACTTTTACCAGAAGTTTGGCTTTGAGATTATTGAGACAAAGAAGAATTACTACAAGAGGATAGAGCCTGCAGATGCCCATGTGTTGCAAAAGAGCCTGCGCAGTCCTTGTGCACTGCCCAGTGGAGAGCTTCAGAAGTCAGAGTAGGGGCACAGCGTTCGGAAAAGGCACTAATGTGGCCACCTCCACAGAAACAGAACTGAGACAAATGCCCCAGGATTCAACACTTTCTTCAAAGGACGCTAAAAAGAGAAAACAAATTTCAAGCATAAAAGTTGCTGCATTTATTTCACAAGAGGGTCCCCTGTTGTTGTTTTTTTTTTTCTTTTTTTTTCAAATTCTCTTCATACTGTTAATTGACAATGACAAAAAGCTAAGCATCCTATAGTGCTCCTGTTGACAAAGTTACCAACTTCTGACAGTTGACATGGTGGAGGGGGAAAGAGTTGGTGTTTTCAAATCACATTGTTGTTGTTTTTTTTGTTTTGTTTTTTAAATGCGGTTATTAAAGCTGGAGGGGACATATCTATGCTGTTGATCAAAGGAAATCAGTTGGTTTGGAAAAGTAAAGGGAAAAAGTGCTTGAAAGACCATCCCCCGACACAAATGCAGTCCCAGGTGGTCAGCTTGGAGTGATACTTGAGATATGTGGAACAGACAAAGCTCTATTCCTGCACCACCTGAATCTCTGGACTCATGAGAAATGAGTCTGACCGGTTTGTTGTGTCCGGGGGGGCAGAAATGCGTCCCCTCAGTACAGGAGAAAGGGGAAAAGCTTGACGGTTTTGTGGCAGTGGGAATATGCGTTCAGTACTTTTAATTTTTAAATATTTCCAGGCTGTTATTTAAATCCCCCTTCAACTAGTATGTTATTTTTATTTTCCACACTGAAATGGCAAATGGTTCAGAGGTTCTCCTGGGTTTATCACAAAGAGTGAAAATATAAAGGAACGAGAGAACCAAACAAATGTATTGAATGTGTTATGAATAACATCAGATCGATTTGGATTTGGGCATTATTTTCAGTAGTATGGTGGAGGTGTTTGTGGATGCTTGTTTCTAAATATATACAAGTGTTTTGAGACATACCTTAAACACCTTTGGCACCTTATGTAGCCATCTTATGACATTGGTCTTCTCAAACTTCCTGCCACAGTGAGCTTCAGTGATTACACACACTTTCAGCTGAAAGTTTTGGAGTTTTGCTATGATCTCTTAACAGTGTATTACCCAGAGGAAGCTCTGACACCTCTGCATGCAAGGAGAGTTGTGTCCTCTCCACTGTAGTATACGCATGTTTTCATTTCTTTGGAGAATTTTATCTTTTCTGGAGCTCTATATTGTAAGACTTTTTAACGTCTAAATGAATAAATTACTATTTGCAGTAAAAGTTGTGTTATGTTTTGACATTATGAATATTTAGTATAGAAATTGGGTTTTGTGTGTGTGTGTGTATGATTTATGTCTCCCTCTGCCTTAAACTCTTCCTTGGATGCTTATAGGTGTTGTGATTGGATATAACCTCCTACCTCTGGAATGCTATTGGCTTTCAGGACTGCGTGCGGCCCGCCCCTTTCAGCACTAAGTTAGGTTATTCAGATTGTTTTGGGAGATGAGTTGAAAGCTTTGCTAGCTAATAGTTAGCCTCCAATTTTTAAAGTTCTTACAGGAACAGCGGTCTCCAAAATGTCGAGGCTAAAGGTTCGTGAAAACTACTCTCTGTAAGCAGCATTTGTGTGAGCACGGCCGAGAAGCGACTGGCGTTGTTCTGCTTAATAATCATGTCGGTGTCGATAAGCTAAGATAGCTGTTAGCCTGCTAGCTATCAGAAAGCTAGCTGAACAGGTAATTTCTTAGGTTTCTTTGCAGGTTTAAATATATGAACATCGCTCGCTGCCGATATTGATACACAAGCCCAGGAGAAAGATCTGTTTAATCACTTCGTGTAACACGCTAATTATTTTGTAACGTGTCGGTAAGTGTTTTTATCTAAATGAGTAAAGATAGGGTAATTACACTAGCTTGTTAGCATCTGGTAGTAGTAGAGGCTGAGTGTAGCTTGACAGATTTAATACTTTTATATCTGCTATTGTATGAAACAGTATGAGCTCATCACTAGTGTATCTGTACTATTTTTCTCAGCTGATACACAGCGGTGTGTTGACAGTGCTCTTATTTATAATCAATACTCTGTTCGGATGCTTTATGTTTTGCTTGCAGCAGGACGAGCACGGAATGGATTTTAGGTCCAGCTGTTGATGTGTTGACTGGTACCTTATCATACAGGCAACTGTGAGGACAGGATGCCAGAGATGACTGAAACTCAGACACCTGGCCGTAAACCCAA
Source organism: Astatotilapia calliptera (assembly GCF_964374335.1). NCBI lineage: Eukaryota > Metazoa > Chordata > Actinopteri > Cichliformes > Cichlidae > Astatotilapia > Astatotilapia calliptera. The sequence goes on along the minus strand of NC_137430.1, from coordinate 19,239,110 downwards.
GTAAACATCTTTGAGATATAGTCTGTTTGTTCCGGTTCAGTCAAATAATTTCCGTAAGTGGTCGTTTAAAATGTGAACTGTTCAATTTTTTTTAACGTTATTTTATTGTTTGCAGAAAGAAGAAAAACAAAGAATCTCACAATGCAGGTAAAAAACCATAGATGACCATAGATTTATTGTGTAGGGTTTACTTTAAATGTACATGAATTCTGATGACTTTGTGTCTTTTTGTTGTTTTAGTTGAAAGACACAGAAAAGAAAAGATTAATGCCGGGATTAACCGCATTGGTAATCTTTTGCCATGTTCCCAAGCACTTAAACAGGTAAGAGACAATCTGGTGTTTCTGTTTGCCTAAATATAGTGAAATTAGAGCAAAATATTTTAATAGAAAAAAATGTGATTTTATTTTTAGAGTAAGAACATGATACTGGACCAGGCCTTTCGTTACATCACTGAACTGAAGAAACAAAATGATACAATGCTTCTGGAAGGAGGAGATAAAGTCCAAGGTAAATTGTAATATTGTACACACCAGCTTCCTAATTTAGTTGGAGTATCCTACAAGTTAAGTGTGAATATGGATTATGTGTGGTTAAAGTCATGAACTCTACACCTCATTGCAGCAGAGGAAATCCGTCGGCTGCGGCGTCAGCTGGAGGAATTGAGGCGAGAGAGTGCTCACTATATTGAGCTCCTCAAAGCCAATGACATTAACCCTCTGGAAGATCCCACTATCCACTGGAAGGGCAAACAACGCTGTGCTAAAGTGGCAAAAGTTCCCCCTACTCACCAGCTCCCAAAGGGGATAATTGTTTGTTCTAATGGCAATGGGAAATTCCCTGCAGGAAAGGAGACTAGCCCAGGAAAACAGTCATCTGAAACATTAATTATTCAGCCATCATCTGAGGCCAGTGCCAGATTAAGGGTTAATGGAGCCCTGCTGCATGTTAACAACTCTTCTTCTACCCCTGCACTTCTCCCTGGGTCAGCAGCAGCACCCACTCAGTCTACACCCAGCCTGAGAATGATAGAGCAGTGTGTGGTTGAAGCACCAACTGTGGCACCCACTCTGCCACCTTCTGTGTCTTACATCACCCTCCAGATTCCTGCAGCATCCACGTCAATGCCTCAGCAAGCTCAGCCCCTCACCTTAGCAGCTACTTCAGCCTCACAGCTCCCCACTGAAGGCTCTGCTCTGCCTGCATCCACCCACCCTACAAAAGCTTCAGAGGGTTGCTCATGGGTAACGCAGGACGCTACCATAAGGACTGCAAGTTACACTGCTATCCCAACCAGCCAAGCCCTTCTCAGGGCTGGGGCAGCAGGCAGCACACAGACTACCTGGACAACACTGCAGATGGCAGGGAACACAGTGCAGCCAGTCTGCCAAAGTCTTTCCACTCCAGAAGTCAGCAACACCACCCAGCCTATCCAGCAGGTGACTGTATGTCCAATGGGCAGCAAACCATCTGTTCACCCAATTCAAATACAGATGCAACCACAGGTGCCTGTACAGCAGGCACCTCTTACAGGTCACATTCAAGCGCAGCCGTTTCAAAGAGCACCCCAGATACGGCCAGCAGTCCTAAACCAGACACAGCCTCAGCCTATCCTAGCATGCCAACCTCAGTGTGCTGTTCTTCCTCAATCAGCCATAGTGCAGCAGCCACCTGTGGTGGCCCACCCTGCAGTCGTGTCTCAGCCCCAGCCTACTCTTCTTCAACCAGCCATAATCCCACAACCTCAACCCCTCCCTCAGCCAGCCCTGGTACCCCAGCCACAGGCCACCGTGCTTCCTCTCCTTCAGACCATGCAGGTGTTGCAAGTCAACCCAGGTGGAGCAACTGCTTCAGGTGTTACAGTACCACAGAACACAAACAATCCAAGTGTTGTAATCCTGCAGCAGGCCAGTGCTTGCCCTACCCAGCCAGTTGTGAGGGAGGAAATAACAAGTCAAACACCATGTCAGCATTTTGTAATCATCCAGGCACCCAATCAGGCTGCAACTTCTGCTCAGAATCCCCAAGTTGGCATGGTGCCTGCTGCTATCCCTACTGTTTCCACTCAGATACCCATGACCAGCACTTCGGTGTCTGCACCATCCTTGCAAAGTGTAGGGGGAAAGCAGCTGGTGCACATTCTTCCTCGCCCTGTTCAGCCTCAAGCGAGCCATCCTCCGCAGGCCACCCAGACATCATCTTCTCCACCAGTTCCTACAACCCCGCAGACTATCACTGTGAATGGACAGGTGTTTGCCTTGCAGCCTGTGAAGACTTCTGATAAGGCCAGTTCCCAGGGTGGCCAGAGTACATTGCAGCTAGTCCAGCCCACTACCAGTGAGGAACCGACTACTAATGTGGCTCTCAACAGCTTAGGGGCCCTCAGCAGTCTCAATCAGAGCATCTCTCAGGGTCTTCCTCTTAACATTTCTAGTCAGAACAATGGTCAGCCTCCACCTGCTCCATTATCAGTGTTGCAGCAGCAGCCTCCTGCTCCAGCATCCATCTCTGGAGCCACACTTGCACTACCTGCCCGACAGCTACAGGTCCCAGTCACATCAGGGCTGGTGGTTAGTACCTCTAAGCCTTCAGCAAAGAGGCTTCGCACAGCCTTGAATATGAAGAGAGCAGCAGCAAAAAGGACTAAAGCTGCAAAGAAAAAGGAAACCAGTCCCCCACAACCTGCTGTAGCTCTTTGTGCCAAGCCAATAGCTGCTACAGGAGAGAGCCAGACAGTTCAGGTTACAGGATCTCAAATTTTACAGTCTGCATCTGTTAAAGTCACAGACATTAACTCCACATGTACCACAGCTGTCACAGCTATAGATAAAGCTATAGGTAGTGTCACTACACAACAGAACACACAGAAAATGATTGTAAGCAGTTCATCCAGCGGGCCAGCTGTGTTTAGTCAATCCCATCCACGGGATAAAACCTCTGTCAGTGCGTCTCAGAGTGATTCGACATTCAGTCATTCTAACACTAGCAGCATCACAACTGCAGTTACAACAGTCACTGCCACATCGATCGAGCCATCGGTTAGTTCAGACTTGGTTGACAAGAGTAAAGTATCTCCACTTTCTGGCAGCGACTCAGCTGTAACCAAGCTCTCAACTGCTGAGGCTAAACATCCTATCACCAGTACAGAAACTAGCATAACACAAACTAAGTGCACTGCCAGCACTGCTGCTTCTGGACAAAACCGACCTGTGGTGACCTCAGCAGCTGCCTCTGAAACTCTGTACACTTCTTCCTCTGTTTCTACTGTATGTTTGACTCCAGTCTGCACCAGCAGTACCACAGCAACTGCACCGTTACCTTTTAATAAGACTACCCAACAAACATCACCTTGTGGTTCCCAGGGATCTGCTTCACAAGATTCTCTGCCTTGTAATAAACAGGAGTCTCAAGCCACTCCTTCATCTTCTGTGTCCACAACTCTGTCATCATCTGCACCTGCATTTTCTGCTATGCACAGCTCTGCAACAACCCCTACAACAAGTTCAGATATTAGTAAAAGGAACACTGCTCCCAGAGTTACAACACAGCAGACTGATATGAGCACACCCAATCTGTCCTCCTGCCATCCTACTGAGGGCAAACCGCCTCAGGCCCCTAGACCAAACAGTGAGGCTCAGGAGGAGATGCAGTCCACACCAGCAGCCAAAGAGAGCTTAGTAGTGGCTCCTGACATTCCTCCTAGAAAGGACTTTTCGTTGTCTCAACAGGTGTACACTAACTTAGATGATCAAACTCTGGAGCACTCTTTGACCTCTAGCAGGCAGACTGATTCTCCCATGTCTTCTGGAGCTGGGGGTGGTAGAGGGTTTTCTGTGGCGTCCATGCTTCCCCAAGGCCACACTATCGGTGCATCATCTGGGTCCTTTGGAACATTTACATTCACAAATGAGCAGGCAGAGATGCTGGCGTTAGCCATGCTGGAGCAGGACAGCCCTGGAAGGAGGAGTGGAGGGTGCTCTGGGGAAAACACTGCATCTACTAACCCCACCACAGCCACGTGGGAGCCCACAAAAACCACACCAGTGTCAGCCAGTAAAGAACGAGGCTCAGCTGGGCAGCAGGCTAAAGTGAATAAGCCTATTGACCCAGGAACAGTTAAACCTGCTGTTGAGGTGTCTGTCAGAGGACAGGTTGGGGAAGGGCCTGTGAGTGCAGCCGGTGGAAGCAGACATCCACAAAACATCTCTTACTCCCAGTCTCAGCCTCTTCCCCAGGTCCAGTCTCAGAACTCATCCCAGAGTGGGACAGTGGCAAGCCTCAGTGTCAACAACCTGATTAGGCCCAGCTCTAGTCACCAGCCCTACCCTGGCTCCCCAAATCTGCCTGGCCAACAGGCCTCAACTCCCTCTCCTGCGGGGACCTCATCTCTTATATCCCAAGCCTCAAATAATGCTCACTCACCCTGTTCAGGTGCTACACAGCCAAATGAGTACATCCCCTTAAAGACTACACTAATGAGGGCTCAGGGAGGAGTTGGTATTGGCGAGCGACAAGTAAAGCTAATTTCCAAGCGGCAGGCTCAGGATGAGGTGATGTTAAACACTGGTAAACGACCTAAGCCCTGCCCTCCATCTGGTAACCCTGTCAACCACATGGATGTGAAAGCCGCTGACCACAACCAGATGATGGTAGGTCAGCTACCGTCGTCTTCCTCAACCGTCATGACAAGGATTAATTCAGAAGGTGGAGGCCCTATCTTCTCTGCAAACTCTTTTATGAGCCCGGTAGTTAGGCCTGCAGATGGGCACTGCCCTCCACAAGGACCTCCTGAGCAGAACCAGCCAGGGGTACTTCATCTGCCCCAGGGGCATCAGCAGCATGCTGTAACACAGCCTGGTCAACATCTGGGAGGGAACCTTTACATGAAACAGCAACAGCAGGAGCAGCAGAGGCACCATCTGTATCATCTGCAGCACCACTTGACACAGTCAGACCCAGCACAGCGCCACTCAATACACCAGAGGGCGCTGCAGCAACAAGAGCAGCATGTCCAGAAGAAGCGGGCACTCGTCAGAGGCAGTCAAACAGGCTCACCTGCTGGCCTGCAGCAGAAGCAGCATCACCTGGAAAAGTCTGGAGTTCAGCAGCAGCAGCATCCTTCACATCAACAACAACAGGCACAGCATCAACAGCACACGCAGCAGCAGACCCAGCAACATCCACAGCAGTCACACCAACAATCACAGCAGCATCAACAGCCAACACAGCACCAGTCTCATCCCCAGCAGCACCAACAACAGACACACCAACAGCCTCCACAGGGACAGCATCAACAACACCAACAGCAGCAGCAGTTGCAGCAGCAGCAGCAGAGCTCTCACTCCAGACACCAGCAGCATCTGCAGCAGCAGATCCAGCAGCAGCACTTTAGGCACCAGGAAAAGAGTTGTGAAGCACAGGCAGCCAGTTCCAGGGGCCATCACAGTAATCACCTGGCCCAGCAGGACCACCTCAAGGTTGGTGTCATGTGATATAAAAAGTGACAGTTGCATTTTTAGCATAAAGCATATTTGAAAACCAGTCCACTGGAATGTTTTTGTTCTCCATGTACCATTTACTAAGTATTACCCCATGAGACTTTTTTTTTCCTGTGCAAGAGATCTGAAACAGTTTAAGTTAGTGTAACTCTGCCTAACTACCTAAGTGTCCTTTATACAAACACCTGGCTGCTGCAACAGTCTACCACAGAGAAACTCTCATTTACAGAAAGAAAAAAAAATCATGAAAAGAAAACAATCACAGTATTGACACTTTATAGTGTGTGGGGGACTTTGCAGTGAAATAGCAGCTCTGCCCTTACAGCCACAGTGTAGACAGAGGAGTGTAAATTTAAGATTGTTTGTAATTGAAATGTAGTTCAATCATTGTGTTTTGTTTTAATTTCTACTATCTATTCATGAACATCTGAGAGCTGTCAGGATAAAAATGTTAACACATGCTTTGTGGTTGGATGACACTGTACACCAGGGGTTCTCAAAGTTTTGATGACAGAGTGCCACTTTTGGGACTTAACATATGATTGAGGGCCATGCAAGAAAAAGGCACACTACATTACATCACATTACAAAGTCACAACTTGCGTCAGTTCAGAGGATAGTCTTTTATGTGATTAATTCATTTCTTGATAGATTTCTTTAAGTTGATTGAGTTTTCTGAATTTCTGGACAGCAGCCTTATTTGTTAATGTTAGAAAGGTTTGGTCTGCTATGATGGGAAGAACAGATGTTGAAATTGAATAAATATCTCCCTTGTTCATTTTCTGGGCTGATATATTGTAGCGTGACATGAGTTGTGGGTGTTGAAAATGTTCAGTAGTGCATTTTATGTTTGTTGCCCTCACAAGCTGCATAAAATACTACTAAGGGGCACCACTGGACTCCACTCTGATCTGTTTTTATTGCTCTTATTGATTTATGATAGTTAAGATTCATTTTGAGGGTGTCACTGATAATATTTCCACTTTTTCTCCCTCAGTCTGGTCAAGACCATAATGCTATGCAGAGGATGATGAGTTCTAGGAGTCTGGAGCAGCAGCAGCTCATTTCTCCTCCCGCCAATCCTGTGTCACGGTCGTCTGACTTGGCCTGCACTCCATCTCGGCAGGAACGTCACCGTGTGTCCAGCTACTCTGCTGAGGCGCTCATCGGTAAAAGCTCCACTAGTGGCGAGCAGCAGCGCATCGGTCTCCACCTTCAGCCTGGTCACAGTGGCGCTCAGGAGCAGCCAGACCTCCGTGGTTATCTGGACACGTCAAGAGGGAAGGCCAACATTGCACATAACCCACAGAGCCGTCTGCCATCTGACCATCCGGGGTCCGCTGATGTTCAGCGGGTCTCAGAGTGTCCGCCCTTTAAGGCAATGGGGGGTGCAGGAGGAGCACATCAGCTCAGTGGTTTTGAGGCTCAGGTATCTCGTGGGAGTGACATGACATCTAAACCAGTGCCTCCCTCCCAGAGGGGGCCTCAGGGGCAGCAACAGCCAGGTTTCAGGATGGGCCCTGCAACAGATGGCCGAAATCGTGGGGGCTACAGTGGAGCTCATCCTGGATCACAAGGGGTCCAGGTTGGACCAGCACTGCCTCGAGAACAGGATGGATGTCATCAGAGTTTCATGCAAAGCCTCCTGTCCCCCCACCTTCCTGAGCAGAGCAACCACCAACGAGCAGTGCAGTGCTGTCCTCCGGTCAGCATGGAGTACAGCTGTGTGCCTGGAAACTCGTCAGGAGACATACAGGCCAAGACCTCCAGTCCCAGTGTTCCCCAAACCCAGAAGGCTCCGCCTATGCGACTTGCAGAGGGAAACAAGGGCCACATTTCTCAGGTCAGCAGTAACATGCACCCAGGCCCAGGTGTGCGATCAGGACTCCCTCACCCTCCACCCCCACACAGCAGCTCTGAGCCAGGCCGCTCCTCCGCCCCCTCCCGTCCACCCACTGCTGTTAGCCAACACTCTCGCCACATTGCCAGAGATCCTCAGCCCACCAAACTGAGACCTGGCGACCGGCCTCGATCCGGTACGCTCAGACCGAGCAACCCGTTTGAGCCTGAGGGCCATCTGCCTCTGCCCCCTGGAGGTGGGGTGCTGCTGAGCCGACCGCAGTCTGGAGGAGAGGCACGGCGTAGCGCCATTGTGCGCTTCATGTCAGACAGTGCTCAGGTTCCTAGCGACAACAACCTGGTTCCTGATCAGCACCTAACACAAAACTTTGGTTTCCCTTTTATTCCTGAGGGAGGGATGAATCCTCCACCTCCCATCAATGCAAACTCTACGTTCATCCCGCCAGTGAGCCAGCCAAACGCCTCCCGTACGCCGTCCCTCCTCCCTGTTGAGCCTCAGAACACTTTAACCTCCTTCTACCCTTCCTATTCTCCAGCTGCTCACCCCAGCCTTTCCAGTGATGTCACCCTCCAATACTTTCCCAACCAAATGTTTACGAGCCCGAGTGCCGACAAAGGGAGCGCTCCTCCACTCAACAACCGCTTTGGCTCAATCCTGTCCCCGCCACGCCCTGTGGGTTTTGGTCAGGCCAGCTTCCCGCTGCTTCCAGAAATGCCCCCGATGCCCATCGCCAACTCGTCTGGAATCACCCCTCACATCTCCAACTTCAACTTGACCTCTCTGTTTCCCGAAATCGCTACCGGCATGCCCACTGATGGCTCAGCGATGCCAATGTCTCCCTTGCTGTCTCTCTCTAACACCGCATCTGCCGACTCGGGCAAGCAGCCGAATCGTCCTGCTCACAACATCAGCCACATTCTGGGCCACGACGGCAGCTCGGCCGTGTGAGGAGACCTCCTGCTGCAGCGTGAATGTGATGGTGAACTGGAGCTTTAGAGCAAAAATTTTAAATGTTGTTGCTTTTATTGTTCAACGAGTTCAGAAAGTGGTGATGAAGCACTTGTTGAAATGGTGATTTTTGTTGTTTACATGTTCAAAACAGTTTTGGTCTCAGATATGTTCCCTTTGGCGTTTGCCAATGTTATCATTTGTAATATCTGAACAATCTTATAATTTTACAGGAACATGGAAATGTGTGTCTTTAAAGTGTCCCTCTTATGCTTATAGGCTCCTAATTTTATTTTGTAGGTCTACAAGCAAAGGTGTGCCTCTTTGTGCACTGCTGTCTTTTTGAGGCTACACTCCCACGAGCCCATTCTGGTCTGGATGGTTAGCTCCACCAAATTCACATGTAACTGGCGTAGCCCTTCAAAAGCTGACATCTGCAAACAGAAAGCCGTAGCCACATTATAAAAACATGCCATCGCTTCTAACTTTAACATCATCCTACGTTTGAATTTGATCGAAATCACGGCAAAGCCTCGTTTTTTGTTTTTTTTTAACTTGGAGAGTTTTTTCCACGCGTGTTTGCTGTTAGTGCAGAGCAGCTTTTAATGTTCAATGAGTTCAGAAAGTGGTGACGAAGCACTTGTTGAAATGGTGATTTTGCACTTCTTGGAGACTTACAGTAAAGCATTTGGAGTATTTTGCTGATAAGAGACATTTTAGAGTTATCGCCCATCTTTGAGTTGAGGTCACTGCTCGTTCTGTCCTTCCTCAAGGATGGGAAAAATTATTCCAGTTTTTTACATGGGTGTCAAGTTTTAAGTGGAATAATAATAGTCATGTGTTCTGTGGGAGAGAATGGACAGCTGTGGACATCACGGTTGAGTTGTCCTTATCATACTTCTTCCTGTTCTGCAGGGAGACGTTAATAGGCATTGCAAGCAAACCTTTGCATAAAACCTTTCTAATTCTCTTTGGTGTGGATTTTTCAAACATGTTAAATTATGAAATGGATTGAATGATGAAGAAAAAAGTTAAAAGCATAACAGGGGCACTTTAAAGTTTGTTGTAAAAATGTTGGTTAAACCGACTGGTAGTAAAACAAAATCAGTTTTAGGTTTAGAACTTGAGTTCAGTGTATCCTGGGTCATTGAGAAACCTTCTGCACAGTTACCTACTAATGTAATTTACTAACTTATCAGGTTGTGCTGTACAGAATTGTTTTTCCAAGAGCTATTTTGTAAATACCAATGTTTAATATCAGAATTATTAGATTATGTATGTATTTGTAAATACAAGATTGATTAATAAAGTTTATAAGGAGACATTTGTATTTGCTGCCAACTGGAAAACTGTGTGCTTTTTTTATTCTCTTGTCCATGACAGCATTTGAAACATTTTTCTAGATCAAACGACAGCCTCCCGCCGCTCACTCCTGACTCTCTCTTCTGATCTATACATAGTGATGATCAATTAAACCAAAAGTTTTAGATTTGGATTCATCATTTCATCAGACACTAATTTTCAGTCCTGTAATGTGGCAAACTGCAGCCTTTTCTGTTTCCCTTCCTTAAGAATGGTTTCATGACAGGAACCCTTCCACCTTCACAATATGATGAGGCTTCAGCAAACACTCCGTGGATGAAAGGACTGGACGTATCTCTCAGGTCAGGAATCAGGTCTTTGTGCATTTCTTCCTCTTTCTTCAGGATATGACTTCCAAATATTTATCTGCTGTGAGGTTTTTAGGTCTGTTACTTCTTGTTTTCCACTTGTCTAATTTCCTCACTTTTTTGAAGAACACTGCACACCTTGCTGAGTCTTGCGAATGCATTTTACAGTCAACAGCTTTTTGGGAATCATTTTGTTAATGGAAAAAAAAAACTTTTATACCCGTCAACTGTTATCGGTGAAGTTTGTTGCGGATTCAACTAAAGAAATGTGAACAAATTGGGTTTTTGCTAAAATTATAAGTGTGTAGACAATCCTGGTTCACCCATTTGTATGTTTGGATGATTCATTATGAGTGTTAAGTGGCTTGACAAGCAAAAAACAAAACAAAAACATTTCTCTGAAAATGAGTAAAAAAGCAACCAATTTCCAAAGAAATTTTCTGAAAGACTTTTAAAAAGCTTAAAGAACTAATGCTCAAGATTCACAAACGACTCGACTCAATCTCATAAGCATTTATTTACATGCAATAGTGCTCCAGCATGTGCAACCACAGAACAGCTACACTTTAAAAAGAAAAAAAAAAGGGAGTGTAGATTCAGGATCTCCTTCATTTTGATTGCAGATGTCTCTGTCAAAGACTAACACTTATGTACCGACCAGTGAGGGAGGAATAATACTGACACACCTGTCGCAGCAGCCTCACCTGGCAGTCTTTTGGTAACCAGCAAACAAGTAAACACAGAAATGGTTGCAGTATAAAGTTCAGCTTATCAATGACTGAGTTAAAGACATTTTCCAGAATCTCTCCCATTCAGTGATTTAAAAAAAATATACCAAAACAAAATAAATAAACTATACAATATATAATCTCTTGTACACTACTGAAACAATGATTTATGTTGCATACACTTGTTAATAGTTTGTTAATGACGAACAATGCATAATACATTTGTGTTACTGCTATACAGAAATGACCGAGAACGTGATATCGCAGAGCTAAACAGCACCTCGTGACAGCATCAGACTGGGTCCGATTGTGTTTCTGTCTAAAGCTAAGTACCTAAAAGGTCCAGACTAAGGATGGAGGAAGGCTGGGAAAGACATGATTGGTGGGGAGGGTTTAGTTGTGAAGTGCTGAACTGAGAGGAAGTCCCTGGAGACTCCAGACTCTTCTTCACACAAGGAATAAAGGTCTCAAATGCAGACAGACAAAAAGACAACATACTACTCCCTTTGTCCGTGACATAGCGTGAGGAGATCTATGAATAAAAAGTCACTTTCTTTTCAATATGAAAATAACCTTATATACAGTATAATCGGACACTTATGTACAAAAGCATAAATATATAAATATCTGTGATACAAAAATAAATATTTTCTCTCTTTTTGTTTACGGTTTATTTAAGTCTCTCATGCATCTGTCACGCTGGCCGTCCCCTCGTCCTCGGGGGACGCTTCATTTGGGAGGATGTTCACTTCCTGTATAGCTGCATCTTGGGATTGTGGCGTTGTGGCTGCTGAAGAGGATGTGGTGAAAATCCCTTCGTCCTCCAGAGAGAGAAGCGGGAAAGATGCCGGCTCTGCGGTAAAGAGAGAGGAATGGTGAGAAGATGACAGGAGGATTCAACAACAACACCAAAACAAAGGCATCCTTAAAAGATGCTCGTTTGGTTGATAATAAAAGAAGAACATTATGAGCAGATATTAATGGAGACATCCTCACATACTTGGAGCGATGTCCTCCGTTTTGTCTCCACCACAGAAGCCGCCATCACCTCCCGCGTCCTGTGAGTTTAAAAGCTGATGTGGGGAGTTGAGGAGCTGGAGAGTGGAGTCATCTGGAGAATAGCAGGAGTGCTCAGGATGATCAGGGCCACTGAAGAAAACAAGAAAAACATATTTATTAGACTTTTTTTTATTGTCCATACCAGTTGTGACGTTTGGGATGTTCAGCCAACAAATTTCTTCAACATTTATCCAGGTGTTCAGTTTAAATTCTTGAGCCTGTTGGTCAAAATTCAGTTTTCTTGCTCATCAAATCAGGACAAAAAGGTTTTTTTAATGTCACTAGTTCATATTGGTAGAATTATTTTACGGTGTTAGTCCAGTACATTAAAAAGTAAATAAGTGTTATAATGAAAACACACCTGGTAGAATAGTGGTAAACAGGCAGGTGTCCATTGGGCTGTTGCAGCAGCGTGTCACACTCCATATCACAATCCACACTATCCTGCACAGACAGACGAGCATACATTAAATATTCAAACAAAAACTCGTGGATAGTATAAAACCTAGTTTTGTTTTTGTTTTGTTTTTTTACCTGCTGGAGGCCAGGCAGGCAGTGCTTAGGTTTGCCATTTGGTGTGTATTCTCCGTTGGCGGGGTACACGCCATGTGGAGCAGTCATGTGAGTATCCAGCGGGCAGTGGCCCACTAATGCAAGTCCCTGAAGAGGAACCATGGTGTACTGACATGACGACACGGGGGCGGCCACAGCGGGGAAGCACATGTCGGTTGTTTGCTCTGAAATGAGGACAAAACAGGAATTACACGGATGTGGACGGGGAAGACGTTAATCCCTGTAAAGACTCGAGGAACGGCAAAGTACACTCACTCTGTTTGGCCCAAGCCCGCCACAGGCAGAAGGGGATGAAGGCGACAATAATGAAGACGAAGGCTCCCAGGACAACGCCAACTATGAGGTAGGGGAGGTCGCCGGGGCGAGGCACACCTACACCGGGCGGTTCATACCGAGGGTCAGTGGGAGTCTCTGATGGGAGAGGCTTTTGGGAGTTAGGACGAGCTGTAGAAAAAAGGAGAAAGAGGAAAAAATTTAACTATTAGCAAAGAAACTCTTTTGTAAAAGACAAGACCGACTGACTGCGACAAGCTTTCGCCAACAAGGCACCTCACCTTTTGTTTCAAGGATGACGACATTGCCAAATTCGCTCTCTCCCTTCTCGTTGAAGCTCTGCATCTTGATGTCGTAGGCGGTCTCGGGCTGCAGGTCCGTAATCGAGTGCCAGTATCTGTCCCCTTCCACCACATCCTTCTTATAGTCGCTGTCATTATCGCTGTCTGTCGGCCGGTAGTAGATGTAGAAACCGTAGATGGGCGTGTTGTTTACTGGAGTGTACTGTCGAGGGGGAGAATAAATCACATTATAAATCACTGCAAGCTTGTTTTTGAAATCCTCAATCTCCTTCTGGACACTCACCGTCCATTTGAGAATGATGGTGGTCTCGTTGATGGCCTCATTATAGGTAATGTAGGGTCCATCGACGGGGCGTTCGTGTGTTCTCCCGCCAACCACCGTGTATGCCTTGGAAGGGGCGCTGGGAGGACTGGAACCAATCACGTTCACCGCTACCACACGGAACTTATAGGACGTACCTACAGGGAGAGGAACGGGCATTGTTCATCTCTGGGATTACAACCAGCCAGTGGCGCTTTCCCATTGTTGTGCTGATTAATGAGGCTTGTTTTCACTTTACTGTCTGTTTTCTTTGAGCAAATGCGATGCTGTGCTGTGCTTTTGACTGATGGCAACAATTACTGAGATGATTGAAACAACACTCATTATGGTGATAAATTTTGCAGACCATGGGAATGTAATTATGTGGACATCATTGTTGTAATGATATGGTACGACATGTCCTACTGCTCCCCCCACCCCCACCGAGCCAGAGTAAACAGCTTTGAGCAACAACGCTACGGTTTTGAAAAGAGGGTGTGAAGATGGCTGACCTTTCTCCAGGCCCGTGATCTCCACGGAGAGTCGCGACGGGGGGATGTTCTCCACCGCCGTCACCCAGTCCTCTCCTGCCTTCTTCACCTTCTTGTACTCCACCCGAAACGACTGGATGGGGAAGCCGCGGTTACCGCGAGGAATCCAAGTCACGTACGCCGACGTCTCAGTCGCTGTGGAGACCGTGGGCTTGTCGGGGGCTTCGGGAGCTGAAGAAAAGCAGGGAAGAGTGTCAAATGGAAGCTACAAACAGGGACAATATACTCAAACTAGTGAGAGAAAGTTCAACAACGGTCACGTTCAGGACTTACTGGGAGCTCATCCTTCAGGGAACAGAAATGCAAGAGAAAGTGAGACTTGTTAGTGAAAGGAGAAGGTGAAACTGTATCTAGCTCTGTTCATAATCAAAGTAATAGATTTATTAGTATTGTTAATCAGAGAGGAGTTTGTCTCAGTAATACACAGGACTGTTGAGAGCTTACGAGAGAGGCTTGGTGAGGGGACAGAGGGAGTCTTTGGAGGATCATTTGACACTCCCAGATTTTTGCGACCTGTGGACAAAAGAGATAAGGCACCACATCATCTTAAAGAAATATACTCCAAGTCATTTTTAAAGGAAAGGACTGGTGTCACTTTCTGACTCCCTGAGTCTGAGAAGTCAAAAGTTAAGATGTGTTTAAAGCTGTCAAAATAATGATTACCTTAAAGTGCCTCAGTGTTTAGCAAACATGACTCAAAACGGAACAAATAAGGGAATTTCTTGGAGACTATTTTTTTACAGGCAGATTATGCAGCAGCACGCTGATGTGAACTGACCACAAGTACCCGGCATGAAAAAAAAAAAGCACCTGGCGCGAAGACTGAAGGAATCTAGTAGGATAACAGCTGTTGTTGTACCTTTGCCGGTTCTGAAGGTCATCATGGCTGGTTGTCCCAGCCCTGCACAGTTCTTGGCAGTCATCTCGACCTCATACAAGCTGTCCGGCTGCAGCTTGGATAGAGTCAGCTTATGGAGAGAGCCCGGGATACTGGTGGAGGTCCAGTCTGCAAGAAGTTCTCCCACCTGAGAGGCAGAGCAGGCTCAGTTACTAACACAAGAACACATGTGTGACTCTAAAAAGTTTAGACGATGAGCTTCTTGCAGTACCTTTCTGTATTTTATCATATACTCCAGTACAGGAGGTCCATGCTCGTGCCGCGGCTTCCAGGTGAGCTCATAATAGTCAGCCTTGCCTGTGCGTGGCTGACTGAGGATGATGGGGGCTTCTGCAGGCATGTACCCTGGAAATTCTGAGCAGTCTAGAGGCAACATGGCACCTGCAACCCCCGGCCTCACAGGCGGCTGCTCTCTCAGCACCTTGTCTGGGCTGAGCGGGCGGTAAATGGAAGGCAGCCTCCCTCGGGATAAAGTCCCTGTAACGAAACAAGAAGGATGACATCTAACATCTGTGAAATAAAAGAAAATCATCAACAAATTACCAAACTGAACCCACTCACCGGTTGATACGGTGATGAGGCGAGCGGAGGCCTGTGAGCTGCCCACCCCGTTCTCAGCCATGCACTGGTACAGCCCGTCATCCCGGGGGCCCACTTTGGAGATGCGCAGCCCCCGGGAGGTGAGGCGGTGGCGAGAAGACTGGGCGAGCGGCTGGGCGTTGTGGAGCCACATCACAGAGGGAGCGGGCTTACCGCGGGCCTGGCAGATGAAGCGCACCGTGTCGCCGTACACGACTTCCCGCTGCTGCAGCTCCACCATCACCTGAGGAGGCTCTGCAGGGAAACACACAAAGGAGAGAGGTGAGGAGGCCGACCTGAAACTCTGTGCATATGCATCTGTGTGGATCTAGGAAACATTTGACTATTTTCTGGTATTTGTAGACCAAACTACTAATCGAGGTAAACTTCGGCGCTTCGGTGAATACAATCGTTCACCAAAACACTTAATTGATCTCCTGATTCCTTAAGATTGCTTTACAAGTGCCAAAAATCTCCAATATTTACATTTTTATATAACTATTTTTGTCTCGCTAAACATCCAAACCCCAAAATGTTCTAACTATAGTGGAAATACTATGAGCTGGAAACAACATGGTTCGTGTTCTTGCTTGATAAGTGACTTAATCGATTCTGAAAACACAGTTGTAGTGTGTGTGTGTGTGTGTGTGTGTGTGTGTGTGTGTGTGTGTGTGTGTGTGTGTGTGTGTGTGTAAGGGGGTGTGTGGAGCCAGGCTGGGCCAGCTAGTTGATGGTTGGCTGCTTGTGAATGGGGGAAAAGACAGAGCTCATTACAGCTACAGCAGCACTCTGGCTTTAATTAGAGCCAGCTGCAGAGAGACGAGCCCACAATACATTCATACACAAACATGCACGCACACACACACACACAGAAAATCACTGTAAAAACAGTCATCCATAACCTAGACACACTCAATCAAGTCCTGGTGCAGAATAGAGAGCTCTGTCTCCACCAACTGTGTTGCAAAACACCGCCCACACTGCTCCTCTCTCACACACTCTGTACATACAGACCCCGTCTTGCCAGTCCGCCAAACAGGAGTCGATGTAATTATTAAATCCATGACACGGAAAAAACTTAAAACAAAACAAAAGTACCTTGTAGAGTCAAACAAAAAACACTTCATTTTACTCACCAAACACTTGGACGTCATAGAGCACCACGGCAGAGCTGGCCGAGCCGATGCCGTTGTCTGCCCCGCAAGCGTAAGTGCCCGAGTCTCCCTCGCCGACTGCATCGATAAGCAGGTTGCTAAGCAGGAAACGCGTGTTGTTGTGGAGACGCAGGTCCTGCCCGTCCTTTGCCCACGTGACCTGGGGAGTTGGGATGCCACTGGCCACACACTCCAGCACCAGCCGCTGGCCTTTAGTCACCATGATGGAGCGGGGTGCCGGCGGGTAAATGATCCGAGCCGCTTCTGATGTGGAGCCTGAAAGAATCGAGGCATTGTGCGCGTGAGCACCTACGAGTAAAATGCGTCCCCGCAAGACCAGAATGCCATGCTGAATGAGCAATAGTGACTCACGGCGTATGCGCAGACGATCAGCAGAGGTGGACGTTTTAACCTCCTGAGTGACGGGGTTGTAGGCAGCACACTTGTAGGGCCCCTCATCATCACGTGTGGCATTGGCTATCTGCAGGTTCCCTGATGGCATGATGAGGTAGTTCCCTGCAGGACCAAACAAAAACATAAGTCTGAGTGAGAGGGGTGCAGAAGAAAAGCAGAGAAAATAATCAGAAATACCACAGAGTCAAAGAGGAACCACAGAAAAACCGAGTCCATGTTGTGAAACAGCGTGGGTAATATGAGCCCTGTGTGCCATTCCAATACATAGCTGCACTTCCAGCTGAAGCCACAGAGTGGCACTGTCGAGTCTGACCCAAGTGAATGCTCTTCAACGTGGTATTCATTTCCTCACAGATAAGGTAGATATCAGTACCTACAGCTCCCAGGCATCATCAGCATACCAGCTACAAACCACTGGAGCTTTTCTTCTCTTCCAGGCAACTTAGAAGTAAATAGTTTGAAAAATAAACAACTGCATTCCCATGTTTCAACATTCTCCAGATAATGCCCTTATCGGTGGTTTTACGATGGGTCAGATAGCAGGATTATAGCATTCCGGTAAATTACGAAGATAGTATGGGAATTAAGGAGAGAGAGTGAATGCTATAAAAGATCTTGAGGGATTAAAGCAGCTGGTTACCTTTGGATGTTTCCAGCCACTCCTGTTTGACGCTGTAGCGAACCTGAGCCTTGGGCTGGCTTTCGGGGAGGTGACATTCAATAACAGCCGTGTTGCCTTCATCCACTTCGATCTCCTGCTGGTCATCGGGCTCAAAGTCCCGCAGCTCTAAAAAACAACAAAGACATGAGGAGAAAAGTCAGCGCCGTCTCATAGCTACAACACATTTCACCCTTCTTTCATCATCTTAATATGCAGTGTAAATCACGTCTAACTGCACATGTATACAGTCATTCCTCGGCTTCAGATGTACAAAACCGCAATATTCAGAGCAATAATAAGTGCTGTTCCCATGTTGGGTGTCTCTCATGTCAGTCCGACTTTGCTGTGTTGTAACCACATTCCCACAGCTTCTCTAATGTTCCCTCTTTTTGGAAAAAAAACTTCTACCTCCACTTCTTTCCCACTGCTCGTCTTTACGTGATCCGCTGAAATTCGCAGGAATTTTAGGAAAGCACTTCAAGCTAATTTTTCTGGTGTCAGTAACATTTGAGTAGGCCACATTAATCTTGTCAAACATTATACCGGGGGACTGGAGCCGGGTCAGATTCTGTGGGAAATGGTGGGAGTGGGGATTACCGGGGCCATGTGCTGTGACTGTGTCCCACAGACACACGGTCTGCACAGCATAGACACTTATCTGGCCCCCTGACCTTCTAAGCCCCCTGCCTGAGCGGCCTGGAGGCCTGGCATTGGGGGGAGGGGTCAAAGGGGAGAAAGCGCCATCCTATAGGGTTTCATTGCCATTTTATAGATTTGAAGCAGAGAGAACCTAACATGAGACAGAGAGAAGAAACAGGAGCAAAGAGAACAGCACAGGAGGGGAAAATAACACCCAAAGAAATTTGTCATTAAGGCGTCCAACAGTGAAATGAAAGATAAATAAAACTTCTCCAGGAACGTAATTAAACGTCTGCCAGCCTTTGTTGATTTATTCTTAACAAACACAGCCTCTCCATTCTTTCCAGAGCTGCTATAACTGGGGTGTTTTTCTTGGACCCGGCACACCGAGCTGCCCGTATGCACACACAGTCAGCTGATGAGTCTTTGTACACCTCTGTGCAGCAGCAACAGGAGTCCCGCGCGCACGTCTCTAAAAGGGGGCAGGGATAGCTCAGTAGGTAAAGTGGTCGCCCCATGATCGGAAGGTCGGCGGTTCGAATCCACTTAACGGCTACCCTGAGGTACCCCTGAGCAAGGTACCGTCCCTACACACTGCTCCCCGGGCGCCTGCTTAGTGGGCTGCCCACTGCTTCACTGAGTGAATGGGTCAAATGCAGAGAAAAACAAGTAATTTCCCCATGGGGATCAATAAAGTATCCATTATTATTATTATTATTATTAATTCAATAAGCAAAGTTTAGTTAACAGTATCTATTGATAGGGGCTTTAAAGTGATTTACTAAAAGCACTGCGGGCAGTCGATTTATCCACCACGCACGCTGGATCTGCCCCCTCTGCAGGCGCCTGGGGGAGCTTTAATAGGCGTAATGGGGGAGATTGTCTAACACGCACGCACACATTAACAACAAACACACAACACAACCCTATGCCTGTGTCAGCTCTTATTCTGAAAGATGAGAATCCCAGCCAGGACATGTCAAGCTTAGCGGGGTGTGTTGAAGGGGAAAAAACCTCAAGGATAGGCCGTGTGGCGCTCCATTTGCAAAATCAATCAGGTGCTGTTTTTACAGACACCCCTTCCCCCACCTCATATCTCCCCACTCCACCTTCCTCCTCCTTCTCTTGGCTGTTTCTCCCAAATTCCTTCATATACACCTTTTAACGCCCCCTCTCACAACTCTACTGCCCCGCATTCTTCACAGGAAAAAGAAAAATCCCCTCACGGGTGCCTCTCAGGTGTGCACGCGAGCGCGCGCATGTGATGTTTCTTGTGAGTGCATCCTGCATGGATGGAGGATTGATGGCATTCATAAAGTGAAGCAGACCTCCCGCACCACGGCTGCTTGGCAGGGCGAGAAGGAGCGAGAGAGAGACAGTACATTCATCATCTTTATGTGCAGCAGCAACAGGAGTCCCGCGCGCACGTCTCTGAATTATAACACGTTATAGCAACGTGTTGTGCGTTCACGTTGTGCAGATACATGTTTCTACGGCAAAAAAAAAAAAAAAAAAAAAGGAGGAGGGTGATTGTCTGCACAAGAATTCAAGCGGGGGAGCTTTTAAGTGATGCCAAGAAGACGCAGATTTTTCGGAGTCGGATAGTGTGGAGGGTCTGGAGTCAACGTATCCTGATCACAAAAAAAAACATGTGCGTACAACTAAGAGGGCTCACAAGGAAAGGCAAGCACGTACACACTCCCCACGGAGCAGTTCCTTAGGCGGTTTGGGGGTGGCCGAGGAGAAGCAGTTATTAAATTAAAGAGGCTTTTTTGGGAAGGCGGGGCGAACAGACTGGCTCCACATGTGGTTGTCCCAGTGTGATTCATCCACTATTGGAGCAATCAATAACTTTTAATGCCTTTGTAGCTACAGCCTCTGGAGAAAACCCAAAGAAAAATAAGAGCGAGAGAGGTGAAGATGACAAAAAGAGGAGGATGAGGAGGAGAAAGAGAGAGAGGGAGACGGCGATAATGAAAGGAGGCGAGCTGAGAGAAAGTGACAGGGTGAAGAGTGAAAAACGTGCGAGGGGAAATGCGTGTGAAGATGATTGTGGAGGGATCCGAGGAGGCAGAGAATGTGACACCACGTCTCGTCTCGTGTCAGGATCTTGTCTCGACTGGCCTAAAAACAGCTTCCAGTTTCTGCAGCCGCATACATCACATCCCTACGCGTAAAACAATACTGGTAAAAGCACCCTCCCCACCCCCCTAGCTAATGGTGTGCTCTGCTGGGGCGTATACCTATATCCTCTGTCCACTCTTATCTCCACTCAGCCCTCAGCACAATTACGGGGCCATAACTTCTGGCGAGTCCTGCTGTCGGGCACTGCAGTGAGGAATGTGGTGTTGTGGGGAAAGCAAAGGGCCAATGAAGGTAGGGGGGCCTCCAAGCTAAGTCCTGCTGGTCCCCTTTCCTCCCCCCCACTTGCTCAGACTGGCCCCTGGGTCCCCTTCATTCCTCCAGCTCAGGTTTCACAGTTTCAGGCCCCCTTTTCAGTCCCACAATGGATATCAAATACAACACCGTACACTAGCAAAGCACTAAAAACGTCAGCATGGGGAATCATTTATTTTAACACTATTAAATTGACGCAGCTGTTTTTTGTCTGAGTACACAGAAGAAAAACTGCCTGACTGTGCAGAGTTAATCCACTTATTACTGATGTGCAACAGATTCTCACTGGAAGGACCAAAGCTGCAGTAGGTTTATATTTTTTTTCTCCCCAAAACCACAAGTAGTGGAAAAGTACGAGGTTTACAGTGATGTACTGGTAAAGGTTTAAAGCAAACAAATGCCGCCCCTTCACTGCTTTTGTTCTACTTAGAGAGAGAGAAAGAAAAAAAGTCCAACGCGTTCTTTGGATATTCTGACAAACCAAAAAGGGGCCCCTTTGTTTGTGTTTATTTGTCACAGCTTCGTGTGGGTGGCTACTCACTGGCAGCAGTGACGTTAGCAGGCACACTGGCTAGGGCTCCGGCGCTGGTGCTGGCCACACACTGGTATCTGCCAAGAGTCTGATTGGAGAGAACTGGGATGAACAGGCTGCTGGGCCTCAGCACTACACCCAAATCTCCGTCTACCAGCTCATGGCCGTTGAGGCGCCAGCTGATGTTGGCGGAGGCGGGACGGGCACTGCAATGCAGGGTGACGCTGCCTCCCAGCTTCTGCACCACGGATGTGGGCTCTTCGTTGAACGCCGGCACCTCGTCTGAGGAAACGATTAACAACAAGGATTCAGATGCAAATTAGAAACTCTTCATGTGAGCATGCGTATAAAAGATATTTACACGTCGGGGAACTGATATGTATGTTTGCCATCATTTCTTTTCTTGATTAGTTGGAAATCCAAAGCAAAGTTTGACGTGATTAAACCACAAAATTTCCTACAACAGACCAAGAAAAGCAGCAAATTCCCAGACAAATGTTTGGCTTCTTTGGTTGCAAATTTTGCTTGAATCAGTGAATGAGCTAATCGCCGTGGCTCCACATACAATACTTGCATTATTTTTAGTGGCAAGAACAGCTCATGCACACTATTCCCGCCTTCCAATTTCTTTCAAATAAACTGCTGTACCTGCTGCCAGACACATAACATCTCACTCGCTGTGCCTCAGCCAGAATATTTTGTCCCTGGCAAGGACTTACTGTGCATCAGGTGTGTAAAGGCACTCAGTAACTGAGGGTAGAGTGAGGTAGAAAACTGCCACAGCAAATTGTGACTGAGGGCATGAAGACAGATGGATGGAAAAAGGAAACATTTTCATTATTACGTTGCTTACTGTTAATACACAGAGAGAGGAAATAGGCACTGGGATTACAGTGAGAGTGGGGTCCAGTACTTCACAAGCTAATGTTGTTTACTCACCGGTGAGTGAAGCGCCGCTCTGCAGGCAGCACAGCAGTACTGCGCCAAGAGCGCACAACACTGGAGCCCTTCTCTTTTTCATCCACGGAGTCCAGTCTTGCTTTCCAGACATCTTCCATACACTACCCCCTGAAACACACAACAACAGGAGGTGGTTAGAAAGGTCACGTACAGACTCTGAGCAAAACAGGCTTTAGTCAGTTTGTTTCAGTCAAACCTGACTGAAGCAAACAGGCAGAACTGCACCGAGACACGCATCCTCCATCTAAACAGCGCGCAGCTCCCTCTGATTGAATTTTACTTGTATACACACGTGCACGAACAGGCGGCCGCTAACGAAACACAAGCCAGGCGAGGCGGCGCGCTCAGCAGAAAAACTCCAGACACAAATAAAGTCTTTCTTTTCTGTCAGCCCCCATCTCACCGTTGACCCCATCCCCTCCCGCTGCGCCCGCACCCATCCAGCCCACGCTCATCAAAGGGGCGCCCTCATTCTGCGTGCCGTAACCCGACCCCTCCACCTTCCTGCTCAGGTGTAACCGATACAGGTAGAGCGGTATGAAGAGAGGGAAGAAGATAGAGGAGAAGGCTAAAACACACAGGCTGCTTTCAAGAGTTTGGACAAAGAGCAACTAATGAGAGGTAGTAGAAGGGAGGGAGGTACAGGGTGGAAATGTATATATATCCTAGAAGTAAGGAGTGAGGATAAGATGGATACTTAAAATACAAATAGAGAAGTTGCTGGTAATGGTTAGTCTATTAACGGTTAATATAGAAAGAGGGGAGCTTTTCTCTCTCTCCCCTTGCTGCCAAGTTTCCCAAATTCTTTCCTGTCAGGTTAAACTAACAACTTCCCGTCAGGATGAGGAGGGTGGTCCTGCAAAACTAAATCTCCCCTTTCTCCCCACTCACTCGCTCTCTCCCTCACATGCACGCATGTCCTCGAACATACAACGGTCCCGTGAGGAACCTGCAGAAGTGGAAGCGGCACGCAACTTTGAACATGCATTTTTGTTCTGAGCTTAATAAGGCAAAGGGGATGATTACTGAAGCCTGCCTGCACACCAACGCGCTCACACACAGAGAAGGGTCCCAAGGCAGGACAGTAAGAGAATGGAAACTTTTACAGTGCACCTTCATCATCTAATGGTAGCAGTGAAGAAAAAAAGATTATATATAAGTTTGGCTGCCTGGCACATGAAAACGAGCAGAGCGGTAGGGTGATGGAAAAGCAGCTGCAACAGCTCCACAAGGCCACACATCACTCTCTGCTCCGTTTTAATTGCACATTATGAATGTGTAAACAATTTCAGATGACTAATTCTCGTGCCATCAACAGCAACAAAGCAGCGCTCTGCGTGGAAAAGACAGCGTGGCGCAGTAATGATTAGTCAGCCCCGTAATGAATCGAGTTTATTTACACCAAGAAACAGAACTTTTTTCTCTTTTTTTAAAGCTGCTAAACGCTCCAGTGTTCCAGTTGTTTTTGTATGCTTCCTGCTGGGTGTTGGATTTTAAGATGCTACAACCCCCGCAAAAGCAAAAGGGAACTGGATTTGAGTGGTAACTCTACATAATGCTATTAGCACTGATGCAAAATTTGTATTAATACCCTGTTAGACAAAAACTCCAATCACTGATTTCTCTAGATTCACACATGTGTAGACCTTCTGTTTATCTCTCATTGTGACAAGCCCTCAAGAATGAGGATAACCCTTAGTGTCAGCCCTACATACATGTACAGTTTCATTTAATCACTCATCCACACAAAGTGGCTCATCAGTAGCGGGCTCACTCTGTAAACAAACAGCATGCTACTGTGGGGACCAGGAGGGAGCAGAGCTGAAGGCCTGTGGCTTCTGTGGCTGGTCACTATATGGACACAACTCAGTACAGCTGCCCATAAAAAACACCTACATCTCTGTGGAGCACCTGTCCCGACTGTAAGAGTCACTAACCATAAACCAACTACACGCACAGCGGGACACGCTACCTCAGCGCGTAGCCCTCCCATATGTCCGATTTCTCATTCTTTTCAAAATAAAAGCACTAGCAATCAGACGAAGGACAGAGCTTTGTTGCAAAGGCACCTCGTACAATATCACTCCCTTAAAAAAAGAGCCCTGCTTCTCTGAGTGTGTCTGTTGGTCTGATTCATTAGCGAGCTGGGTCCTGTGTTTGCTTAGCGGATACCCTGCGTCAAGATGAAGAGTTGCCCTGACATCCATGTCCAACTTTTTCCATCACTCCTTCCCAGAGAAGCCAGAGAGGGAAAGAGGAGCCTCCCACGCATCAGTGACACTGATAAAAAACAGAGCACACACACACAGACAGCTCCCCTAAATTAAAAGCAGTGTGCATGTGCACTGGTGTGTCTGTTTGTGCGCACATATGCCTGTGACTGTTTTGTTACAGCCCTACCCCATGAGGAACGACGCCGCATGGCAAACACATTGTGCGAACAGCTTTGCGGTATATGAGACATACTTTAGTGACAGTGCAAGAGAGGGAACTCTGTGAACTGTTCAAATCTGCCAGTCCCACTGAACAAGTATGACTAGAGTGGAACCATTTCTGTAGTCACAGTAAGGACCTGAAACTCGACTCGCTACAGTTTTGATGTAGACCAGTAAAAGAGACAGCAAACGATGACAGCGCTGTGATTTTTAGATTTTGGGTAGCTGTTTTAATATTTATCTTTTGGGTAATATAGCTATTTTTTAGTTCAATTAAGGATTTTGTTCATTTAAGTATTGAAATAAAAAAAGTCTAAACTTGCTGACATTATTGAAAGATTTTCAACCTACCCCTGCAACAGGTGGGCCTCCATGCAACATATGCATTAAATAAAATGTGAAAAATCAACTTTTTATAAGCATAATTGTGCATATACACTGCTACAGATCCATATTAAACAGAGTTTCTGCAGGATTTCTTCTATCAGATCCATTCTTGTGGTTTCAGCAGGTTTAGATTTTCCTACCCTCCCTCAGTGCCTTCATGTTCCCTTTGAAATTTAGGGAGGAAAAAAAAAAAGACTTTGATGCTTATTACATCTATAAAGGTGTCAATAGAGAAAACGTTTTAATGGCACATATCCATGTATTGCACAAAAAATCCTTTCCAGACAGTTCTGTTCAAACCCTTTAAACTCATCTTGGTTTATCGTGATTAAAAAGTTCATTTTCATGGGAGGAGTTTTTAAGGGATTATCTTCGACTGCTGTGGTATTTTAATGGTCATCTCAGGGAGATCTTAAAGGTGTCTTGACTTGCAATTTGCTGTGAACACTTAATAACTTGCCTTCAGGACTAAGGAGTGATCACCTTAATAGTACGATTAAACATTTCTATCCAGGTGGGAGTGTCCTCAGGGGCAGAAACATATGAAAAATTATGAATGTAATTGTATGATGGCCAACCTTTTACAAAGTGCTTTCATCATATCACAAATGAGGGAATATGTTTTGGAAGAATTACATTCCATCCCTCCAGTAGAGTTACCATGCGGTGGACCAACACCATTGGTTACTGGACACAGATAGCTGTGGACAGCCAAACTAGCAATATACCATTTTTGTGTCCTCATGGTGTCCGCCTTGAATAGGCATCCATTCTTTGTGTCCTTGTTGTGCAGCATCTGCAAGGTCACGAAAAATTGGCAAGCACACGGATGTCTGCTCAGAGTCACGTGTTCGCCCTCGGATACCTAAATAAGCGTCACTTGAATTAAAACGGATGTTGGCCCATTTTGCATACTCTGAAACCAGAAGAAGAAGCTACTCTGTGCGGGTTCTTACTCCAACACCTGTTTGGAGAGGGCGAGGAGAAAGCACAAACAGCAGGCAGTGAGAGGTTGTGGCGGTGGTGTGCAGGCATGCATCACGAGCTGTAGGTATGCCGGTGTCTCATATGCCGTTGTGGGGCAGAGACACTTGACAGAAGTTCATTGTGAGCGTGCTAAGTAAAGACACCGGGGCCCCCGTTCTCCTGGGCCACTGCCGGTCCCATTGTGCCCCTGCCTCTGTGGATAAATTCATTTTGACAACCCTGCTAATTGGATAAAACCCGACTGGAGCCTCCTCCCCGAGCTCTCACATTCCATCTGCTTTCTAGCACGGAGAAGACGAACAGGAGAGAGAGGAGGCAGTGAAGGGGTATCAGGGTAGTAACTTCTCGTGAGGAGCTGAGCTGTTGAATATTTATCACCTCCCCAAAGTCCCCTCTTGCGCTCCCTCCTCCTCCCCCAGTTTTTACGTCTTTTTACAACCCGTGCGCTCCCCTCCACCCCACCCTATCCTCCCTTAAGGTTCTCCAAACACCACAAAGCCCCCCCTTTAGATAAACACATGCGGTGTCAAGTGTTAGGAGTGCCGGGGGTTCAACTGCCCCGCTCGGGCCCGCAGCCCACAATGCCACGCCGCATAGCTGTCATGCGGGAGGCCGGTTGCCCCTGGCGACGCTAACAGGCAGAACGCACCTTAATAGAGTGGAGAGTCATTGTAAAGCAGTGAGCCGGTGCACAGACAAAGACCCCGCAGACCCCTGGAGAAAGGGGAGACGCTACTCTGAAGGGTCCGGGGAAGAGCTGATGGGCCCTGCTCAATGACCAAAGAGAAGATGGAGGGTGGGGTGGGGGGGTGCTCAATGACCAAGAGGTTTCTGTAGTGGTGTGTGGAGAGTTTGTGGAGGCAGAGAGGAGGAGAGAGAGTTCGGTGCCTTTAAAGACTGATGTGAGCTGGGTGAAGGGGGTTTTATGGATGCAGGGGTAGGTGGGTGGGTGGAGAGGTTGACTGAGAAAGCTGAACAGCGACTCAAATTAATAGAGAGGATGTCAACTGGCAGGCGAGCAGGAGGAGAGAGCAGAGCCTCATCAATGAGCGGCTGTGTTCGAGGGAGCGTGTGTGAGAGCGTCGCTGAATGTCTCAACATATTTTCTCCTCATTCTGTCAATCTGTTGGCTGGCCTCTTAGCCTGGCCGGGGTTTTGGTGCTGAGTAAAGGAGGAGGACGCGCATGGTCCAACACAACCACATCCGGTTTACCATTAGACCATCACACAGGGCAACTACATAAAAGATGAGAAGGGGATTTTTATTCCAACAAATTCTCAAGAAAACACTGAGACAGGCGTCACATGTTAGCTGCTGGTCAATGACTTCCTTGTTCTGTTAAACCTAGAGTCCAACACCTAAAGATTTTCACCCAAAAGCTACATGGATTATTGACTAACCCGATTAACCAACTTTAGAAAGTCATTTATAGTTTCCTAAACCCCCAAAAAGACAGAATCAAAAGTCTTGTTTTGTCGAACTCGCAGTTTGAAAGCAAAAATATTTTTACTTCATTTTCTGCAATAATAAAAGGGAGAGAGGGAGCACATGCTGACACTGGAGATGCCAGCGTTAAACCAGCTAGTTTTGCAGATTATTCACTTAGCTGTTTCCGCACTAACTCTGCACATGGATTTTTTTTTTGGTCACCCAAAACGTCAAAACTCAAATATGTACATATAATCTGAATAGAACTGGGCAGAAATACATGCGGTTTTGTGTTAGTTACTTTAGTATTAATGCGTGTACCTCTGGATGTTGCCCATCTCTACTATAATGCAGATAATGCAAAAACTGAAGCGGACAACCTCCGTTGTTTTCCCTTCTGCCAACTCAACACCAAAACTTGGCAGAGTCTAAGTCTAAAAATCGATTCCCACCTCTCTTTCCACTCCCCCGCAGACAAGAGGACATTATGGAGTCCCCTTTGGCATAAAAATGCTGCCCAACAGGTGGAGAGGGGGCCAGCTCAAATCCTCCACTCAAAACATCACTCGTTCTCATGCCACAAAAATTACACATCAAAAGCATCCCTAACGAGGTTGAGAACCTACCCCCTCCTCCTTCATAATACGCTCTCTCAAACACACACGCACGCTTCACAAAGTATTAACGAGCTATACGCCCGTCCAAGCCCTCCTTCACCCCCTCCCCAAACCGACACTAACGAGCTACAGTGCGTCTCGGGGATTAACGAGAGGGATCTGGACAGGCCTGCCATGTAGAGGAGGGGGCGTTCTAATCAATTAGGCACTGAAGCATTTGCATAATTTAGATAACGAAGCCGAATTAACCACGGAGAGCTAATTATGGTGCCATGGTGAGCACATCCACCCACATTCTTCTGCCTGGTGTGGGATGCCAGCGTGCCCACCAAGGCCATGGGAACAGGGCTGGATCATAGAGGCTTCCTGGGGAGTTAGTTAGACCTGGAAGGATGGGAGCGAGGAAGAAAGGAGTAGAAAAGATAGAATACCAGGGTTAGGAAGACAAAAGAATAGAGAAAGATGTACAGAAGAACAGGAAGAAGGACACTGAGACCATTCCATATTCTTACTCCATATTAATAAGGAATAGTATCCATTATTGTTATGGAATAAGGATATGGAGAATGATTAAGATAGAAAGCTAGAAGAACAGAAAGATGGATAGAAACAGATGATAGAATTAAGGATACAAAAGCAAATAGAAGCATAGCAAAAATGTTAGAAAGATAGACGGCAGGATACAAGGACAGAAGGATGGATATAAAAAAGGATGATAGAAATAATTTTTTTTTAAAAAGAATAGAAGGATGCCAAGAAGGAAAGGAGGACCGATAGAAAAAAGGATAATACCCAGGATTTCACAGTACTCATCGCACAAACACACACACGCGCGCATGCAGTTACATATTTCATTTACCCACAACCATTCTCTCCTTGCACAAGAAGCACACACACTCAGTGACACATAAGCAAGCAATCACACAAACTCCTATTACATGGTAAAAGTATACTCACAGAGGCACATAAATATGCAGACCTCAGGAAGTTTTTCCAACACCAAATGTCAACACGCTAAAAAACAGGCTACCACTTATCCCAAGCCCGAGAAATAAAACGCACGCACGCCGCGGCATTCACGCATGCCAATATAGACTTTCATAGCTGTACGTATATGCAGCCTGCTCTTTGTGTGTTCCTGCGGCGCTGGGAGAGAGGGGAGGGAGAGAGGAGGGATACGGGGTGGGTTAAAGGGGGCCCCCCAACTCTTTTGGCAGCTCATGCATCAGAGTGAATGGAACCAATTATAAATCAAGAGCAATTTCTCCCCATTATTCAGCAGGAACCGGGAGGGGGGGGGGACTGGCCCTACAACTCTCAGTGGGAGATGAAGGAAGGAAGAGAAAAGCAGAGCGGGTGAAATATTATATGAAAAACAGATACGAGGAGGCATTAGGAAATTGAGATAAGGTGGGGGGGTGACAGAAAGAGAGATGAGGGAATGGAGAAAGACTGTAAAGTTAGAAGGAGCAGGCCAAATGAGAAGGTTATAGGAAAAAACAGACATGAGGATGAATTGGGAAATGGATAAGAGGCAGGAACGTGAAGAGAAGGCGATGGGTTCGGCTGCGTCAACTGAGTTTGAGATGGTGCAATAGCGCCTGACAGCCTAGCTCATGGTTATCGAGTGAAAGCTGCTGCATCTCAAAGACATTCTTGGGAAGGGAAACAGCTGGAGGAGGCTCTTTTCAAAGAGAGCTCTCAGTTTCAGGAGCAGGATTTGTGAGACGCAGTAAAGCAGAGCTACCATTTGTCCTGTCACTCAAGGCCACGGATGTGCATTATCCTGCATAAAATAAAAACCTCATACAGATACAATTTGGACAGCAGACAGAGCCGCGCTGTCGATGGAAAATTCCAGCACTGATAACCTCAGGGGCCCAATACCTCACTAATCTGGTGCCCAGTGATTTATTCTGTTGAATCATGTCTTCTCCTGCCAGTCTGACATTCTTCGATGATGAGTTCTTGCTCTCTGGGGCAACACTTTAAATCTGATTATTGGTTGTAGCTCTGGGATACAACCCAGATTCCAGCTTTTTTTTTTTGTTGTTGCCGCTTTTATTGATCTATAACACAAGCTGGAGAAAAGAATACAACGCACTTATTATTCCAGCGTGCGTGCAGGCTCAGCGCGCCACACTCAGCGAGCCCGCACGCAAAAGGTGAGAAACTTAAGGAAACCAACGAAAGGGAGGAAACTTTTCCAACTGAGTGCATGAAAGAGAGCAGAAAGAGCAGGAACGTGACTGCGAGGCTTAAACCGAGCGGTTCCAGTCAGAATGCAATCTTAAGCATGTGTGTGAATGATCTATTAGAGCGTCTGGGTTGCTTTTGGCTCGTAATAACACCCCCCTAATCTTTGTCCAAATATCTGCTTTGCACACACAGGACTATTTGTCTGCACACACACACAGCTTTCTTACCAGAGTCTGGAGTTGATCAATGATCTAACAACACTCATACCGCACTCTCAATGTGCATTTGTGTGTGTGTGTTTGTGTAAGAGAGCGAGAATGAGAGTACGCCCTGGGTAACTTCATTATCCAATCAAGAACTTTTACTTTAAGCAGATCAACTCAACTAGTTTAAAGGCTTTGGATAATCTCTATAAAGCTGTTAAGACACTGGCTGTTTTTAATATACATATATGTGTATAAACTGAACACAGACGTGCAGATATGGTTTTGCAAACGTAGCCTAAAAGCGGGCTTCTGTAATGGAAAAAGCTGAACAACCATCTCTTGTTCAACAGACTTTTTCCCTTTCTTTCATTGCATCTAATTTATCTTCATTCCTTCTTCAATAATCTGCTTGATCACAGCCAAATTAGCATCTCCAACACTGTCAAAACTTTCTAGTTCCCCCCTTTTCTTTTTTTCGCCCACCTCCCTCCTCACATTCCTCTCTCCCTCTCACTCTGTGGTCCTGGCTGACAGGATCAAGAGAACAGAGGTATGCAGCCCCAGGGGAGGTGCCTAGACCCCGGCCACCTGCCAGTCCAGGTGTCCCTCTTTGGTTATCTGATGTCTGACTGGACACAGAAACCCTCCTGAGGGAACGAGGCTCAAGTCCAAGCTTCCAATCTGTCAGTGCGGGAGGACTAATGCACCGTATGTCAACAGGCCAATAATGTCTGGCAGTGGAAAATGAGGCAGCCTTATTTGGCAATGAGTGTGTTCCTCGCTCGTTTATGAAAAGTACATTAACCCAGAAAAACATCTGCTGAAATTATCAAGTAAACTAGTCACACTTCTCTCTCTCTCAAGTCTTTAGTAACCCTTTTTCTAATGCACTAATCTCAAAACCACCACGCAGGTGACAAGTAATACATTCCAGTGCAAGGAGATGATCTTGATGGGAGGGTAGCTACCACACACACACACACACACACACACACACACACACACACACACACACACACACACACACACACACGCAAAGGCCTACAGATTCTCTCTGCAGGCTGTTATGACTGCATGAGCGTACCTGCTGTCAGAGATGAAAGCGTGCCCCCAGGATGGAGCTTTTTCTTCTTCACCTTTGTCAATTAACACGGATGTTACACCCACTACAACAATGGCCCACTACAACAATGGGTGCTTTTCAGAACCACAGTGAGAAACTTTTGGCTCCCAAAACCCGAGCGCGAGCGCACAGCGGTCCTTATGGATCTGCTGGCTATTCGCAATCTTGAAATGCATCTTTAAAATCCATTTATGTCTGCAGACTTTGATTTAAACCCAGATGTGAAAACACTCCCGGCTGCATGAGGGGTTAGTTAAAGCCTGTCCTCTTTGCCTTCATATCTTACATCATACCTCAACATGGCAAAGTCAATTTGGAAGCAAAGCTAAGATACGAGTGAGAAACTCTATTTCTGTTGGCGGCAGACCCAAATCCACACAGTAACTTTTCCTCACAGGCTATAACACATACGAAAGCTCAGCTCCTATAGGATGGATGAAAACTATCCAGCAACAGGCAAAATAGGGGAAAACTGTCTGTCTGGCAGGTAACCAAGATCAATGAAATTTAATTTCACTGAAGAAAAAGAAGGTTCTGCTGGTAACAGCCACATGAAACTGTAACCGAAAGACAATAAAGCAAGCTTCCTGTCCATATAGTCTTCATTCGCAGTCCTAAAAATGTAAAAAAAAAAAAAAAAAGAAGAAGAAAAGCAACTTAATAGGAACATTGTATGGTTTTTTTTAACATTAATTACAGTGTAATACACATATTATAGAGGCTTGAAACTAGAGATGGACCGATCCGATATTACGTATCGGTATCGGTCCGATACTGACCTAAATTACTGGATCGGATATCGGAGAAAAATAAAAAATGTAATCCGATCCATTAAATATCACGAAAGCACCTCACAAAACTTGCAACACGCCGTAACTCACCTCAGAACGTCGGAGCAGTATGCATCACGTGATAGAGCCGCTGTGGCATGCGGGACCTGTCGGTGGTCTGGATAGCATTTGGAGCTTCGCTAGCAACCCGGCATTTCATCTCCGACAAAGTTATCCCCGAGAGAAGTAAAGCAAGTGTGTAAGTCCATCTCTGAATGTTTGTAAAGCATTCCCGCGTTAAGCTTAACGAGCGACTGCCTCTTGCTCTCCGGCTGCTACTTCAATCGTGAAACTGCTAATGATCAGCTGATCGGCTTTTCTGTCGCGAGTCTGTCTCTCGTTTGTTTTTGGTCCACTTTGCGCCAGAAAGAGGAAACCAGCGGCTGAACAACAGCAGCACGTTTAAGCTTGATAAGCTGTTGTTACAATTTATTTAATATTACTTTCTACACCAGGATCTTTTTCTACGTAGCTGACGGCTGCTAACTGTGCAGGGGCGGATCTAGCAAAGTTTAGCCAGGGGGGCCGATAGGGCATTAACTGTGAAAAGGGGGCACAAAGACATACTTTTCTTTCTTATTCTCATTTAAAATGTCTAGCTTTTAATAAATAATTATCTGACACCCAAAGTTTTAATTATATGTAAAATGAATAGAAGTCAATTACTGTATATAGTGACTATTAAGTCTAATATATATATCCTAGTAAGCTATAGTACTTTTTCCTTTGGGAAGGTACCATCTGTGCAGTCTGCAATTTTGTTGAAGAAAGATGTTGAATCTATTTAATATTTCTTGAAAAATAATTGATTTCTGTGCATTTTTTTTCACACTGCATCAAATTAAGGTTGATTACGTTGATTAAGCATCATGAGGTGGAGCATGAGGGGTGGTTCCCTATTTTTTAGTTATTTATTTTTGTTGTTGCTGGGAGTTGGAACCCTATTAGTTAGGTTGCTTAATATTTACGCTAAGTACTCTTTAAAATACCAGAATAGGGAGGATGGTGTAGGTCTAAGTTTATTAGATTGATCAGTATTGCTGAACTATGAAATATTTTTTTTGTATACAGGTATAACAGAATAGCTTTAGTGTAGTTGTTGTTTTAAACTTGAGTATGAACTTGCAGACTTGCAAAATGCAGCAAGATATTTTAAAAAACAGTTTTGTTGATTAAAAAACACTATATCGGATTCATATCGGTATCGGCAGATATCCAAATTTATGATATCGGTATCGGACATAAAAAAGTGGTATCGTGCCATCTCTACTTGAAACATGCCTGTGGTGCAGCATAATACATTGAGTCTGCTTTACTGTATGAAAGCATGTTAGTCTTCATTTACGAACCATCTACAAATGAGAAATGGCACCGCCTTGAGAAACATAACCAAAAACTTTTGAAAATGTAGTTTGGTATCAGAAGACTTATTTCTAAGAACTTATTTCGTATTTCTGTGAGAAATATCTGAAATGTTTGCTCAAAAATGTGTTCTCCCATCTTTAACACGTGGTTCGTGTTCACAAGTCAATAATGGTATGATGGTATTTAAACTTTTATGGGGAAATAAACTGTTTGAAAATGATAGTTTCTGCCCACAGTAGCAGCAGCTCCAATATTTTTGCTTAGTATTGCACAAGATTGATTAGCAACTCCCATAATTGTCCCCCCCCCCCCCATTCCCCACATCAGCAATCAAAGGGGCCAAAGCCCTGTGAGAAACAGGCAGATAATCAGACAGGAATCATTTAGTTCAGCTTTGATCCACCCGCCTGCCAGAGATGATCAACAAAAACAACAAACCCTGCTACCAAACAAGAGGCTCCTTTTTTACTGAGACCAATTAATTCGCCCAGAAGCTGTGCGCCTAATTGGAGGAGGCCAGGCCATTCGTTTCGACTTTTAATCCAAGTGACATTGATTCAGCGGGAACAATCGGGCCCTCTTGTCTGATGCCATGTCTGTCACTGAATCGCGAAGCCGTCCTCCATGCAAGGCAGTGGAGGCTAAATGTAGACTAATCCAAATAACAAAACGACACCTGGGGTTGGAAACTCGAGCCCCTGCGGCTGTTTCTGCAGGCCTCCATCCGCCTCCTCTCCACCCCTTACCTCCTTTCCCTCCACCCTGGGAGCCTTCACGGTGATGCAGCCTTTGGCCAGCGCTCAAAACTCGGGTGGGGGGATCAAGACGAACATTTAGTCATTAAATCAGACCTGGATGAGGGGAAGGCATCAGGGGAGACTCTCCTGACAGCGAGGCAGGATGCAGGGTTTCTCACCAACAGAGGTGCCAGTTTACTGGAGGCTTTAATGAGGTTAGTCTGACACCAGGACTTTGGTTTGGGGGTGAGAGGGAGTGAGTGGGACTCCACTCAGGTAGCAGTGTTTGGGTTTGTTGATGACAGCAGAAACATACAATCTGGTCGGGGCTTTTTTTGAGCACTTGGAGGAGGGTTGTGGGAAAAAAATAGAAGATTGCGGTCTAATGCGTAAACGTAACCAAACTGTTATGTTAAGATCCAACAACTTTGATAGCACTACATAAACTTCAGGGGGAGGGAAGGGGCAGGATTTTTAAAGATGGCTAAGCAGCACCGTAAAAAAAGAAATTAATTATTTATAAGAACTCTGAGAATTGGCTCTCGTTCTTTCTACTTCCTTACAAATCTACTCATCGGAGGTCACTGCTCACCCGCTTTTCTATACCTCACCACAACGATGCTGAGCATGAGGGTGATGTTGATGATATGGGGTAAATCTGGCAGAGCTCACCATGTCTGTCTCCTGTTACCCTATGGGAGCGACTATAGGCTGCGGCCTGCAAAACGTAGACACGTTTTCCCAAAGAAAAACGCAAGTATACCTAAACACACAGCCGTGAATCTCCGCGACGTGTTACGAGAGGTCCGTAGCTCTTCATAAACACGCATCGTGGTGAAATAGTCGCCAGAAAAGTGGGGGAAAACTTTGGGGGAAAATACGGACGCGAGACCAATCAGGGCGCAGGCTAAGTCCGAAACCAAAGTCAAATTTTTCCTTTTTTATATAAAAAGCAACTTCAAATCCAAAATCTGACCTCGAGGTGCGTCCCAATAATGCACGTCTGTGTCACGGGAACTTTGTAGCAGAGTTTTTGTGGATCATAAGGCTGGAGAAAGCGGAGGAAAAAAGCAAAACAAATGCGGCTATCGAAGCAGAGACGCCAGCATGAACGAACTAGTGATCAAACACCAAGAGTCGCACATTTCTCTGAAACAGAGTCACGGATGAGCCGGTGAAGTGCCCACAAGAGTGGGAAAACACGCAACATAGCCGATACGTTCATGTATAAAACTGTAACAACAGCGTAAAAAACACGGAGCGCACGAAGCGGTCAAACTTACCAAAACTGCACTGCTCGGCGCTCGCACCTCGTTTTAACCAGGCGATCTTCTCTTCGCGTCTCTCCTGCGTTTAAGTCCCCCAAGGAAAAAAAAACACAACAGTTTTCGCTTCTCTTTTCCCTCTAAAGCCTTTGCTGCTTTAGTAATTTACTGCGATGCCACCGACATTTTCTTCGGCTCCCCCAAGTTCTCACATTGAAAGGCCGTTTTTGGATGACTGAGCTCTCAAACAATTCTCCCTTTTGCGACGCCTTTTCGGGTCCTCCCACTTCCCAAGCAGGAGGAGGGATCTGAACAATAGGGACTGGCTCCCAAACTCCCAGAGCTGGGTAGGTACTGCACCGCCGTTTGCCCCTACAGAGCGTATGCACAGCGTATGAGGACTTTGCAGAGATTGTGCTTAAAAGTAAAATGTGTAGGGGTGTTTTTAAAATGCAGATGGAGATAACTGTGAATAGAAAATATTTTTTAAAAATGAAGTTTTCTTTAAACTTTGGTGTTCTTTAGGAGGAAAGTGCGCCCCCTCCCCCTCCTCCTGCTCTGTTCCCCCTGATTTGCTATGCCTCGGTCCCCACAGGGTTTGTATTGACCCCCGTCCATTGAGGCCTGTAGGCCCTCCAGTGCAGCTGTGTAAGTGCTGTGCTGTTGTTGTGTTGTTGTGGACGGGACAAGTGTAGTCAGGTCTGTGCAGCACTCACACACACACACACTCACTCTCATACTACAGTGATCACAGCTCGAACCCCCCCTGTGCTCACTCTGGAATTCTCTTCTTCACTTCAGTCAGCACACTTTGAAACGAGGGGAACCATTCCTGTCCAGTTCATTAATAACTGGGTATTCCCAGATCACAGGGTTTGATAGAGGGGTCTGCTGGTGGGAAGCCTTGCCTCTCTGAATGCAGGAACTCCCACCATGATGTACCTGAGGGGTTGCCGCATCCCTGCAGGCCTTCACTGTCTGACAGCCTGTGGTATTTCATGACACCTGTTGTTCTTGTCCAGGTGAGAGTATGTATGTGTGCACACCCGGTTTGTCTCATTTGGAGATGCTGTGTGTTAAACTTTTATTGGATGCCCAAAAATAAATAAATAAATAAATAAATAAATAATCACAAATCCCAGCAGGATGTTTCAGGTCCAGGATGTCTTCAAGGAGTCATTAATCGTGGGTGTTTTCCAGTGTTGTGCTGCAGTTTGCCAGGACTTTGCAGGTCCTGCCAATGTTTTGCTGTTGTTGCTACTGAGCAAGGCTCTGTTTGTATGCGGTTCCTTCACACTAGCGCCACCCTGCACTACAAGGTAGAGAAGAGAGAGAGAGTAGAAAAAGGGGGGGACTCCCATCGCCTCAAAAACCCCTCCATGTTCTCCCCCCCTCCATCTCTCCATGCTGGGCAGGATGAATTAGCCCAGGGACAAAAGGCTTTGTGGGCTGGCCATGAAAGGCCTATTAACCATACTGCATCCCCCAGAGGCCCTGCCCGCAGGACACCGCCTC
Source organism: Astatotilapia calliptera (assembly GCF_964374335.1). NCBI lineage: Eukaryota > Metazoa > Chordata > Actinopteri > Cichliformes > Cichlidae > Astatotilapia > Astatotilapia calliptera. Next base: position 19,202,017 of record NC_137430.1, on the reverse strand, counting down.
CCAGAATGCCACTCTCTCAGCAGGCCGCAATCCCAGCATGCACTGCTTCCCTTCAGCACTAACCCCTGTCACCCCTGAGCCTCGCTGTAGAGCCCCACATAGATTGTCATGTAGATGATAATAAATGCTGTTATGAAAGTAATGGAGGGTGAGAAGCAGAGAAGGGGGCTGTCAGCGGTGGGTGAGCATGCGGTGTGATTTGTGCAGTTTACCCACAAAGACTCTGGGCTGGATGGAGCAAGAGCACCGGGTGAGTTTTGGGTGTCGGCTGTCAGGTGTGAATCCATCCAGTGTCATTACTGAAAGGTGCATTGTTCATTAGCGAGGGGATTTTTCTTTTTCCTCAAGGGTCTCAGCTTTGCAGTGGCTCCTCTTCGCCCTATTGTTTACCCGGGATCCATGACAACGACCCACTCTCTCCCTCCGTCTCTGTATCCTGCTGACCTTAGCAGCTGTGTCACTTCCTTGGTTTGACAAAACCGGAATGAATCGCACACACTTGTGCTTTGTGGTGCAAAGGTGTACTAAATCAATGCACTTAATCTCACATTAATGGGGGGAAAAAGCAGAAGAGGACTCACGTCTGCTCTCTTTTTTTCACTCTTAGTGGGTGGTTATCGATTAGCTGTCATCAACAGAACTTTGCTCACGTCAAAAATGGCGATGAGGCTCTCTGCTCTCCTCACCTTTGGTCTCTGTTATAAACCATTAACCTCTCCTCGTTTCTTTCTCAAGATTTCCTTACTGTCTCCTTCTTTTAGAGTTGTGTGTTTGCTAATCCTTTCGATCATGCCAAGTGTGTTTTGTTGTATTACATGTTGTGTTGTTTCATCTCTCTACGCCTGTCTGTCTCTCTATACTTTCCCCTTAGTCCTACCTGTAATACCGGAAAATAAAGCTGACTGTTCCGTTTCTGAAACAACATAAGCGCCATGACACGACCATGGGTGCAAATTGTGGGGGAATCATTAATTTATTCCATGGCGAATTCCTAAGCTTGCTCACTTAAAAACAAACAAACAGTCTCCAGTTTTTATGGTAGTTTCATTTTAATGGCGAGAGACAGAATATCAACTGAAAGTCCAGAAAAAACACATTACATAAAAGTTATGAAACGATGTGAATGTCATTGAGTGTCATTGAGTGAAATAAGTATTTGATCCCCTACAACCAAACCCGAATTCTGGCGCCTATTGGCTTTGTGCCCATGTGGCACACAGATTACTATCAGTCAAGTCAATCAATTACAGATTCTCCTCATTTTAAATCAGTATGTGTATAAAGCTCAAATCTTTTTACGTGTCTTAACAAATCAGCTCTGGATCGCCTTCAGTCTGTTCAGAATGCAGCGGCAAGACTTTTAACTGGTACAAACAAGAGGTCACACATTACCCCAGTTTTGGCTTCTCTTCATTGGTTGCCTGTAAATTTTAGGGTTCATTTTAAAATTTTAGTTGTAACTTTTAGAGCTCTGCATGGTGAAGCTCCCCAGTATATCTCTGACCTGTTGAAACCTCATGCTTCATCCCGAGCACTTAGGTCTTCAGGTCAGAGGCTACTGGTGGTCCCACGTACTAGATTTAAAACACGTGGGGATCGGGCTTTTCAGGCACTGGCACCTAGGCTGTGGAACTCTCTGCCGTTGTCTTTACGCTGTCTAGACTCTACTGACTCCTTTAAAAAGCAGCTGAAGACATTTTTATACAAACGGGCTTTTAACTAATTTAATTAATTTTAACTTGTATGTCTGATCTTACTGTAAAGCACTTTGTGATTTTTATCTGGGAAATGTGCTATATAAATAAATTTTACTTACTTACTTTTACTTACAAATCAGTTTCTCCCATTCCAACCTCTCCAACACCATGGGCGAAATCAAAGAGCTGTCAAAGGTCGGAAGGTTGGTTGGACTGAGATACAAGACCATCAGCAAGAAGTTTGGAACGTTCCCATTACTCCAACCAGTAAGGCCGATTGCAAGACTCCCTGCCGGAAGTTCCTTCTTAACAAAAACGAGACATTTTTACCTCCAAGTGGGATCATTTGATTATTTGTTTTCTCTTTGTAACAACATAAATTCTTATAAATTCCCATCCCTACTGAATCCAGAGAAGCTTCTGGATCCACTCAGTTTTCTCATATCCAATTTGATGTCTCTTCCAAAAGGTGGGCAAAGCCACACAATTCCATCCATAACTTCTAACAAACCAACCGACACACAGGCTAACCAAACCAATCACACAAATCCACATAAAAACAATCCTTGGCAGACATAGAAAGAGACAAAAACACCAAAAACAAAACAAAACCTAAAATGGGGAATATAATAACATGTGTTCAATAATATTTAATCTGTTTAAGCTTTCCCAAAATGCATCTAAGATCTAATAAAATTCTAGGGTCCATTAAGTCTGTCATGCCTATCCTCAGCTTGGAGAATTAAAGCAGACTGGTGCACTGATAGCGAGTCCATCAAATCTTGATGCAGTTCTCCATGCTGAAAGCGTTTGGCTTGCATTGTTTCGGTCTGGTTTGTTGTTTGTTCCATTTGGCTAAGGCTAAGGCCAACATTATAAATGCAGACCCTGTATTAATTTCAAATGGGCCATTGCACGAGCGCAGCCGAGGTGCTGGTGCAGGGGTGAAACAAAACAAATGCACGATTGTCCGCGCTCCAAACAAACCAGTTTGTACGGCAAGTTGTCCGACCCTGTCTGGAGGCTAAAGGGTTTCTGTGTGAATTGAAAAGCCACCCTCATAAGGCAAGTCCTCAGGGAGAAGAGAGATGTGATGGGGATAACAGCTCGGGCTTTCAGTCCCACTGCCAAAACATTCAGTGTCTAGCACAGAAACATGCATAGTGGATGAAGTGGGAAGCAAGGATACTAGTGCATTAAATCTGCCATGCAGTGTATTCTTTAGTGTATTCTGCTCAAGTCTGCCAATCAGAATATGAAATGAGAGGCTGGAGAAAACAACGGCGCACAAATGTTGTCTTCATTATTCAAATAATCTTAAAAAAGGGAATCATTTTTACTCATGCCGCTGTGGGAACTCTCTCGTGTCTATCAGCCAAAGCTTGTTTTTCATTTTACTGCAGTGTAAAAACATGACAGCGGGGCAGACATATGATGCGGGTTGATGGCATGTCTCTGCTTGCAAATAACCTTTTTGCACCACAGTTTAATCATTCCTCCAGATTCAGCGAGATCACTGTTATTGCACGGTGTAAGATTCAAAGGTTCACCGTTTCATGTCTGTTAAAGAAACGGGGAATGATAACGCGGACCGCAGATTTGTTATCGTGTATGCGGATACTGTATTAAGATATATTTGAAAGTAATCCATTCCTTTTCAGTGAAAACAGCAACGAGCCAGAGCTCAGCGGGAGTTTCGGGGCTCATCCGAGCTTCACAGGACCAACTGGTGTCTACGTGAGCGCCCTCGGTCATGGTTCATATCGTTACAATAACCCTCACATTCAAACAACAGGTGCTTCTGTGCAGTCCAGTGTCATCATAAAAGGCCTTTCTGTCCATGACACATTATCCCATTACAGTGCCCAAATAAAAGATTTGATGAAGCACAACGGGAGGTAAAGTCAACAGTACAGTGGCAGCAGTTGTACTTTCCGGCATTTTCTTCACATATACGGCTAAAAATAAACTCATGCGAGCTGAAAAACTGCAGACTGCATGTCAGAGCTGTCTGAGAGGGAGTTTTTTTTCCACGAGTACTTTTTCTAACTTTCATTCCTCTGCTCCTAAATTTAAAAAAAAAGAAAAGAAATCACAGACGGAGCTCATGGGAACATGTCTTCATGGAGAAGTAAATGATGTTATTTTATGACCTTTCAACTGTAACTCTATGCATGTGATTTATTCAAAATCCTGAGGAGGATAAAGTGCACAAATCCTTTATGTAAGAGTCATATTTTGGCAGAGAGCCGGTAATGATATTAATACCACTGTTACATCCGTTAGTCTGCTTTAGTATAAAAAAAGAAATTCTTCCTCCTCCATTCATCTGCAGCCGAAGCAAAGACATTAAAACAGTAAATGTCTCACAAACTTCGACAGGTGTGGTTAGATTTGGTGTATGCGTAAACACATTTGGGGCTAGTTTACATAATGTAAACACCTTCAAAGTGCCCTGTAGCCGCCACAATGTGAGTGAGGAACAGCATGATGAATGTGAACTGAAAACTTTATTTTCACCTGGACGATGAGAAGTCTCAGAGACATAATCAGCCTTAAATAAACCAGCACATACAATTTCTTCATGTCTCCTCCATCATCACTAACCTCAGTCAGTCTTTCAGGCCCCTTAAAAATGGCTGCACATCACACTCTGAAGTTATCATGCAGTCTCTCTCTAAATAAGGGGTGTCAACATAAGGCCAGGGGGCCTGGATCAGCTCGGCAGAGACTCAAATCCGGCCCACGGGATGGTTCAGTAAAAAAACATTTTGATTGCAGGAGGCAATTTTCACATCATATGATTGTCATCCGTCCTCAGTATAGCATCTAAATATTTCTTCGCAGAACAGGTATTTGGCCCGGTGCCACTGTGATGTGTATCCACAGCCACACAAAGGAAGCAATCAGTTGTTAATATTCAGCCGCTCACAGCACTCGCATAAATCAGACATGAGGTTTCACTCTCCCACATCATTCGCGCATTTTAGTTCGTTTGCAGTCACTGATGTTACAAAGCAAACATTTAGTTTGTTTGGTTTAGTTAATTTGTGTCATTCGTCTCAACGCACTTTATGACACCACAGTGTTTTCTAAATGATGGTGTGCACATTTGTCTGCCTCAGTCCGTCCTGGTTTGAGGAAATGAGGACGCTGAAGGCAGAGATGGGTGAAATACAGAGACCAACCAACTGGACTGAACCATCTGCTGTGATGGAAAAGAAAGACTACTATCCCTGTGGTTCCCCCTATGGCCACTTAAAATAGCTTACTCCACTACCATATAGCCTGAGTCTTATTTGTCCAGGTCAGTTTATTGAGTTAGCTGCTTGTTTTTGTGTGTAGAGTTCTGTTCAGCTGACCTCTTTTATGGGCCCAGCTATTTCTTAAAATTGCCTATTTTCGTTGCTGTGCACTTTAGAGATCATTTTACTTTTTTGGGTACACCCTTTGCAAATTAAAATCACCTGTGCCTGTTTGTCTTTTGAGTGCTTGTTCTCTTGCAGCTGCCTTTCATGCAATACCATCTGTAAGGCCAGTGTTTTCTAAGCTAATTATCAACATTATGGTTTAGTTCTGATCAGCTTTTATTTCTCATGAGGGCCTCCTGCCTGTTTTTTTGGGAGGGGGGGTCTCACCTCCTATTTAAAACAGCCAAAACGTAAGGAATTGTATGTATCAGCATGTAGTTGTTGACTTTTTTACTGGAAATAATAAAAAGGAGACAGCGGGACTCTCCCAAATGGGGACAAAAATCTGTACAATATGATATTTTATGACTTTCTTTGTTTTGCATGAAATTTGATTGTGCAAAAGTTTACTTTCATCTGTCGGTAACCACAGCTGCCAATTAAATGTAATGAAGCGCAATAAAACTGAAAATATAACAGTACCAGTACACGAGCGGGGCAAACACACTCCCCTGTTTCTGAGCTTGCCTCAGCCTTTCAGAAACATGCTGAGGTGTGCCTTTCGGCTTCTTCTCCAGACGTTCAGTCAAACTTCTCATCAAAACTGAGAGAGAATAGATTTATGGTGTCTCTTGTTTTCTTTTTTAGACATCTCCTCCGCACAGATGGAGCATCTTATATTTTAGCTGTGCATTGCCGCCTCGAGTGTTTTTCATATCCGGAGATTTTACTGTTCTTTTCCATTCTTTCTAACCCAAAGCTTACCCTTTTGGTGTGTGTGTGTGTGTGTGTGTGTGGATGAGGAGGTTAATAGGCTGTTATTGGGTCTCATTCCAGTGCGATTGTGCTGTTGAGACAGAGATCCAGGCTCAGGTGGGGTCGGACCTCAGGCTGAGTTACTGTCTGTGTGTCATGATGTGGAATGTGCTGTGTGACTGCTCTGATTGGATATTGGTTTTCTTCACAGAGGTAACTCATATCTGCACTGAGACTAAAACACTATAATTTTCTGCAACTGTTTTTTTTTTTTTTAAATAGTACCAAGCCAATAGTGATGACATTTGTTTGCCGAGTCTAATTTGGTTTATTTTATTTACCGTGTTTACTTATTTGTTCCAGAGTTTGAAACCTTTTCCAATCTGTAAGTCATTTCCACAGTGGAAAAGTTTATGAAGCAGTTTTTTCTTCTATTTAAGTCATTTTAAGTTTGATTATTGCTTACTTCCTGGCATTGATTTGTAAAAAAAAAAAAAAAAAAAATCTGGGATTTTTGGATGCAGGAAGGCTTTGCTTTCCTTCATTCTAAATGGGAACTGTGAGCAAAGAAAGTGTGAAATAATGAGGTGAATTTAATATAAAAGTCACAAGCTGCTAAGATACATGAACGAAAAACCAACCTAATAGAGTTTTACAGTGCAACCGTATCTGCCTTTTGCCCGGGTCAGTACATTTAATAGATGTTTGAATTAAAACTCTGAGCTTTGTTAGTCCAGAGATTTTGATCTTGCGATTTTTCCAGTAATTGTTTTCCCTCAACAAACCCTCAAACATAACCAGTGTTGCAACACGGAAAGAATCCTCTTACTGACACAATCTGACAGCAGCACGCCGGGCTCTCGCCGTCTCACACTGCCGTCCCCTCTCTCGAGTTTTATCAGCGTGGCTGTGCAGTGACTGGTTCAGGGCTGTAAATATCGGCCCGGCTCTTTGTGGTATTAAAGCTTAAGTGGCCTGTAGTCTCAAAGTTGTGACTTTATATCCCTATTGGAGTGAAGTGTGAGTTTTGACTCGAACTCTTAACTGTGTCCAGATGCGGCAGACACTCCTAATTGGACCTGGAGCCAGTTAAATCCAAGAGCCTCTCGGCTCTGCTCAGCTCAGCTCATATAACTACTTGGCCCAAGGTTGGCCTGAGCTGCCCCTGCCATACTTCTCTTTTTGAACAACAAACATTAATGTCTGAATAGGCGTGCTATTCTGTTGCTCCATCTGCCTCTTCTTCTTTTTGCTCTCTGGTTTTGTCTTGAGAGACTCAGATGAATAACAGCCCATCGGAGGAGCTTCGTGGTACAGAAGCTTGAATAGTAAAGTTAAGTTATAGGCACAAGCGGTGCTGCTGGAAAGGTCAAAAGGTTGAGTGGCAGCCAGGGTCAGAGAGTGTACGGTGTATATCGGAGGTTGGGGAGCAAAGAGCAAAGCAGGGAGGAGAAAACCCTGACGTGGGTGAAAGTCTGACATTCCACCTTTTATCAAGCACCTGGTTTAATCATCCAAATCCTCCCTGCATATGGTTTTATTTGAATCCGTCTCTCTGTCACTCCCCCATCGTTTCTTAGACGTCTCTCATTCCTCCCATCATCCATCTTGGCTTTTGCTTCTCCTCCCTTATTTTGACTCACTCCCTCCCTCATCCCCTCCCCCCTGCCTCCTATCATCTATCTGCCATACCTCCCTCTTTCCATCGCTCCCTCTCTCTGACTTCCTGCCTTCCAGTCTGCCAGACGGTCATAATTAACGAGGAAAGCGATAGTCCCCCTGGCCCTCGGGAGCCCTCTCCACTCACTGCCCTTAGAGAGAGAAATGCTTGGTGTGTGTGTGCGCGGGTACACACATACACACACACACACACAGATCCCTGTTTCACCCCGTACCTCCAGACTTGGCCTATAGTCCCACTCCACTCAATGCGTCTTTATGTTCAGCGTCAGCAGTGAAGCATGATCTCACCCCCTCCAAAAGACACACCAAATGACTTACAGAGACTCCCAAACACAGGCCGCAAACATGGAATGACCTACTATCCAAGAGCAATAACACATACACACACACACACTCACAATCACAAGCTGTCCACTGGCAGCTGCTCTTATTATGACTAATTCTGATGAGGAAGCTGGAAAAAGTAAAGAAAATTAACTAAGGCTGCCTGGTTCACTGTGCTTTTTCTCAGCGTTAAGTGATTTTGTGTGTCTGACTCACGTGTTGCAATAAATCACAAGACAGACTTTCCTTTATAGCCCTACCTGTGCATGCATTTATATTACTGCATGTGTATGTGTGTGTCTATTTATGTGCCACTGCCCTCTTGCCTTGGCATGTCCCCCCACCCCTCCACCCTCAGTTCTTGGAGGCAGATCCCAGATCAGAGGGCAGGGAGCTGATAAGGAGCAGCACTGATGCTATCTGTCAGTCACCGCTGGAGGGCTCTCCGTCCCTCTGCTCTCCCCTCCTTTCTTATCTAAACAAACAAGATGCTTTCACATACTGGCACACAGGGGGTGGACACAATAACAGGAACACCTTGTACATTAGGTCAGCACAACAAGCTGCACGATGCTAACAAGCCGATGAAGATCATTACACTCTTATGCTTTTGTGGCGGTTTGAGGGAGACAGCAATTTATGGGTTTGATTTTCTGACTCTCATCTGCTGTGGAGCAAAAACTGGCTGTAAAGTTTTATCTCCACAAACCACAGTTCACTCAACAACTGCACAGATTTAAGGTTTCGCCTCTGTTTCCACTCCTCAGACCCAAATCTGCATTAATTTTAAAGGTAAATAGCAGAAAAACAAGTTTCATAATCAAACGTTGCATGAATTATTTTGAAGATTAAAATGAATAAAGGCTGTCATATAATAAATAAAAGGAACAGAGGCAGGTGGATCCATATTCTTCGGACATCACAGTGAGTAAACTACACACAATCTCTATTGTTTGCACAGCTACAATTACGTTTTTCAAATACTGTTTTCATCCTAGCACCTGTTTCCTCTCTGAGCATGTATATGCACACACACCTCAGTGTTTGTTCAGCCCTAAATGTGTGCAGGTACATGTGCCGGCGAGTGTCTGTGTGTGTGTTGGTCCAAGAGTGTAAATATTGTGTTGTGCTCTAGTAACAGCTCTTCCTCTGACTCTCCAGTAGCAGCACGCTCTACTGTTTATTTTCCTTCCTGACGGACGACTTCTTATCAAATAAGCAGACACTGCCTTCTAGCCTGCTGTCCAACCATGCGCTCCCAGAGGATATCCCGCCCCCCTTTTTCCTCCAGGCTGTCGTACAGTGGAGCCTCTGCTCACTCATGATGACTGACAACCAGATGAACCACTCACACCGCTGTCAGGCCGTGTGAGCTGTACCAGCAGTGACTGGTAGTCTCTCAGCTCACCTTGCGTGAGGGGGATGTGCCTGATGCTGTGTGATGAGCAGATCCAGGGCTCTCATATGCGTTTCTCCAGAGATACCCATGTAATCACATCCAGAGCAGATGTGACTGTGTTTTCTCTCTGTTCCCATGGCAGCCCCCTCAGTTATGACAGAGAGATAAGGGCTGATGGTGGCTCCCACAATGTGGGCTTTTGTGAGTCAATATGGGTCTGGAGAGTCACTGCAGATGCTTGAAGCAGAGCTGCAGAGTAAGTAAATGACTCTTTCACAAGATATAACAAATATGTAGGGTTGAATTTTGCTTGTAAAAACAGCTGTAACTGTCTTTTGTAGCTCTCTATAAAAATCCCCAGTAGACAGTATATAAGGGCTGGATGTAGCAACAATGATATCACCCAGTAGTTTGTGGACTGCCATTCTGGATTCTCAGGTTTGGCTTTTCTGGCTGTTGTTGCCTTGTTTCTTTTAATACAAATGAACACTGAACAGACAAGCCGTGGCTCTGGCTGACAACTCATGTAAACTCTATGCCATTGTAGTAGCTACTTATAAATCCCCCACCTTAATGCATGCTCTTAGTTATTATATTTTACTCTAAATGGGACCACAGGAAATGCATATTGTGCAATACTAATGAGCTTGAAACAAGCAATTTAGGCCTTAAAAATATTAGAAAATGTGTTTGCCAAGGTCGTAAATGAAGAGAGAAGTATGGTCATTTTCTCGTAGACTTCTATGCAATCTGACATATTGCTGCAACCACAGGAGTTGCCCCCTGCTGGCTATAAGGAAGAATACACTTAACACTTACTTTCTTTTTCGGACTCAAAGAACACAGGTCTATGAACCGAACACAGAGGATCCAACAAATGGCATCTGGTAGCATTTTTGTTTAGTTTAGTTTTTTAACATATGGCGTAGGGGAAAGGTTACAGGTGTGCTGATTTGTACTAGAAACAAAAAGTTGGGATTTCTCAAGAATTTTTTGAGCTTTCCTTTTACGTCTTTCTCGACTTTATGCACAGTAATAAAACCCCCAAGAACCCCTTTAAAGGGCATAGAAGTTAGTACTCCATCTCTAAAATCTGGACTATGAACCTTACTTTTTCCAATTTTTCATAATTTTTTACTGTAACACATGAGAACCACCCACTTTGAATATTTTGGAAACTTACATAGCCAAGAAAACTAATTCACTGTCTTTTTATTTACACTCTCAGGTAGAACACATCCTAACTGAAACCACCTGGCTATTATGAGCCCCCTCTCCCCTGCATGCTTACGTGTGTGTGTGTGTGTCAGGAAAAACAGGAGTGAGTAACCACTGGCCGTACTGAACGATGCATGGTTGTGATTACATGTTTATGTCCATATTTGTAAGTCTGCTGGAAGGCGTCTGTGTGTGTGTGTGTGTGTGTGTGTGTGTGTGTGTGTGTGTGTGTGTAGGGGCTGCCGACAGAGTTTGTGTACATGTGTATGTGTGAGAATGAAAGTGTGTACACTGCAAGTTGTGAGAGTAAATAAACGCAGTGCAGCGGGGGCTCACGTGGCGTTATTATCAGAGCTCAGAGAAAAGACAAACTGTTTTTTCACTCCGGTTTAATTCACACCACCTTCTGCTGCCTCCTCCCTTTCCCCACGACCCACCACAGTATACACATGCACACATGCATGCACGCAATCGCAGCCCCCACCACCCCAAATTCAACACATGGCTCCAATCAGGGAATTATTTTTAGCACTTCATGTTTCCGTGCAAGAATTCTAATCACTTGTATTGTGATTTTTTTTTTTTTTGTCAGTTTGTACACTCGCAGGCTGTGTGTATGAATGAACTTCACAGTCCGAATTCCATAAACGAACCCTTTATAGCCTCACTGAGGTGAAGCCGGGAGTGTTTGAGCACTTTGGCTTTTTCCTTTTTCTGCATATGCCTGCCGCTTGATTGCAATTGTATCCCAGCAGCTTTGTGAGTGGGGAATTTTTCAAAATGGCCCAGAAAAAGGCCAGTCTTCTGCGGAATCGCTTACTTTGATGATTGCAAAAAAAAAAAATTCCACAAAATAAAGTTTGGCTTGGAAACCACAGATCAAACACGCACACACACAAGGACTAGTACAGTATGCAAACTCACACACTCACAATTTGCGGTACACTGAGGCATTCTTTCTCCCTCGTTCTCTCTCACACACACATGCACACACACTGACTTACACTCATTAATCTGGGTAGACTCAGGAAACCACTCCAGCGAGCTGGCTGGAGGCCCCGGGAGCGGTGGAGGGGTGGAAGGGGGAGAAAGGGGGGGGATCAAAGTGAGGACGAGAGGAGCAGGCTCGCTGAAAAGAAACAGCAGAAGAGGGAAGAAAGGAGAAAAGAAAGTTTGGAGAGGGAAGAAAAGAGAAAGGAAAATTTCCTTTGCTCTTGAGCTATGAGAATACAGGAAGGAGAGAGGATCTGAAACCCCTCGATTTAATGAACTAGGAAGGTAGTGACTGTGTTTGTGTGTGCGAGATCGTGTGTATGTGTCCATCCATACCTTGGGGATGTGACTGAGGTGCACATGAAAGTATGTAAGACAAGAAACGGGCAGTGTTTTAAACATAAAATGAACTTTCGAACAAAAAAGTAAAAACCGTGAAATAAAAAAACACACTCCGTTTTACTCATACACACACACACACACACACACACACTGTACACACAGGTCAAGACATAAGTGTACGTGCACACACTCGCACACATGTGTGCACGCTTCTCCCCCCTAAAAGCTCCACAGGGAGGGTCGACAGTCCTTAAGAAAATATTCCCCAAAGCACTAATTAGAAAAACGATGGTGCTCGTTAATAGCCAGTCCCCCCTCAGACACGCACACACACACACACTCATGCACACATCCCCCTACATCTAAACACTATCCTGGCTGCTCCCCTCCCCTCTCCACCCTACCTCACCCCCCAAGTCTGGCAGAAGAAGAAGAAAAAAACAGAAAATACAAAAACAAAACAAAAAAGATTCTGGCAGAAGGAGAAGAGAGCGTTCCACTGGCAGGCCTGGGTCAGGGCCCTATTTACCTACCGCAGCACTGCTCCTTCTCCCTCACAGCACCGAGCACCTCCCCTCGACACAGAAACCTGACCCTCTGTCTCCTTCTGAATCACACACGAACATATATCCATACACATAAACCAGCCCAGAAGTAAAGTGGCACATGGTCTTCGTTAAAAGGTTCTGGGCTTCCAGTGAAACTCAATCTCACGTCCGAATTATTCCTCCTCATTTCTTAAACTTGACTTCAGTAAATGTAAAAAGAGGAGGAGTTGTATTTTTTTCCCCCCTTTTCTGTCCTCCTCGATCATTCCCTTTTCTCCCCCTCCGTTCTCTTATCCTGATTAAGTTGCGGAGTGGAAAAAAAGACGCTGAGTGAAACAGCCAAAGGATTTCTCGAGCATTTATTATCCATCACTGGAACCAGTTCAGGAAAACTGAGAGCAAGGGAGAAGAACAATAGCTTGGACTTTCTCAGACGAAGCAGGGCAGTCTAGTTACACACACGCACGATACATACAAAGCTTCCTCACCCATGGCTCAATAAAAGCAGGTGAGGTTGCAATTTCAGGGAATCAATTTGTTTTCTCTCCGCTCTCTTAGCTCTCTATCTGTTGCTGACATTTCCTCCCCGTACCATAGCGGAGCCCAACCGCCTATTACCACACCACACAGGCCCTTATTAAATGTATATATAGTCACGCTTCAGACCAGGAGACACTTTCTCACACAAAGACTGAGAAGAGAGAACACAGGGTCATACAACAAACTCCTCTCATGAAAGAATACAGGCGCAGGCGGGGAGGGAAACTGAAGCTTGACCAAGATCCAAAATGGCCTCAGCTTGTGTGGGCGGATGAAGACAGTCAAATCCAACACGCCTGCGTCTTGTTTCATGGTGTGTGCCCCCCCCCAAAAAAAGTGTGTGCCTCTCTGTCACGCACCTCTCCAGCACTCATTAGAAACATCTCACTTAGGGTAACAGTGTTATTTCAGTGTTTGTAGCTCGTTATGGGAGTGTTTTTCCTGTGGCGTGTGTGTGTGTGTGTGTGTGTGTGTGTGTGTGTGTGTGTGTGTGTGTGTGTGTGTGTGTGAGAGAGAGAGAGAGAGGAGAAAGGGAAGGGAAGAGGGTGAGGTAGGGGGAGAGAAGGGGAGACTTCTAAAACATGGGGTGAGAGCATAGGAACGTAGAGTGTGATTCCAGATGTGTTTTTTACTGCTCTGGCTGGGATGACAGGGCTGTAAAGAAACTCTCTCAAGTAGCCTGAAGGGGGAGAGAGAAGGGGGGAGAAGGAGGAGTGAAATGCTCGGTGGCTTAAGGCCCTCGGGGGCGAGGTCTGAGAAGATTTGGGGAACAGGAGAAAGGTTGAGGAGAGGGTGATGGTGAACATTGAGGGGTTTGGAAGAAGTTAAGTGTGAGGCAGTTTTTAGGGCCTCTGGGACTCAAATGGTGGAGGCTCAGGAAGGGGGAGGAAAGGGGGCAGGCAAAGACCGAGTGTAATATGTTTTCCTGGCAAAAACGATATACTTTATTGGCTCAGGTGTGCAGAGCCAAGAGTCTGGAACTGCACACGGTGACTGGGGAGTAGTGGATGTCATAGTGAGCTGTGTAGTTGTGTGTTCATATTCAAATGCACTGTGTCTATGAGTAAAGAAAATGGAGAAGGACCAAGAAAAACAGAGAGAAGGGAAAGAAAGGAGAAGGCCTGGTAGGTAGCGTCTGCTTGTGTGGAAAATGGATAGGAAAAAACATAAGAATTTCCTGTTCCCTGTAGTAAATGTTTATGATTTCTGAATAACTAAAAAAAACCCTGAAAAACTGAAACAGACCAAAGAGCTGAATCGCAGGCCTCAGTTAGCATGTTAAATGTTAAAGGTGTGTTAAGTATGGCTTGTTTGGAAGGATTGCCAAGAGAAAGCCTGAAACATGGCAGCACAGCTTAAAATTTAAAAAGACTTCTGGGGCAATGTCCTCTGGACAGATGAGGCCAAAGTGGAGATGTTTGGTCATAATGCACAGCACCAAATCTGATGAAAACCAAACAGCACATCAGCACAAACACCTCATACCAGCTGTCAGTCACAGTGGTGGAGGGGTCATAATATGGTCTTGTTTTACAGCCAGAGAATCGAAGCACCTTGCAGTCACTGAGTCGACCATAAACTCCTTTGTACACCAAATTATTCTACAGTCAAATATGAGGCCATCTGTTTGATTTGTGCCTGAAGCTTGGCCCAAACTGAATCATGCAACAGGACAATGATCCCACAATGAAGTGCCACACCACTCCCATGTTAGGAAAGAATAGTAAGAAACTGGAGAAACTGGAACAGGGGGAGGCAAGTTAGCGAGGGCTGTAATAAAAATAATAAAATTTTAACCCCATTGACTAAGAAAAAGGTTTAGCACATAACCCCGCTACACCACAACACATCACTTTTCATTGTTTTTGTACGTATCAAACTAATTAGAAATGCTCCGTTAGTGAGCCGTGGAGGCGCTCGGGTTTTTTGACTTTTGAACAGAGCCGGGCTGTTTCCCCGTTACACTTTTCTAATCTAACAATTAAAGACGTCTGACTACTGTACTAGCATTAAAGTGATATACCACACTACCAGCTAAGTCTATGTCCAAAATGTCTAAATATTGCTTTAAGTCGGAGCCCTGAGAAGGACTTTAATCTAGACTACATAACTTCATCTGAACAGAAGCCAGTGTGGCCTCAAGTGACAATTATGGGATAAGAGTAAAAGCAAAAACATGTTGCAACAGTAGCAAAGAAGAAAGGAGCCATAAAGACATAGTAGTCGCCTACTATCTGAAAGGGGGGGATGATTAACTGAGTCAGTAGCATAACAGTATCTAACATCAGCCACCATAAACTACTGGCCATGCCAAACCTAGTAGGGGTAGAAGTCCTGAAAGGAGTTGAGTTTAGGCCTCAACTTTTTAGCTGAAAGAGGAAGACTGGAGAAGAGTGTCATCTTCTACTTCTTCTTTTAAAAGTAGTTAAAGAGTCTCACATTAAGACTTAGTAAACTGTCTGCTGTTTCCGCTTTCACCTCTCAATCCTGATCACTGTCAAAAATTTTTGTGAGCTCACTTTCGGTTTCAAATAAAGCAGTTTAGATCATTTCGCTTGTTTATACCCGGCGTAATCGTCTGACCAATCATCTTTCTCGCAAGACTCCATTGTTGACTCAGCGCTCCCAAATCTCAGTAATTACTTCGGTGAGTCACCTAAAATCTTTTCGCAACTGAGACAAACTATGGCCACGACTGCAAAAATAAGACCCAGGTTGAATTATCCTCTGACACAACTTTGAAAGAAAAGAAAAAAATCACATGATTTAAAAACAGGTCTGGTTTATTTCAAGCATGAAATGGGTGTGGAAAAAAGGAAAAAGGTGTGACTGAGAAACAAAAAAGGAAGACTTGAAAGGAAGGGAAACGGTATCACGATGGAGAAATGTGTGCAGTGTGTGTGTTTAGTGTGATCCAGTGCAGCTATTCCTGCAGCTTGTTAGTCATGCTCGTTAATACACGCCTGTTTTATGGGATCTCTTCAAAGGCTGATGTGGTGTTTCATCTCAACCTTACCTTTTCCACGCAGACGCGGACAGAGTGGGGATGAGGAAGAAAGGAGGTGGAAGGGCCCGGGATTAACGGAAGAAGACATTTTCATGAGTTGTGGCTTCAGAAAATAGTGTAAAAAAACAACAAAAAAAAACAAAGGAAGAGAAGAAGAAAACACAAGAATTAAAAAGATAAAGAGACAGAAAGAGAAAATGCAGAGTATCTGAAGGTTTAACAAAAGGCGACTAATTACACAGACTTACCATTTTATTTGGTACACACTTTCAACTGTTCCTTAACACAAATCTCTAATCAACCAATCAAATGATAGCAACTCAATCCTCTTAGGCATATATACATGGTGAAGACGACCTGCTGAAGCACCAGAATGGGGAAGAAAAGTCATTCAAGTGATTTTGATTGTCCATGGTTGTCGTTGCCAGACAGGCTGGTCTGAATACTCTGAATCTGATGATCTACTGGGATTTTCCCACACAGCCATCTCAAGAGAACGGTCCCAAAAGAGGAAATATTCAGTGAGCAGCAGTTCTCTGGAAGAAAATGTCTTGTTGATGTCAGAGGTCAGAGGAGACTGGCCAGACGGCCTCAAGCATATAGGAAGGCAAAAGTAACTCAAATAACAACCTGTTACAACTGAGAATGCAGAAGACCATCTTTGAATGCACAAATGTTGAAGCATGAAGCAGACGGGCTATGGTAGCAGAAGACAATGGGTCTCTTAGTATCAACTGAGCACTGCCTCTATGACCGTGGAACAGGAAAGCCACCTCATGGATGTGCCGCTGACAAATCTGCAGCAACTGTGTGATGCTATCATGTCAGTATGGACCAAAATCTCTAAGAAATTATTCCAGCGCCTTGGTGAATCTATGCTGGTGAATTAAAGCAGTTCTGAGGACAAAAAGGGGTCCAACCTGGTACTAGCAAGATGTACCTAATAAAGTGTCCAGTGAGTGTAGAAGAGCTACTGTCCTCAATTCCCATGACAAGCAGCAATGGGAAGATTGCACCCTTGTGCTGTTCAGCCAAACACACATCAAACTTTATTTTAAATAAGAAAACTTCCCTTTATGGGGGTGTTGTTTTAGAATATATGCATCTTCCAGAATAGTGCAGCTTTAAAAATCATCTTGGTTTTTGGATGATTATATTTAACCCAAACAGCCAGGGGTTAAAAAAGAAATAAAGAAAGCTACGGCAAAAGAGTGAAAACCAAGCATTACCCATCTCTGCCTACAAGTAAGAAAACCTGCCTGCCAGCCCTGCTTCACACTTTTTAACATGTTTTATTTAATTCGTTTAATCCATACCAACATGCAATACCTTACCTCGACGATGCCAGATGAGCAGTGGAATATTTAGCAACTTCTTGCTCACAGTTATGAAAAAAATACCACAAATAACCGCATAAAAGCACAACATATCGGTTAGTAACACCTTAGCTTTAGTACAAATAACACGAACAAGATTTAGCATTTGAATTTACAGATACAGGAGAGGGTGTACATTTTATGCTGAGCTAAGTCAGCCGTTTTCTAGCGTTATACCTAAAAATAAAAAGACATGAGAGTATTTTAAGTTTTCCTCCTTCATGCAAGTTTCATGCGAGTTTTTAAGACTTTGGACGTAGAATTTAAGTCTTAAAGTGGTTCAGCTGTGCATATATATTTAAATCGATATAAGCTCTGTAACATGTAGGGATATTTCAGGTCTCGCAGGCATTCTGAAAATATAAAAAGAGGCCGCAGGGTAAGAAAGTGAAGGAAGAGTTGGTGGTAAAACAGGCCACATCGCACCACGTTGTACCCGACACATACTGTGTGACCGCTCACTTGCCCCCCCGCTCCCGCTCCGTGCTCCACAGGCACGCCAGCACCTCCAGGTCCGGAGAGCAAAGCTTTCTGTGGGGATCAGAAACAGATGTGCCTTCTGCCCTCTTCTCTTAACTCACACAAAAACACACACGCTGTCTTGTACACACACACACATGCTGGCGGCAATTCAGAACCGGCACCAGGACCCAGCCGGAGCACCGGGCCAGCGTGACCCCAGGCTTGACCCCGGCCCGCAGCGCCTCAGACAGGAAAGGGATGCAATTGGCTTCAGCTGTGACCCTCCGCCCCCTCTATTCTGCGTACATCCCCCCTTCTCATTAAGACAAACTATTTTTAAAGGCAAAGCAGCTTTCATTACCACTAAAGCCAGCACCCTGGAGCACGGAGAAAAGGATGGAGGAGTGGAAATATGGAGGAAAGGTATAAAGAACAAGAAACAAATGGAGGCTGAGACACCAGGGGCACAAAGGAGATATTAAAAAAAAAAAAAAAAAGCGGGATGAAAGAAAACGAGAGAAAAAGGGCAGAGTGTAAGAAAATCCAGACTTAGGGGAGACGGGAAAGTCAGGCATATCACTTGCAGCTGTTGCAAGCTAATGTTCCCAGAATCCACTGCAACTTGGCATGGCTTTTCTAATAAGAAAGGGTGGTGTCATGGTTACATTCATATCAAAACATCCAAAACAACTGCTCTGAATGGGGGGGAAAGACGCAGCGAGAAAAGAAAAGGAGATGAAGTCACTTGATAATAATGACAATTAAAGCGCAGTAATTATAAACAGCAGCGAGACACATTTGTCTTAGAGACAGGCTGCTAAAGCGAACAAACAACATATTTATTTGTTTAGGGATGTACAGCAAAGACATATGGAAGAAATTGGACTGCTTTCACTCACATTTGAAAAAAAATCTACTCTTTATTTTGCTTGCCTCTGATTTTTTTCTGTCCTTTGTAACCCATAAACCAACAAAACACCAACATGTCTCTGCTATTTTCCTCCATAAGAGAGCCCTTTGTTCAGACTAGTTGGGAACTGTGCATGTGTCAGATTACCTACTCCAGGTTTTAATGTCTGCAAAACTGCTGAAAACATTTGAATATTTCATGTTTGGCGACCTGCAATGGCCAAAACCTGGAGTAAAGAAAACAAACTCTCCAGATCTGTGTTGAGTGTGGGCGTATGTAAGTGAGAGTGGCAGGGCATGCTGAGGTAGATTAATACCGCTCCACAGAGGAGGAGGAGGGGGTGTTCTTCTTCTATTCAGGGCTGACTGATGTGCGTCCCAAATTGATTTATGAAAACGGGACCTTAATCAATTATGTGTGGAGAAAGAGGGAAAGAGAGAGAAAAGGAGAGAAGAAGAAAGAGAGGATCTGGTGATGGTGGGGGGGAGAAGAGTGGGAATTAAAGAGGATGAAGCTGCAGAGGGGATAGGGTATGAATGCCGCTGCTCTGCTGAGGAATGCGTCTAGTAGACGTCAGTGTATGCCACAGGTGTCCAGCATGGTGGACGTGATGGTTTGTCAAGGAGAATAATGCGCCGAGGCTGATCCTGATGTATGCGACCAATTCCTCAGGCAACACACTGAGCGTGCTGCATCTATAACATTCATGTCCATCTATGGCATTCATAAAATCTGCAAAGGATCTGACGGATATCAAGGGGTGGGGTGGGGGGTGGATGCACACACGCTCAGTCACTAGCAGAAGTGGTAAAGGTTGTATTTGTGCAGCAGTATAATGTGGTTTTTGTGGTAATAATAGCCCAGTTTTTGGACCGGGGAGGGGAGCAGTGGAGGAGAGTGAAGCTGCAGTTGTTTAAAAAGTCCTTCCCCTGCTTTGCCCATTGTGCCGAAGACAGGGGTGTGTGGTGGGGGGGAAGAGAAGAGGGTCACGCTGGGAGCTCGTTTCTCCTGCCTGTCAGAACTCTATCTGGGATCCAGCCGGAACTAATCAACTCCAATAGGCCTCCCCATTACCCAGGGTGCAATGGGCCACGGGCCGGGGGCTGGCCGGTGGGAAACACAGGAGGAGGAGAAGGGGGGGGGGAAATATCCTCCCAACCCCTTACCCCCTCAGTCCTTTCCTACCACTACTCCTCCACACACACACACACACACACACACACACACACACACACACACACACACACACACACACACTCTCCGTACTCCACCAACCCGTGCAGCACACACAACACTCCCACTGTTTCACACTGAAGCAATAATAAACACTTGCAATAATATTTTCACAGCAAGCAATAGCCTGCTTCAGATCAGGACCTCGCACAGCTGTGGAGTACTTTCCTGCACACGTGGGCATCCACTCACATGCACACACACACACAAACACTCACACACACACATACACATGCAGTTTCCTCGTCACGCTGTGCTGATAAGCTTTGAGACATGTTTAAAAGCACTCTGGGTGACAAAGCAGTAAAAAGTATTCAGATAATATTTTCTAAACACAACTAAATATCTGCATCAAAACAGACTAACTGTGAAAATTGGATTCTTCTTCCTTTGTTATTTGCGTGTTTAGAAAGTTGGAAAAACAGATTCTTTGCTACTATTACATTTCTTTAAAGAATAAAACCATTGTTTTCTGCTTCTTTAAATATTTTCCCAACTGTATTTTTTTTTATTCATAAAACTCAAAAGGTTTGAGAAGTAATTCAACATAAACTCCCCAAATATGATCTGTAGCAACACAACTATATTGCCCTCTAGTGGCCATTTAAATACACTGCGACAGTTAAGGGGATTTACAGAATTTTAAAAAACAGAAAGTTTCCTTAACTTCTGAGAAGTCCTGTTACTGTGAGAAGCTTTCATAGGCTTACTAAAGAAAAAAATTTTTTTTTAAAGGAGATCAATCTTAACATTTGAAAAGAAATCTAATCTATATAATTACACAAAATTATATTTTTTAAATAAATCAGTGCCTGTACTCTAGAGTCCATGTTACAATTAGATAACACTTTGTGGTTTAAGGGCAACATCAAAGCCAACCCTACGAGTGTGTGCACCAGCTTTAGTGTGCATGTTTTTATGAATGACTTCAAACTCCTTCATGAAGCTGAAGTGGGGGCAGATTTAAATT
This sequence comes from Astatotilapia calliptera, assembly GCF_964374335.1. Lineage (NCBI taxonomy): Eukaryota > Metazoa > Chordata > Actinopteri > Cichliformes > Cichlidae > Astatotilapia > Astatotilapia calliptera. Next base: position 19,181,149 of record NC_137430.1, on the reverse strand, counting down.
GACTGAAGAAAACACCAAACACCCCCACTTTACATTAGAGATGGCACGATACCACTTTTTTATGTCCGATACCGATACCGATATCATAAATTTGGATATCTGCCGATACCGATATGAATCCGATATAATGTTTTTTAATCAACAAAACTGTTTTTTAAATATCTTGCTGCATTTTGTATAAGTTCATACTCAAGTTTAAAACAACAACTACACTAAAGCTATTCTGTTATACCTGTATGCAAAAAAAAATATTTCATAGTTCAGCAATACTGATCAATCTAATAAACTTAAACCTGCACCATCCTTCCTATTCTGGTATTTTAAAGAGTACTTAGCATAAATATTAAGCAACCTAACTAATAGGGTTCCAACTCCCAGCAACAACAAAAATAAATAAATAAAAAATAGGGAACCACCCCTCACGCTCCACCTCATGATGCTTAATCGACGTAATCAACCTTAATTTGATGCAGTGTGAAAAAAATGCACAGAAATCAATTATTTTTCAAGAAATATTAAATAGATTCAACATCTTTCTTCAACAAAATTGCAGACTGCACAGATGGTACCTTCCCAAAGGAAAAAGTACTATAGCTTACTAGGGTATATATATTAGACGTAATAGTTACTATATACAGTAATTGACTTCTATTCATTTTACATCAAATTAAAACTTTGGGTGTCAGATAATTATTTATTAAAAGCTAGACATTTTAAATGAGAATAAGAAAGAAAAGTATGTCTTTGTGCCCCCTTTTCCCTGTTCATCCCCTATCGGCCCCCCTGGCTAAACTTTGCTAGATCCGCCCCTGCACAGTTACCAGCGTCAGCTACGTAGAAAAAGATCCTCGAGTAGAAAGTAAGATTAAATACATTCTAACAACAGCTGATCAAGCTTAAACGTGCTGCTGTTGTTCAGCCGCTGGTTTCCTCTTTCTGGTGCAAAGTGGGCCAAAAGCAAACTAGAGACACGGACTCGCAACAGAAAAGCCGATCAGCTGATCGTTAAGCAGTTTCATGATTGAAGTAGCAGCCGGAGAGCGAGAGGCAGTCGCTTGTTAAGCTTAACGCAGGAATGCTTTACAAACATTCAGAGATGGACTTACACACTTGCTTTACTTCTCTCGGGGATAACTTTGTCGGAGATGAAATGCCAGGTTGCTAGCGAAGCTCCAAATGCTATCCAGACCACCGACAGGTCCCGCATGCCACAGCTGCTCTATCACGTGATGCATACTGCTCCGACGTGCTAACTTCTGAGGTGAGTTACGGCGTGTTGCAAGTTTTGTGAGGTGCTTTCGTGATATTTAATGGATCGGATTACATTTTTTATTTTTCTCCGATATCCGATCCAGTAATTTAGGTCAGTATCGGACCGATACCGATACGTAATATCGGATCGGTCCATCTCTACTTTACATGCCCTGATGCACCCCTCAACTATGTATGTGTATTTGCCAGTTTCTTGTTCCAGCCTTATTGCATACACTTTTTTTTTTACTGAATACCCCTCTAATTAATTGCAATCGAACTCTCTCTATCCCCCTGCTACAACTTGCTGCATGCATGTGTGAATATATGTTTGTGAAGAGCTGAAGAGGTGATCCGAGCACTGCTGAGAGGCCCGGATAAAGGCGGTTGTCACATGGGAACCTTCCCCGAGGCCTTGTGGTGGAGGAGGGGGTATTGATGGGCACTGGGGTGGGGTTAATCCCCATTCACCTCGTCATTCACTCATCCAGGCCACTCACAATGAGCCCTGCCCGCCTCCCCCTTCGTCCCCACCGTGACATCTGACCCCACGTTTACGGCTGCTGTTCCCGTAGCCTTTATGCTTCCATCCTGTTATTATCTGCAATATTTACTCCTTTTGATTTCTCTGCTGACCGCTGCCGTCGCCCACACAGCTCTCTTGACTGAGTGAAAAAAACTCAAGTGCTCTTTTTACTCCTTCAGTGTCACCCCAGAAACCTTAAAACCAACAGCAAACACTACCTGAAGTGGAAGTAAGTCAGCTTACAATCATTTATTTATGACTATCTGATTTAGGGCACAGGAAGCAGCACTGCCACTTGAGTGGATGGGGTCAAAGAAGAGGGCTCTTCATAAGTAAATTAAGTGAGTGTAGTTATTATAAAATGACTGAACATTGATGTTATTAATAAGGCATAAACTGTATTAAAAATGATGATATAATATAAGTACAATCAAAAATATCAACACAATCCAAGTATTTAGGAGGAGGTGACACCGTCTTAAACGAAATCATATTTTTAAAAAAATTTGTAATTTTAAAATATTACAAAAATATTACAAATACAGAATAATTGAAACTACATAAGGATGCAATACATAACCCATGAAACCATTAAATTATCATTCGAACACTACGGCAAATTCAATAGAATATCCACCCATCTCTCCCCTCGCAGTCTAAACAGAGAGCACAACTCGCTCTCCCCAGCCACCTCTTCCGGCTCTTCCAGGGGTACACCAAGGTGCTTACAAGCCAGCTGAGATCTGTAATCTCTACAGCATGTCCTGAGTCTGCCCGGGCCTCCTCAGCAAAACCAAATCCCCTGGGAGGTGCCCAGGAGGCAAACTGGTCAGATGCCTCCTGTTTCCAGGGAGGTCCTTGCCTAATCTTGTTGATGACTAGCTGAGATGGGAGGGTTGTCAGCTGAAGCAGTTTGCCTGGGCCTTCAAGGCTATAAAAGGTGGCCCAGAAGAACTGCTCAGTCCTTTGTAGTGTTTAATAAAACTATTTTTGAGTGAACACCCTTCTTGTAACGTGGCTTGTTCCAGTTTGTGCCAAACTGTGGCAAATCTGGGATGTGCTGGAAAAGAAACAACTATTTGGTTGTGAACAAATCAAAACTCGGGACCAACACTGTTCTCTTCTAACATCAGTCAAAGTCAGCAAAAGCAGATAAAAAACAGTCCAACCAAAACACCACCCTGTGTGGTACTGCCAAAAAAATCTTGGCCACAGTATTACATCTCAAAATTCAGCTCTGAGCAAACCGCAGGCTAAGTTGGCCATCAACAATGACTAAATCTCTACCACGCACCAAACTGGTTTGAATATCCCAGTGGCGTCACTCTCGTCCGGGGGAGACATTGATAGTTCTTTACTCTAAAAGGCCTTAAAGAAAAAGCACAGATGTTATCATGGCTCACTTATATTAAGTCCCACCCACAATGACCACTAATAATTACACACGTGCTTTCCCTACTTTGATCACTCAAAACATGTGCTTTAAAAAGAAGAGACTATCAGCCGTAACCAGTGTTGGGTAAGTTGCTTTAAATTAGTAACTTAGTTACATTGCTAGTTACTTCTATCAAAAGTAACTCAGTTATTTCAAAGTAACTAGTTACTAGGGAAAATAACTTTGGTTTTACTCAGAATTCTCCTATTAATGTGTTGCTTCCCTAACTGGATACCAGCAAGGATGCCAGTCTTCTATCTTGCTTACATGTTAGCACTATCCTGCCACAAGTGCACTGTGCCACCTAATGGCCTGAAACTTAAATGGCAGTGTAGTAGTGTGAGTGCAAGTTAATGATGAAATGAATAAAACTAAATTAGAAATGAACAATGTTTGTTTTATGCGTCACTTTTTTATGTGTCTGTTTTAATCTACACTCAACAAAAATATAAACGCAACACCTTTGTTACTGCTCCCATTCCCCATGGGATGGACGTAGAGACCTAAAATTCATTCCAGATACACAATATAACCATCCCTCCCAAACAGTGGTCACAAATCAGTACAAATGTGTGGTAGTGGGCACATCTGCTATATTGAGATAATCCATCCCACCTCACAGGTGTGCCACATCAGGATGCTGATCTGACATCATGAGTAGTGCACAGGTGTACCTCAGACTGCACACAACAAAAGGCCACCCTGGAATGTGCAGTTTTGTCTCACAGCAAAATGCCACAGATGCCACAAGCAATGAGGGAGCGTGCAATTGGCATGCTGACAGCAGGAATGTCAACCAGATCTGTCGCCCGTGCATTGAATGTTCATTTCTTAACCATAAGCCGTCTCCACAGGCGTTTCAGAGAATATGGCAGCACATCCAACCGGCCTCACAACCGCAGACCTCGTGTAACCACACCAGCCCAGGACCTCCACATCCAGCAGGTTCACCTCCAAGATCGTCTGAGACCAGCCACCCAGACAGCTGCTGGAACAATTGGTTTGCACAACCAAACAATTTCTGCACAAACTGTCAGAAACCGCCTCAGGGACGCTCAACTGCATGCCCGTCGTCCTCATCGGGGTCTTGACCTGACTCCAGCTCATCGCCGTAACAGACTTGTGTGGGCAAATGCTCACATTCGATGGCGTCTGGCACGTTGGAGAGGTGTGCGCTTCACGGATGAATCATGGTTCACATTGTTCAGGGCAGATGGCAGCTGAGAATGTCCCAGTTCTTGCATGGCCAGCATACCCACCGGACATGTCACCCATTGAGCATGTTCGGGATGTGCTTGACCGGCGTATACGACAGCGTGTACCAGTTCCCACAAATATCCAACAACCTCGCACAGCCATTGAAGTGGAGTGGACCAACATTCCACAGGCCACAATTGACAATCTGATAGACTCCATGCGACGATGTGTTGCACTGCATGAGGCAAATGGTGGTCACACCAGATACTGACCAGTTCTGGGTCCCCAGACCCCCAATAGCGCAAAAAACTGCACATTCCAGGGTGGCCTTTTGTTGTGTGCAGTCTGAGGTACACCTGTGCACTACTCATGATGTCAGATCAGCATCCTGATGTGGCACACCTGTGAGGTGGGATGGATTATCTCAATATGGCAGATGTGCCCACTACCACACATTTGTACTGATTTGTGACCACTGTTTGGGAGGGATGGTTATATTGTGTATCTGGAATGAATTTTAGGTCTCTACGTCCATCCCATGGGGAATGGGAGCAATAACAAAGGTGTTGCGTTTATATTTTTGTTGAGTGTATTTCTCAGTGCCAACATTAAACTGTGCCTCAGACCATTTAGGAGCTGTAGTTATCAAAATAGTACAAAAAATGTAGTGCAAAAATGGTTCAACATAAACACAGTGAGGTTTATCCATTCTTAACTGAAAACAGCTGAACTGCAGAAACTGTAGACAACATGTTAAGTAAACTTAAAAGTATTTTCAGCCTCACAAAGAAAAATAAAATAAATAATAAGTATTTTCAGCCTCTTAAATAGTTAATATTTAACCAAAATAATATTTTGGGCCAATCAGGATTTGGCCCTGATTGGTCCAGCATGCCACAGAGAGTTGCAAACGTTTCAAAGAAGAAGGATCAACACTATAAATACAGACTCTCTGGATAAATTTGATGAAATGACTCTTTTTGTGGACAAGGACTGAAGCTGTCTGGGGAGGAGAAGTCAAGAGGGATGGGTTATCTAATAAGTTAAAATGTTACTGCTGTAAATATAAAGGCCACAGAGAGAGCTTCTGTACCTTGTGTGAATGTGGTAATGGGGTTCCCAGGTTTCAGCTTGCTCTCCAGGAAGCCGTGCTTTGGTTCTGTGGTGATTTCATAAACCAGCTGTCCATCATCTGTGTCCGGGTCCATGGTCAGCAGCTCCTTCTTGGTGATCAGATTGGTGGCCTGACAGACATCAGAAATCATCTTTGCTTTAAAGCGGGACTCTCACAGTGCAAGAATTCATTACTGGGTATTTCATTCACAATGTCACACTATGATTCAGCTGAGCAGGAAGTTTTCTTTTCAATTTCAGCGTCCCTGATGAAGCCATCATAGCAAAAATACAGCTATTAAGAAGCATCGCCTCACTACTGGCTCAAGACACAGAAATCAGCATATCCAACATCACAGCGCCAACTTAAAAAACGTGTTTACCTCTGTATCTCATCTCGACATTGAGATTCAGCCAACAAAAGTAAGGGAAAGTAGTTAACTTGTCTATTCTGTTAATGGACAGCATCAGTTTTCCAAGTTTAAAACCACCACCTTTCACATCTGGAACATGTGAAAAATAAATCCACTGGTGTTGAGAACCGTTTGTTTCTCAAACAGATAAATTCACCACAGAAGGTGATGCGATGGCTTAAAATGATTTTTGGTGTGTCTTGTATATTTTAAAGATGATTCATTTATGATTATTTCAAATAAGTTTCAATGTATCCAACAAACAAAGTTCATATCAGCTGTGTTTATTAAGCCGTTTCTTCTGCAAACCACTTTGCAACCAACCTTCTTTTTCAATTTGCCAATAACTTCTATGTGGACGCTGGGTTAGAAACTACAGTTCTGGGAATCCTTGATTTGAACATTTTACAGTTCAGGTATTTTATTTGTAACTGTAGGTAGATTTAGATCAGGACAGCACGTCTGACACTGTGGTTAGCAGCACAGGAGCACCACAGGGAACTGTGCTGTCCCCTCTTCTCTTCACCCTGTACACCTCTGACTTCTGCTACATCTCTGAATTATGCCACATTCAGAAGTTTGCAGATGACACGGCCATCATGGGGTGTATCTGGGATGATCAGGAAGAGGAGTACAGAAGTCTGGTGAGGAACTTTGTCGCATGGAGTCACACAAACCACCTGCAACTCAACACCTCAAAGACTAAGGAACTGGTTGTGGACTTCGGGAGGTCCAGAGAAGGTCCACTGCCGGTTCAGATAGAGGGGGAGGAGGTGGAGGTGGTCAACAAGTACAAGTACCTCGGGCTGTGGGTGGACGATAAACTGGACTGGTCATGCAACACAGAGCACCTGTATAAAAAAGCCCAAAGCCGACTGTACTTCCTCAGGAGGCTGAGGTCTTTTAACATCTGCAGGAAGCTCCTGAGGATGTTTTACCAGTCAGTGGTTGCTGGAGTACTTTTCTATGCTGTGGTGTGCTGGGGGAGCAGCACAGCAAAGAAGGACTCATCCAGGCTGGAGAAACTGATCAGGAAGGCTGGCTCTGTGGTCGGCATGAAGCTGGACACTCTGGTGACAGTGGCAGAGAAAAGCACACTAAAAAAACTGCTGGACATTATGAACAATGCTGGGCATCCTCTGCACACGGCCATTAACAACCAGAAGAGTCTGTTCAGTGACAGGTTGCTTCTCCCCAAGACAAGAACTAACAGACTTAAAAACTCCTTTGTCCCACACGCCATCAAACTGTTTAACTCCTCTCTGGAGGGGAGAGGGAGGGGAAACAGGAGGACAAAGGAGGGGGGAACAACTAAGCTGTAGTGCCTCTTCACTTCACTGTGCAATACCTTTTGTGCAATAGTTTTGTTAATAGTCAACAGTGCAATAGACCTCAATACTTGAAATGTGCAATTCACTTGTATTTTTATTTTTATTCCTATTTATTCTATTTATCCCCTTCGTATATTTTATTTTATTTATATATGTCTCTGTATTTATATGTGTGTGTGTGTGTGTGTGTGTGTATAATATTCTGTAATTTCTGTCGGTGCTATGCTTTTGGAAACCGAATTTCCCAGAGGAACCCACCCGAGGGATTAATAAAGTTTTATCTTATCTTATCTCTTATTTGTTCTCGTGAATTGAAGAAACAACAGAAAACAAAACCTTGTCGTTTTACAGTTTGGGACCAGAAACCTTTGTCCGGGAGGAAGAAAACGATTCTCACTATGTAAAGGATCATCAAGAAAAATTAAACCAGCTGACCGCTGTAACTGTCTGGTGCACAGGAAAATTCAGCTGTGGTTCTCCAATCAGCCTGTTAGACCACTTAACAATCTGAGAGAGTTTCTGCTCTTTTCAGATAACTATCCAAACCACAACACCAAGAAAAAGGACAAAACAGATTCAATAAAAGCATGATGAAATAAAACCATCATGGTTTTATCAACGTGGAAACAAGAACAGATGGAGATACAGACTGTATTTGCAGATTACAGCTCCACCACAAATCAAACTTCCATATTAAAGCGAGACTGCTCAGCAAGGAAAAACAGTCAAGTAAGTAAGACTGAATGAAGACAGATTAAAAATTAATTGCATCTGCTCACACATTACTCAGCTGTAGGGTTTTCTGAGTACTCAGATGTAACACTGAGGAGGAAAACCCAAAGAAATGGCAAACAGAAGTTCATTCTAATAAATTGGAAATGTGGGTCACGTCCGTCAAATGGAGAAAGAAACTTGTCACAGTGAAGACAAAAAAAAAAACAATGTATAAAAGTAAAAACATTTTAATTCAATCATTAATAAAACAGATAAAAATAGTAAGAACATTCTGCGTAATAAACATCTTCAGGTATGCTGGGTTGTCCTTCTTGTCACCTCACGTGAGCAGACAATGCAAACCAGCCTTCTCGAGCTCTCTCCTTGTCCATCTATTGACAAAGAAAGTCTTTTTTTCAAATCCAAGCAACGACATGTAAATAATGCACATTGTGTGTGTGTGTGTGTGTGTGTGTGTGTGTGTGTGTGTGTGTGTGTGTGTGTGTGTGTGTGTGTATACCTGTGTTTTGCCATCCCTGGTTTCTCTTTCAAAACTGTGAGAAGATGCATCAGAGCCAGCAAACCTGCAGCAAAGATAATTAATCATCTACATCATGTGATCTTCAGTCAGTTCTTCTTCCTGACATCATCACTTTGTGTCTGTTTAAGGTGCTGGAAAAGAAATGGTAAAAAGAACCTTGCTGTTATTTGTCATAACATCCCTCCCTGAGCCGATCTGATACTCACCTCCTCTCACCCTCACCGCCACCACTGTGTGACCGGAGCTCTCGCTCGGGCAGCAGCTCTGATGCCTCCAGGCGTTTCGCTGCAAAAGATGAGGCGTAATGATTTTAAACTGTCATGTGTGCTCCAAACAGACAGCGACATGTTGCTTTTACCCACTGGATTCTGGATTCGGGCTGAAGGCAGAAGCTGGGATCGGGGAGATAGAGGGAGAGACTCTGGCTGAAACACTTTGCTTCTGTTGCTCGATTATTTCCAGCAGTCGACCTCGGGCTGCAGCGCTCTGCCTGTTCAGCTCCAGGAGGCGTTGCTCCACGCTGTTTTCACTGAAAGTGTTGGGTGATGTTGCCTAAGCAAAAAAAACAAAAAAACAACAAAGAACGAGACACACACCGCATGTGAATCATTACTAAATCTGAATGAGGAGGCCACCTAAAGGCTCTGCGCAGTTCATTCCTCGACGCACCTGTCCCATCACGCTATGAAGGGAGGGTCAGAAAGTTAGGCGGAGTCAGGGGAGCCACTACTCCACCTCTAAAAGGTGAGCTGCTCTCAGAGAGCTTCAAACAACCCCTTAAATCTCACCTGTTGAGTCAGCTGTTGTTCTTCAGGAGTCCACACATGCTGGCTCCGCCTCTCTTTACAGCTGGACCCGGACATCCTGCTCTCTGCAGCGCTCTGAGGTGTTACTCTCCCGGTGCTGCTGCAGCTCGACCCTCTTCTCTCATTGCCACTGTCGAGCGATTCTCTGACCCCTGACCCGAGGCCCTTTGCCTGGCTGAGTTGAGCCCTGATAAGATCGGTCTCTTTGCTCAGCTGAGCAATCTCAGCTAGCACTGTGCCCGGAGACCTCTGTGAGCGAAGAGGGTCAGAGGTCAGCGATAGCGAGGAAGCAGAGGGAAGCTGAACTAGGGACAGACTGCTGAGACTAGAGTCTGAGCTGTGAGCGCGGAGGTCCCCATAGGAGAGCAGGAGATCCGCAGCAGGAAGCTGCTGGTGCGGTGGCGCAGGACAAGTTGCTGTGGAAGAACGAGAAACAAAAATTAGCTGCCTCAAGGTGAATCATTTCTGTGCTGAATATTTGAAATCAGATAATAATTTTGGAAGTGAGAAAGTTACCAGGAACATGCTGAAAGTGGTCCCGCTGTTGAGGTGGTGAGAGGAGGACGGCAGAAGAAACAGGTACTCGCTCAGCACCCGTCGCAGACTGACAGCCTGTATACCAACAGTTCACCAAAATATAAACCATTTTCACCATTTACCAAATTCCTCTGGACAGAATATACACAGACAGACTGCACAAACCTGCAACTTTAACCTCAGAGTGTGGGGTTTGGCCACTGTGTTCACTCAGCAGTCCGAGCCCTCCCATCGCCAACACCACTGTGTCCAACTTCCGCTCCAGCTCTGCTGTCCGCTGCTGTAACCCTGCCTGAGAGGCACATCGTCACCAACTCATGATTTATCAGCATAGATGGAGTAACAATAACCTAAGCCCAGTCCCACCTGCAGGGTTGTAGCCTCCTCTCTCAGAGTCATGGTTTCAGCAGTGAGAGCATCAATGAGCCTCTGCTGCGCTTTCAGCTCCTCCTCCAGTTTTCTCCTCTCCTGTGCCGCCTCCTGAGCTTCATCTTCCCTCTAACACATTACAGGCAGACAGTGATTTAAACACATATAGCAGACTGCAAATATTTGCATCAAAGCAAACCTGCCCTACAATTTAAAAACTAATTCTATTTATTAATGTGAAGTAGGGCTGCTCGATTATGGCAAAAATGATAATCACGATTATTTTCACTGAAATTGAGATCACGATTATTTGACGATATTTATTTAACCCTTTAAGACCTACCATAGAACCAAGTCCACCAGAGCTTATATTGTTTGTTTTTTTTTACATGCTGTAGTGCCATTTGTGGGAGCATTTCAAGTTGCTATACATCAATACAACTGCTATAGCCCATATTTTAATAATATGTATGCATTAAGTCCATAGTAATTACATAAATTGCAAAAAAGTGCAATAAACTACAAAAAAAATTGAAAATCGTTTTTGTTTTGTTTACATATATTTCTACTTGGAGAAATTTAAGAGGTTTATCCCTCAAAACTTTAAATACAATAAAGTTGCAAAAAAATAGTTTCCCACCACAGGAAATTTATTTTGAGTGTCTTCATAGTTTTATTTTGGAGATACAGCAATTTTTATATACTGCAGGAAAAACAAAAAACAATCCTATGATGCAAATTTGCAAAGAAAACAGCATGTGCATCATTTTACTGTGGGAAGTGTTACGAACAGCTGATAGTAACGGCAAAGCGTGTTTCTGGAATATTATGTTTTTGTTCCTGCAAGCACTTTTTATGCAGTTTTTGCAAAGCTATATGTGGAACGAAACCGTGACAAGCTGATGGCATCAGATGTAAGTACAACTCCTCCGGTTTCATATGCAAAACAAATTATTGCGCTAGCTTACACGGTTCAGATTCTACAGGGATTTAAAAATAGTTACGCAAAACGGAGCGTGCTGCTCTGACCGGCTTTAAAGGGTTAACAATAACTTTTAAAAAATAATATAAAATAGTGTGCAACACCACTGAAGTTTTTTTGTTTTTTTTTTAAACTCTCTTTTCAACCAACGGCAGTCACTCTCCTCTCCAAATAACTTCTGCTTAGCTTTCCGAGCTTCCCTCGGGTCCTCTTAATCAGCGGTCTCCACCCTTTTTTGCGCCACGGATCGGTTTATGCCCGACAATATTTTCACAGACGGCCTTTAAGGTGTCGCGGATAAATGAGGGAGGGGCTAATAATCGGCTCAGTCATTTTTAATGATCGTTGAAAGCCCAGATCGTAATCGTGATTAAAATTCGATTAATTGAGCAGCCCTAATGTGAAGACCCCTGAAAAAGATAAGAACTGTGCTTCAGCATATTTACATGAGACTTTCAGCATTAGTGATGCTAAATCAGTAATAGTAACAAACATTTTACAGATCAAGCATTTCTAAAATGTGGTTTTGCTGCTATCTAAAGATTTCAAACTAGGAATTCGTGTCTCCTTGCATCCCCATCAATGACATGACTTTTTAAATAAAACCAACATTTAATAAGAAATGAATGTATCCTATAAACTAAAAGATGCAGTGATAATGGTACCACGATCTTATTTTTTGTTTATGTGAGTAAAGCCTGCATGGATTATCTTTAGTTTGAATAATAATCTCCACAAGCTTGTGTGACAAAACCTTTTTTGATATCTGGCAGTACCTTTTTAAGGAGGTGCACCAAACGTCCCAGTGTAGAGACCAAGGCCACAGAAAATCCAGTAAGGCTTTGTGTTCTGTGCTTTTTGGGACTCTGTGCAGATGTTGGTGCTGTATCAGGGCTCAGTGCGTCCAAATCCGACTCCACCTGACCCAACATGGCCTGCAGCAGGCCCAGACTGGACTGATCCCCGCTGAGAGAGGCAACAGAGGAGCCGTCCAGCTCTGAACCCTGGGAAACACACTTCCTGCCTCTGCTGGTGTGATTACCGATCCAGTCTGTTCAGCATATAAAAGAAGAACAACAGACATGATCTCATCTCCAAACAGAGTATTTCATTTTGGAGAAAATCCATCCCTTGCAGATATTACCTGACTTGCTCTGAGGCGGTTCAGAATTAAGAACCTGAGAAACCAGGACTGATGTTTCCTCTCTGGCGTCCTCCGACTGACTCTGTCTGGACCGAACACGCTGAACAGCCACGGTGGCATTGAGAGCTGAAATGACATTAGATAAGTGTTTATTTTCACGTCTAATGCCAGATTGTAATAAATGATTTCTTGATCACTACTTAAAATAAATATAACACACTTCTAATGGCACTAAGACCTTCTGATTATCTGTTTATCTTACCTCTCTGAGCTGGTGCCCTGTCTGATGTACAGGGTGTCACGGGACTATTATCCTTGTCTCCACGGTGACAGCTGTGATGATGACCTTTGTGTTGCTGTGACACTCTAGCCCGAGGCTGCGCCTTCATCTTTTGTACATTGACCCTGCAAAAAAGCGTTATGAGCAATCTAATAGTGACAGCAGCATCTCTGTCACTGTTGTAGTGTATAACAGTTAGCAGGGATTAGCACCTTCGGATTACATGATACTCTGAACTGGCTGAAGGACGGGCATCGTCTCTGTGGTCGTCCTCTGAAGCTTCCAGTTCATTAAGAGCCTGAAATAAATCATTGTAATTGTGTAAAATGCAAATAAAAACTCAAAACGGTGTATAGTATTTAAAAATACACTTTTTTTAATCAGTGTAAGCATTGGATATGTTACCTCTGGAGTGTTTTCTGTTAAATATAGGGTTTAGATCATTAAAAGAAATAAAATAAACTAATAAGCATAGTTGTTGTTCTTTAGATTATACATTGCACATGCTGTATTATGAAGCTACTAATGACAGTCTCAATAACACACACACACACCTCTTGATCCATCATTGACTGGCTGAGGAGAGACAGATGAGTTGGACGATCTGGTCTTTGAAGAACAGGCAGTTCTGAGTCAGAGTCACAGTTTGGAGCCACAGTCACTCTGGGGTGTCCTGAGGAAAAACATTTAGACATAAAGCAATACTTATGCAACCATCAGAGAGAATTTGTAGCTCTTCAAAATGAAAATACTGGGACAAACACCCAATGTTCAACAATCGGGTATCTCAATGACATAAAGCAATGGACAAGAAGTTATTCTATCTAGTCACTGCATCTGTTTATCTGCACACAAAACAAGTTGCCAGATACCGGTGTGCCTGCGTGGAGCATCTCCAAACAGGTCTTTGACCACAGCCAGGGCTTTGTCAGAACGGGCCAACACATCCTGCAGCAGCAGCTGATCAGAGAAAACCTGCAGCAACGCCACACAACTGAGTTTAACTCAACACTGTAAGAGCCACTAAAAAGATACAGATACACGTGCAATGCTGAAACTGAAAAATCAGGAACAGAGCAAATATATATATTCTCACAGCACTGTACTTACCTCCCTGATGATGCTGAGACTGGCCTGGTCCAGGGGTGCAGGGCTCCCTGCGTGCCTGAGACGTCGTTTCAGGGCTTTCTCTTTCAGCTCCCACTGAGCTGCTGCTTTGTTGTGAGACCTGTGGAGCTCATGCCGATGACTCTGAACCAGAAGAACAATCAGACAATCTTGAGACCAAGGTACAGTAAATAACACTTAAAAAATAAAAAGTGCAAATGTTCTTGCACCTTACCAGCTCCGCAGGTGTCAGCTTGTGCACAGAGAGGTCGTTGACAGTGCTCTGAAACCAAAACGCTGAGAAGTTAGACAGGCTAAATAAAGGAACTTATAAAAGGTTAGCTTGAATGTTTGTTTTTTTACACCATGAACATGTTTCTTTAGTTTAGCAAGAAATTAGATTCCTTGATGATCTGAGTAACCTCTAGAAAACAAATAATCTCTCCTCATACCTTTCTATTTCAGATTATGGTAGAGAAGATTCACAGCAAGCAAGAGTAGACTGTCTTCTAATTGCACAGAAATATGTACAAGTACAAGACTGCCTGCTTAGTTGTGACTGGCCTTCATATGTCTCTAGTATTTGTTCAGCTGTCAATACTCACCACCCACTCTCTTCTTTGAGCTGCTGCCTTCTTGGGGCGAACAGGCCTTTTTCCTTTGGCGTGCTGCTGTGGACGCCCCACTCTCACAAACGACATCTGCTCACAAACAATACGACAAGGAGACTTCGTTAAGGCTGCACACGTTTCATTTACCAAAAGTGTTTAGTATGTAAGAACAAGCTAGCTGTTAACTCTCATTCCCATGGCGAAGCTTCTGTAACTTTCACTAAACTAGGATGTACGGCTGAGCTATCTTAGGCTAAAAGGCAAGTTAAAACTGAAAAAACATACTTTTTACAACGTGGAGCTCCGGTTAATAAAGAGAAACGCCCACCAAGCTGTCTTTAGACGCCGTTTTAAAGGCTGGTGACAAATAATAGCATCAAAACCACCTCTTCAGTTTGTGAGACATTTTTCAACAGTTGCGCGCCACTTCCTGTGTCGTTTCCACGGATACCGCTTCAAACAGTGGAGCATCACGGGAAATGAAGTGCTGCTGGGAAAGGTGGCGAATCCTTTTCATTAGGCGGCAAAAAATGCCCCCTGTTGGTGATTTAGGGTCAATGTGAGATACTTTATTTTTATTACTGGTTAGTTTATATCTGAGGTTTTTATTTTGAGTGATAAAATTGCTTTTACATCGTAAATCCCTGAGACTAATTTCCACCCATTTACCCTGTTTGCACTCTCTTCTTCACCTCTCGTGTGTTCTCTCTGTTGCTTTGGATGGCTGATCGTAAGTATTTAAACTCATCCACCTTCACTACCTCTGCTCCCCACTCACACTACAGATTACAATGTCGTTTGTGAACATCATGGTTCGGAGCAGATCCCCGATGCAATCCCAGAAATAAGCTTTAAAGAAGACCACAACAATTTTCTTTGAATGTTCCAGACATGCTGGTAAAATTAAAAATTAAAAACTAGGCTAAAAATATACATGTGAAATTATATCGTGCACTTTTAAAACAGTTACAATTCAATCAAAAATATTGATGTGATTTTAATTTCTTTGTCAGTCTGATCAAAAAATTTGCCTTTGATAAATACGTTCATATCGCAATAAAAATACAATGATAGTAAACTGAATTTTAAAAAACTGATTCAAAATTAAATAGAAATAAAAATCTTAGAGATGTTTTCTGAATGAAGGTGAGGTTCTTGAAAAATCTTGTCTAAGGCTATTTGTCTCGGCCTTATGAGAACATCCCCGCTCTTCAAATGTTATTTAAATTAACCTTCAGGAAAAAAAAAAAAAACTTATGGAAACTTTCACTAGTTGTTGCTAACTTTCCCAAATAACCGCCATACAAAAAATAAAAACTTTGCATTAATATCTGGAATCACCACTAGATGGCAATGTCACTATTTAAATGTCTGCTGGTGTTGGCGCAGACGTGTCCAACTGTCAAATGTTTCATCTGCTCTTAACCAGAGAGGAACTGATAGGGTTTATTTATTTATTTTTATATCGCACAAGGCTCAGACTGAACTGGTTTAGGTTGCACTGTGGGGTAAGTTCACTCAAAAAATTAACGCTGTAGGATAGCCTGACAATTGCGACAAACCAACAACAATATTTAACTGGACACATGGTGTCTTTCCTTCAAGGTAGTAGCATTTTAATAGTAGTTTATAGTATAATAATAATAACAACAAATTCAAATAGTCTATCTGTATACCTGGAAATCGGTGTAACATATGAATAATGTATTTTAAGCCAAACTGCAGGTTTTTTTTCACTGAGAAAAATCCCTTTGACCTCAAGTTAAAAATTTAAGATCCAATCTGGACGACTGTTGCCAGAAAAGACGGTCGGGTGATATATCTTCTTATTTTACTTTTTTAAAAATATCAACTAAATTGCAGCATTTTGACCAGTGGTATGTAGTTTGTTGGTATTCCCTGTATATCTACTCTGGTTGTTACAGTGAGGTGTGGATTTGCATCTGACTTTTTACACGCCCCTCTCACTCTGACACAGGGTGGGTTAGATTCTGTGGGCTTCAGTTCAAGACTGACACAGATTTGGTTGACTGACTTCTGACACTCAACAATGCAGGCCAAGCCACAAAAGTTTGAAACGTTATCTTTACGCACGGAGCTGGCTGTGAGAGGACTCGAGGGTGACAGCAGCTGCGCGCCCATGGATCAGGCTACAAGTGTTAGTTTCTCTGGATCCCCGAGGAAAGTCATTTGAAGAGTTCAGCCTCGCTGCAGTGCCAAAGGAAATCCATTAGTTTTTCTACACTGGATTTACCAGACCTCCGAGGGTTTGCAACTGGAATATCAGTCAAACTTATAAATTCATATATTTTCTGACTTTTTTTTAGTAGTAGTATCCATTTGTTTTTTGTGCATCTCCTGAATAACCGGAGTCACTTTTGGAGAATTACGCACGCGATTTCTCTAACAAATGACAGCCTCTAAGTGGTTTGTGGCTCCTGCATTGCATCCCCTCTGCTCCCTTCATCGGACCGACCCAGCGTATCACCCCCCTCACCAGCTTAGACGCGGGGAGTAAAAGCCTCTCAGTCTCTTCCAGTGCGCCAGCGTGCGGCCGCGGGCCACCTGGCCGAGAATGTGGGGAGGAGGTTTCCCGATGTCTGTCACCGCGATTGTGACTCTGCTGTTGGTCATTATTGACGTGAAAGCGAGCGGGGAGTTTTGCCACGGCTGGCGGGACTCCCAGGGTGTCTGGAAAGAGGGCTTTCAGTGCCCGGAGAAGATAGACGGAGTGGACGCGATAATCTGCTGCGGGAAATGCGAGCTGCGCTACTGCTGCTCCAGCACGGATGCGCGGCTTGATCAGGGGAGCTGCGATAACGACCGACAGTCACCGGAGCCCGGGACAAACAACAAGGAGAACAAGGACTCCGGTGCAGGTACAAGCCCATAACTAATTCCGCTAATATTATGAGTAGTATTGAAAGAAGAGCGCTTAAACATGTGAAGAGCAAAGCGCAAACAGAATAAAAACTAAATGTTTGGGGGGGTTCTTTAAGTTAAACTCTTGTATAGGAAGTTTCATAGTTAAATCCCCTGTGTTCTGTAGACTTACGTGTGATTACGTGTGATTCATATGAGAGAGACACTGAGATAACGTCGGTGCACTAAAACTGCCTGACCTGTTGCTTCAGTGGGGAGAGTGCAGTCTTTGTTCACTTCAGAATTTACAGTCTCAGTAAAACCTTTTTGATTTTATTCATTCCATATAAATCTTACCATACTGTATCCCATAAGCCAACCTCATACACACCCCACTGCTTATGTACAGGATGCCTTGAATTTGATATTGTAAATATCATTTAATATGACCTGCTGGGAGCTTTGGTTTCCTCTCATAAACCCAGCAGACTCACAGTATCTCCCTGTTAAAAGCTGCATCTGCTGGCTGGCAAGCGACAGCTGCACGGACACAGCAGACTCCTCCAAAAAACTGGTTAACTGCCCTCACAAATGGCAAACTGTGCCGTGCTGCTGCACTTTATAAATAGCCGTGTTTGTTCTTTAACAGTGCAAGAGAGGGGCCGGGCTCAGATCACGCCGTCCCCACGGGGATCAAGTTTGGACTTGACCGGATCTTGGACAGTGTAGCTCACGAAGGGTGCTGACAGCTCTGTTCATTAAAAAGAAGAAAAAACACACGCAATTTGCGTTATTTCCTCTCAGCAGGCTCGTGGAGTCTCTTTCTGTTGGCCAAGCTGCTACTGTAATCTAACCACTCCATGTCTCTGTGGTATCTGTGGGCTTTGAGGCCCTCACACTCAGGTCATGCTTCAAACTAGAAGCTCACATATAAGAGGCATCAATGCCAAAACCAGAGGCAAAGTATGACCCACATTTTCCAACTTTTACCGTGGATTGGGTGACAGACCTCTCCCCCTCTGGCCCCTCATTCATCACTGCTTACATTCCCATAAGTTAATCTACTGTAAAGTCTCTTGAAAGTGCACCATATCACGAAAGAAACATACTAGACATGAGAGAAAAGTGCAATACATGTTTCCTCAGAGGATACCCTGCCCTCTCCAGCTACAATCTGTCATTTGCTAATACTGTCACAGCTTATCACTACAGGAAGCAATATATACATTTCATTCATAGGCCTCCAGCCAAAATTACTTAAAGGAAAACCTTTTTTTCTTACAAAAAGAAGAAGTGTTTTTATTCATCCACAGCCCAGTTCACTTTGTGCATTTTACACATTTTTCATGTGCATGCAGCCTATTCATCATCTCAAAGAGATACACATAGTGCAGTGTTGGGGGAATAACACAAAGGAAATTATTAATGTGCTGAACATGAAGGAACATATGGTATTTGGGAACAGGAGAAAGCCCATGGGATAGGCTGAAGGAGGGGTCCAATCAGCCAGCCAGCCACGAAGAATCTGCCCAAAACAAGAGCTTAGCAGAGGGGGCTGCCACAGCTCGACTACAGCAACAGGTGTGGACGAATGACAGGGAACAATAGGAGGATGGGGGACAACTGCCATGTGCACAAAAAAATGCCTCAAAAGAAAGAAGTAAAGAATAAAGTTAGTTTTTTTTTTCAAATTTATGTGAGTACTAGGTGGGGTTTAGTGCTCAGTGTCCACATGAAGTGGCTTAAAATTAAAAGTGTTTCAGCAGGAAATACTTGTAAATATTACAACCAGTAAGGAGGCTCTGTGGATCCTCTATCAAATGTTAGTTAGTAACTGGTGAATTCTTAGCTTTTTTATTTAACCGCCTAAGACCCGAACTCTTCCATGACATGCATTTTTAATTTCTCTTTGATATTTGGGCTGATTGGGACCTGATGAATGTAAAAACAAAGAATTGCCAGATTTTTTTTTTACCTGATTTTTGTTTCTGACAAAAATGAGATGCACATATGAGGATATTTGTTTAAAATTTTAATCGAACAGTGGCAGTATAATGGCCTCGTAAGTGGATATCAGGCCCGAAATTTAGTACTTTGGTCAAGACAACACAAAATGTGATGTGATCTCCATGTCCTAGGAGGTTAAAGCTGCACTTCACTTTATCTGTTGCTTTGGATATCTGCAAAGCCAATCACACACAGCCTCTGCTGCACTTTGTGTTAACTGGTATTCTAAGAAGCTAAAGTAACATTAGTTAACTCTATACCTGATAAAAATCACCTTGTGGCCATGTCAGCATCACGAAATCAGCCTTTAGCTCAATGCTCAAAGCACAGCTGTGCCTCTGTACCGACTGACCGGCATGGAAACATGCTCTCAGTCTTGTTTCTTCTTTTCCACTCCATTAATCATCTCTTGACCTTCCAGATTTATCTTGTGACCCCCTTCAGGGGCTAACAACCCCTATGATAGGACCCAAAGGCCTAAACTCCCTGACTCTACAGATTCAGTTTCAGCAGCTACAACAACCACAAGATTCAAACTGATCCATTACCAGCGATGTAATAATGAAATATACAAAAAGTGAGGCTCATATGGTAGCTGATTTTTTGATTGCTGTGTACAGTAAAGAGCTTATTTACTACTGTGCATTAACTTTTTAGGACCTTTATTCACTCCATTAATGATTTACCATACAGTGTTTGGGAAAGTAGCTCTAATAGCAGTGAAGTCAGGGGTAAAGCAACACAAGGAGAAAGTCCTTGAAATGACTACTCCTCATTAGCATTGCATAAAAAGGGAGTGGAGGTAGAGATGTTGAGGTGGAGGCCATATAAGTACAGGAAAGATGGCACAGAGAGGCTCCCTGGTACATTTCTGCTCTTGTAACTTATACTGTAAATGTTCCTTTTACAACCTGTTTACTGTGAGGTGTGCAGCTGTGTGGTGCAGAAGCCTCTTAAGTTAACACCACTTCTTGTCGAAAGGAAATGGGTCAAGGTCCTGGTTTGTTTCATGTCGGCGTGCCTCTGCCTCTGCTCTTGTTACCAAGACCTTGCTGCCTCTGCCCATGAGTGATCTCCTGCTCTTAACAGCTTCCATGCAGTAATCCTTTTAATACCTTGCCACGTTTGATGAGCATTTTGGAAAAAAAAAATCAAAGTCCCATGGATGCATTTCAAAGAGCTCACAGACAAAAGGAAACTAGAGCCAGTTTGCCACCTCTCTCCCTCTCTTTCTCTCTCTCTCCGGCATACAGTTACACCTCGTAATACACGGACACATTCAAAGTGGAAAATAACTACACCCAGTGGGAACAATAAAACACAACTAATCACTTGTAATGTAACATGGTCGTTATTGTGCTTTGAAAGGTGTTTGTGGTAGTGAGCATGGGAATGAGCGACTGAGGGAAACACCTCATCGGCGGTGACCTCATCTTGAATGTCGCCCTGTTTCAGCCTTCAATGCTTTACCGAAAACGAAGAGTCAGGAAAAACTGTTCCTACTGTTGATCGCGCTTTAGGCTTGTTTTTGGAGCTTTTCCTGCTCACTTCACAAAATTTACAGACTGACACTGAGTTCTTCTCGCATAATAACGTGCCAAAGCTTCTACCTGCTCACACAGACATCTCCTATTTGACCCAGCAATTTATAGTCTGATTGGTGGAACTGTGAGAGTTACACAAATACGTAGTTGTTGAGAGTATGATTTGCTGCGTTAAGCAGAAACAAAGAAAAGGTCAGTGAGAAGGAGCTGGTTTATTCCTCTTATTTAAAGAGCTGAATAACCTCCCATTCAGCTACATTAAATCAGTCCACTTTAATACCTTTCTTTAAGCAGATGCCAAGTACTGTACTTCAACTTGAGTAACTTATTTTCAGAGGATTAGTTAAAAAAAAAAAAAAAAATAGGGGTAAGAGGAAAAAAAATGAGAGAGCGAGAAAAGGGTCACAAATGTTGGCTGGCAGCGAGGCTTAAGAATGTCACCAGTACAAATGCACACAGGTCTGTGGGGTTGAAGAGGCCGGGGACACAGTGGGGTGTGCAGGATTAAAACAGATCAAAACAAAGTTAATAACTGCTAATGAGACTCTGGGACTCCCTGGGGACTCAAATCCAGTGTACCTTCTATTTTTCTGCTCCAGTCCTTTGTTTCACTGTCTCATTCAATCACCACTCACATCAAGGAGCCCCTGTGCAGATAAGCAAGACATGTGAGCATGCAAGGCAGCACAGCTTAACAGGCAATAGTTTTTTTCACTAATCGCATGTTTTACAGCTGTTTTACATCTGCTCCGATGGCCGCCCCTCCCTGAGCCTGGTTCTGCCGGAGTTTTCTTCCTGTTAAAAGGGAGTTTTTCCTTCCCACCGTTGCCAAAGTGCTTGCTCATAGGGGGTCATATGATTGTTGGGTTTTTCTTTGTATGTATTATTGTAGGGTCTACCTTACAATATAAAGTGACAAATTGGTGCTGTAGAAATAAAAACGAATTGGATTAATGTCAGTTTAATGGCAATGTCTCTTCTTCTTTTCTCTCTGTAGTTCCCATCTACGTGCCATTCCTCATCGTGGGCTCAGTGTTCGTGGCTTTCATCGTGGTGGGCTCTGTGGTCGCTGTGTGCTGCTGCCGGTGTCTCCGACCCAAGCAGGAACTGTCCTCTGGAGGCACGACAGGAGGTGGGGCCGGCGGTGGTGGGCGCCTCCTGGAAACCATCCCTATGATGGCGAGCACCTCCAGGGGTTCCTCATCCCGCCAGTCCAGCACAGCCACCTCATCCAGCTCGTCCGCTCCAGCCGCTGTCCCCCGCACTGCCCCTCCTCCAGTCATGCGGGCTCAGGCCTCCTGCTGCCTGCCCCCTGATGCCAGCGTCTTTGTCAACATGCCCACCAACTTCTCTGTACTCAACTGTCAGCAGGCCACCCAAATCATGCCTCACCAGGGACAGTTCCTGCATCCGCAGTACATCGGCTATGCCCACCCCATGTCCTCTACCGCAGCCTACTTGGACCCCACTCAGGGGGGCTACAGACCCCTCCAGTCACCCTGCCCTCCTCCCACTGCTGGCTCCAGTGTCACCAGTGATCAGAAACACCCTCCAGTGACAGTGTGACGAGGGCCCAACCAGCAGACCACTCTACCACTTTATTTTCAAAGATTAACTTGTCAAGTTTAACCTGTGAGGGCTGCAGCAGACAGACCTTTGGGCACACTGCCAGAGTGGGGGGGGGTTAAAAAAAAAAAAAAAAAAAGAAGGCAAGGAGTCAGACTCACATGAAGGACTCATAAAGCTGTTCCTGGTAGCTGGACCTGCCCTGTAACTGTGTGTGGTTTGTGTCTGTTTTGTATGAAAGGTGGAACGAGCTAGGCTCAGCCTGCGATGCGTAAGGCAGATGCATAAATATCCTCTCACTGGATGCAAAGACAAAACTGCATCTCGGAGGGTTGTGCAGCCCTGATGAGTAATAATGCACAGTTCACTGCAGCCCGGAGATCAAGTAAAGGCTGCATGTGTTTGTGTTTGCATGGATGTATGTGAGAAAAAGATTTGCAAGCTTATATGTACAGGAATGAGCGATGACTGGATGATTTATAGCAGCGGACTGTATGAAAAATGGACATTCAAGCAAAAACAATATATGACCACATGCTGTGTTTATGCCATGTGCACATCTGTGCTTGTGAATGATTGTGAGTGGTTTATATAATACAGTATATTTTTGTTTGCGCTGAAAGTACGAGGAAAGAAAGCATGTGGATAGATATTTGTACTGTTCGTGTGCGAGTCCGAGAGAGTGTGAAGTGTGGAGGGATGCGGTGGCCTTGTGAGTAACTGTGAGTGTAACTGTGTGTAATGGGAAATGCAGGTGGTGTGATGTGAAAGGCAGTCGCGATCTCCCTGTAGGCCATTTAAAATCTAATGAAGTGAGCACAGGACACAGACTGTGACGCTCCACCCTACTATCCAACCCCCCCGCCTGCCACCCAGAAAGCAAAAAAAAAAGAAACAAAGAAATACAAAACCCCCAGAAACACATTCAGAAATCCCCCCAAAATTAGATCTATTCACAAGGCAGGCCGTTAATGTTCCTTGGACGTGTGAGTGTGCGACAGAGAAGTGAGAGGAAGTTCTCTGAGCATTACAGTTAATTATATAGCAACCCCCCCCAAAAATGCCAGCTGCCCCCTTCACTTCTCTCCCGCGAGGTGTGTGTGTGTACTTCACACCACCACAGTTCAGTGCATTAGCACGGGCAGCTCCGGGGCAGCTCTGAGTCATTATTTTCCACTTAGGAAGGGCAAGGAAGTGGCCGCTTTGGTTGTTAATCTGTAAAAATAAGCGAAAGTTGCTGAATTTTCTGCCGCTCTGTGTAGCGGTGTAAAGCTGTGCCACTGTAACCGAGGAACGTGCAGCTCGAGGAATGTGCTGCTCCACCGAGCGTGCAGCCCGACATGTCCTTTAGTACCGAAACTGGTTTGCTTGCGCACCTCATCTGTACTCCAAGCACAATGTCTGTAAGATTCATTGGGGAACTTATGTGACGTGTGGGGGGGGGGGAATAATAGTAAGAGAGTGTGTGAAATTGTGGAATTATTTTAGATCGAATGCATTTGCTCCACCTGAAATACAGTGATTTAATGCAGGAGAGACACTTTTTCATATGAAACTGAAAAAATAAACATATTTTAAAACTGAAAATAGGCTTGCTGTGAGTTTTCTAATAACCAGGAAGGTGAGTGATACTCAAAGCACAGACGCACATTTGGAAACAAAGCCCTGGTTAACAAAAACAAATATGACTGGTTGACTGGGTTGTTTTAATCTCCTTAAAACACTCACGCACTTAAACTACTAGAAACACATTCACAGACTGGTCTACCTCCCACAGAGGACGTCATCCGACACACACACACACGCACACACATACAGGAGAAATAATAAACCACAACAATGGACAGTTTAAGAATATGATGATGTGAAAGTGCAGTTTTGGCAAGCTCCTCCAGAAACTCAGCTACAGTAATGTGGAAAGCATATCGTCCCGTTGGAGAGTCACTGGGGAAGAGTTGAAAAGCATAAAGCAGCACCCCGATGGATTCTCCATACTGTAGCAGCTGTAGTTTTTCGGGCTGGGCCACATCCAGGAAGGTGGGTGGGAAAGGGATCTCCAGTTGGGGAGGGTGGTGGTGGTGAATTAATCGGCTAATGGTCTGTCTACAGTCACTCCCTTGGGATTAAAGAAGGAGCGTGGGAGAGGTTTGATTTGGCCAATTTATAAAATGCTAAGCTTTTAATGTTCGCATTGACATTTTCTATATTTTCTTTTCCTTTCCATCCTCTGTGTGAAATGTAAACCAAGACTCCTCCAGCTTCCCGGGAGCTACAGTTGGACTCAAAAACCCCTCGCTTTGATTGCAAGAGCACACAGCGCGCAGCCAAAACACAAAGACATTTAGTCAGGCCATGGATTGATTAGATTTAATGATTAGGACAACCCCTCTCGCCCATCCCCTTTCAGTTTTGCATTCCTGAACCAGAGTGTCCTCAACACAGAGCTCACAGACAATGGACTCTACATTCAGACAAACCCCAAAGCTAGAAAAAAAAACAAAAAACAACAACACATGATCCATGCGAGCGTCTCAATCAAATCCCTTCTGGTTGGGTGCCTTTTAGGGCAACTTCAAGTAAAATACTCCCGCTAAGACATGTTTTCACATATGAGTACAAAAGAAACGGGCATTAATGAAAAGAGAAAAAAAATAGAAACAAATACACATTGATGTTTGCTTTAATTTAAAAAAGAGAGAGAGACAGAGAGAAAGAAACAGTCCAGTAAAGAGTGGAAATGCAACAGAAATAAAAGAGGAAGCGCTAATGCCAGTCATGCTGCTTCCACGTCAGCTGACGGTGGTAGACGGGCGACGTCTGGAGTCACGGGAGAGGTCAGAAAATAAAACAAAATGGATTTCTTTAAACTTGCGAAAAGGAGGAGAGGGACACGGAGGCTGCAAAGCGGCTATGAGATGGAGAGATAAGGAAGGAATGAAGGGAGAGCTAAAGCAAGAGGTCTCAGTGGGGTAGGAGGGGCTGTGGCAGGGTTGTGGTCCGGTTTGGTGAGCGTTCTGCCTCAGTGGCATCTCTATGGTGTTTGGCAGTGAGGCTCGATGCTGAGATGTTACGAGAGAGAGAGAGAGAGGGGGCCTGTAGCTGGGGGTGCAGGGCTCTGGCGGGTCCTCGGTATATGCTTCCCACCCTCTAATTTTAAGGAATTCTTCGCGCCTGTATGCGTGTGAGCGAGCGAGCGAGTGCGACTATTTTGACGTCCCCTTCCACATCGGCGCGTGATGACAGACGGGAAATGAGAGGGAACGGTGGATGCGAACGCACATGGATCGACACACGCATGCACACGAACACGGGAGCGCCAATGCGTGCAGACACACATGCACAGGCAGACAGAGACGCACTGGGACGCGCACACACACACACGCTTGCGCGCACACACGTAGGCATAAAGCAAACTCAGTCTGAGGGATATACAGATATGAGTAGCAGTCTCTGAGTTTGACTTGTCACGTCTGTGCATGGATATGATTGCTCATGCCTGTGCAGCCTTTGTGAGTTATAACAATGGTTAGTCCATATATCCGGCCTGGTCCCTTCTCCCGAGTCAGTCCTCCAAGCGCCAGCGACGGCCTCCATGCCTGACCATGACTTCCGTCCCTGGCAAGGGGTCAGGTCACTGTCCAGTAAGGCCACAGCAGGGGTCGGTCACCCGGCGTGAGGGTGTCACTTAAGTCTATCTCCGCTGTCACCTTGACAAATTCTTGCTTCAGTGAGCCAAAGCTTTGATCCGGGATGGGGCTAGAGGCTGGGGCGCTGGCGGGTGGTGTCATAAGAGCGCACTACCTGGGATTGAGACACCACACCATGCTCCTCCTGAGAGAAGGCATAGCCATCTGCAGAGAGACAGAGGAGGAGAAGTCTTACTTGTTAAGCCTGTGTGCTGAGTGACAACAAAACTGGGAACACAGAGATGACACAGTGAGACTGTTGGCTTCTATCAGTCTTATGGCTCAGTCACATAAACTCCTTGCAACTAGGAAAAATTGAGATTTTTTTCCTGTGATTTTTTTTTGCATTTAAAAACAACCTCAAGTAGTGCTGGTGATAAACTGGTAGCCCAGAGGCTGAGCATGCATCACCCTCAACCTCTGGGCTACCACTTTTGATTGCAGTGCAAATACGTATGTTACATAGCACTTTTCTACTCTGCTGGAGCACTCACAGTGCTTTATACAACATTCATTCAGCCATTTACACAAGCACTGTGATCTTCTATTCAAACTCCAACACATACATTAGAGAGCAACTCGGTTCAGTATCTTTGGCATGCAAACAGGAGCAACAGGACCAAACATCCAACCTTTGAATTAGTGAATGACCTGCTCTAACTGCTGAGCTGCAGTGATCGTACGGGAAACCTGTCTTCAAACAATTGCAGACCAACTCAGACTGACCACGATCTAATTTGCCATCTAATTAATAAACAGACACAGGTTGCCAACACGTTGCAATCAATCGCTGTTTGCACTGATAAGCACAACTCGTTTGCAACAGGGAACTTAGCTGTTTGTTTTCTGGTTATTTGCCTATATAAATGCATATAAAAGTAGCTGAGGGGTTATGTTACTTAGGCATCCTGCAGCAACTCTGTCACTATTTTTGGAGGAATTTCTGCTTTATATCTATGAGGTTCTTGCTGGTACTTAATCTTGTGAGTACTTAATCGTTAAGCCGTTACAAAGCCTTCCTTGCCAAGGATTTGCAACAGATTTGCAATTTTTGCTCTTTATCACAGTTAATTGCTGGATTATCGCAAACAGGTTGCACATAATTGCCACCTTGATCCCAATCAACAGTAAACTGATAGCAGACCGACTCTGTCTTACTGGTGTTTTATCACCATTTTGACGCACTGAAGTTGCTTTGAAGACAGCAGCTGGTTGTTTTGTCTTTGAACCATTTCAAAAGTCAACAAGATCACAAATCAGTTGCGCACAGTCGCAATAGCTTTGGCCTCCAGCCACCGTTCGCCTTACTGTGACTGGAGCATTAAAGCAAGACTTGGTTTACATGATAGCATCTCTTATTGGAAAGAGCACTCACGTGACACAGTCTGCTGCACAGAGTTTGAGCGTCCTACACTTGAAGGTGTTTTCCTAAAGACTCTTGTCAGCAGATGGGCCCGTTCGTTTAGACTGCAAGATAAAAAGAAGGAAAGGTAAGGAAGAACATTTACTCCAAAGCAGCACAACATAATCACTATAATAACACATAATTATACAAATGAGAGAATCTCTGCTACTCCCACAACTACATAACACTCTTACTAACAACCAGTCTACAGACTTTCAGGATCTTTGCCTCTAATTTTTCTATGACTATGATTTTTAATCTTAGCTGCTCTTCAGTAAAACACTGCAGCATAACAGAAAAGCAAAGCACTTGTTTAGGGTGTAACATAGAAACACACAGATCAATAAGTAAACAAAATCTCAGCAGATTTAGGACCAGAAAGTTTGTTAGAGGTGGATTAGACAGCGACTGCTTTTCACATTCACTTTAACAGTAAGTCATAAACTGCCTGCAGGGTAACAGGACATCCACAGTAAACTGTTCCTCATCCCCACTCCACTCCACTCTCCCCCCCATTCCAAGAAGAAGACTGGACCCTCTGTTCTGAGACCACACGCCGTCACGGCTCCTCTCCTCCGGTGACCAAAAATAACCAAGCCCATTCCAGATACTGCGCACTAACACAGGCCGGCTCGAATGCATACATACACACATATATTCATACATTTGTCTCCCGTGTCATCACCATTATTACAGCCAATAAAGTGCAGACGTCGAATGTAAACGTAAGGGGCGCCTCGGGAAGTTAACTTCTGCCATATTTACTTGAAGGAATACGTTTTGTGCAGTTATCTGCCAGTGGAGCATTAAATTCACACACAAGGGTTTTCCCAGGCACTTAGAGTACACAGAGGTGATGATGATCAGTGGAGTAATTATGGAGTCGACCCAGCCTTCCCAAGGCTAACATTTGGAACAAGCGGTTAGGAAATTTTCATAACTGTCTAAGACCGCTGGGAATCTTTCACTGGTGTGAAAAAAAGAGAGCTCTCGAGCTTGCTCAAAGACTTTCTGTTATGTCTGTTAAAATAATGTCTGTTACAAGGATGACGGCACTGTGAGTTCGATAAAATTACTAAACAGTGGCTGGACAAATAAATGAACGGTTCATGCATCAGTATGACTTAAGCTGTCCTCGCTCCTGCCGTGAAGTTTCTCTGTGGGTACTTTCTGATTCAAAAGGGCCCGAGGATGTACGCTATTTGAACTCTTCCCCCCGAGACACTCCCGTACTGTACCTTTCCACCTTTTCCCATGCCTACCCTCCCCAAAAACTACAAACACAGATGTGCTCTTTTCCATTTTGCTCCATTGCTTCCCAGCTCACCCTTAGTTTCCTTCTCTTATTCTGAATGGAAAGCACTCAAGGATGTGTTCCTGCCTCCCGGCGTTTAAAAGCAGGGTCAGTCAAGGACGGAGCTCTGTTTAAGGGTCAAGAGGAGCAATGTGGTTTTACACTCACCCCCCCCGACTTCTTCTGCTCACTTCAAGAAACAAGAACCACCTCTAATGTACTTTCTCTTGGTGAAACCTTTAACTCAACCTCCTCATAAAATGAGAAAACTGTGGAACTCACTGTAACACAGGGAGATAAGTATTCACACTCCTCATGTGAGTATACGTTATGCAAACTTAACTTCTAATTTAAGTTGTCAAATATGAAGTAAAAGTAGAATACTTGTGTTGTTCTTGGTATTGTTCTTTATCATCTAACACCGCACTGTATGTTATAAGCTTATAGTGAGTTTTTACAATAAAAGCTAGCAGCCACAGTATAGCCGTCAAATAATAAATATGGAGATATAGTCAGATGTGTCCTACAGAGGTGTTTGGGGGCATTAAACTAAAGTAGCAAAATGGAAATTTCCTGAATCTCTTTGTGCCACAGCTAGTAAATCACTAAACGTCTACAAACTAGGTTTTCCAAAATACTTTGGATGCTGTATCAAATGTAATTATATGAACTATGTTTGATTTATTTCAAATTAATTAAAAAAATCAACATACTATATCTTAGAACAGAGAAATATTGGGGGGTTTTTTTTGGACAAATATAAGGTTGTTTCTAAATTGTTTCCAGCATAACACTCCAACAAAGATGAGACAAGGGCAACATTAGACTGTTAAAGTTGTGGACTTGCTAAAAATAACACCTCACAGCTGACTAGGGTTAATTGGACAGACACCGTTACATGGACAAAAGTACCGGGACACTTACACGAGCTGCCCATGCCATGAAGCTCCCAGCACACAGCTTTGGTGCTGATGTTAAAGCCAGAGGAGGTTTTCAGGGCAGTTATTGAGTCAGCAGAGCGTTGGCAACTTTTACGCACCTCAGGAGTCAGCAACCACGCTCTGTAACTTTCTGTAGTCTGAGTTCCTGTGGCTTCTAAACACTTGCACTTTGCAATAATACCACAGACATTTCTGGAAAAATTACTTCTTGGTTCAAAATCTCTGCACCTCCAGAATGGATGAAAGGGGCGTTGGAGGAAAAAGCTCAAGAAACAAATACAACAAATCTGCATGGTGAGGTGTTTGATTTTATCCAGCTAGACTGAAAACACCTAAATTTAAAGATTAAGAGGTTTGGCCCAATACTTTTGTCCATACAGGTAAGAATAAAGCTTCAAGTTGGGGATTGAAATCATGTGCAGTGCAAAAAAATATTCATAATTTAGACAATCCAAGACTGGCAACCAAATCTAAATGGCTGAGATCTTTGGCCTCTTAGCCGTCATTGGTGAGCACAGTTTGTCACTACATCCACACATGCAACCCCCCCGTCACCCATAAAACACAAATAAACATCAATAAATTGAGTGATGTTGAAAGCTGTCATTGGGTTTGCCCAATCAAAACCTTAAATTCTTTTTGGAAGTCATGGACATCAACATTCACGTTGGTATTAGGGTGCATTAGGCACATGGGTTGGGTAACTTAGTAGCTTAGCCCCCAGTGATGCTGGATGACGTGTGCAACATTTGAAGCAATATATGCTGTCAGGTGATGGAAAACTGTTCATGTTGAAACTTTTATAAATCATTTTGTTGGCATCAAATTCAAAAATATTTAAATGTCTCTGTTTCAATGTTATTTTTACAGTTTCCAGTGAAATACAGACTTTAAATGATTTTCAACTCCCTGCTTTTTGTTAGTTCATTTACATTTTAACCAGCATCCCAATGATTTTGGAAAAGTGGTCGTGTACTGAATCTATAATTTGTATAATTTCCCTCAAAATTAGCCAAAGATCTTTATTCTAATGCAATACTGAGCACAACACTAAGTCACAGCCTTTGAAGCTACAGGCAAACGTTAAACACACCAGATCAGTACAGCAGTTTAAATTGGTCCACCTATGAAGAAAAAGAACGATCGCATTTAAAGAAATAAGGAGAGAAAAAAAAAGTGAGAACAATACAACATTAAAAGATACAAAGAGAGGGAGATGTGAACTTGGTTAATGGAAAACAAGCAGGAGTCACTCCAAAGCAGCTTGCAATGGGGCACACAGGTCATTTGAGGTCACAGGTCACACAGTGGGACAGTGCAAACCCAGAAACTACCTCTGTGAGCAGTTCTGGCTCTACGGGACATCAGCCTTGGCCTCAGCCCTGTGGACGTTGCCACAGGGGGGACAGAAATAGTTTATTTTCACACATAAAAATATAATAAGACACTAGCAGGCCGTTATTAAAACTGCAGACATTTGGGACATGGTAGCACAGGACATATTAAATTTTTGAAAAATCTACTTGATGATAAAAAGATGTATATGTATGATGTGATATCCCAAGATGCTTTGTAGCGTTTCAATACCTGCGGCTGCTGGCATCTCTAAGGACAGCTGCGCCTGGGTCAACGGACCGCGCCTCCAGCTCCTGCACCTCCTCGAGAAGAGACTTCCTCACAGAGCGGCGTGCGCTGCACGGCAGAAAAAAAGCTCATCAGCCCAATGAAGGAAACTGAGCGTTTCACCTCGTAGACACGTGTAATTCATTGTAAGAAGTGCTCAGTACGGGTTATGTAAACGCTTCAGTTAAGTTGAATAACGTCTGTATGGATTCCCCAAGTATTTATATTAAACGGATACTACTTACGCCGTCCAAGCGAAGTCTTTGAGTAAACACGCAGCAGGCACCAAGACCAGGCCCAGCCAGAAGTGCCAGCACTGCATCACCTTGCCAGCCTGAGGTGACAACACACAGGGCCCATTTATTTCCACTCATATATGAATCCACGTTGAGCATTAAGTCATTTTTCTCAGCAGCGAGCACACGGGTGGAGGTGGAGGAGAGGGGGGAGGACGCATACGGTAACGGCTGAAGGAAATGTGACTCAAAAGTCATAAAGAGCATAAAGGGAGTTAGCCAAAGTTGAACATCTCGAATGTTAGGCAGAAATATTTAACAGCTTTCTCACCGCTTTTAACTACAACTCAAACAACATCACAGAAGCTGTGTGAACGTGCTAAGTGGCAGAGATGCTGGCGTCCCACCCCTCCACCCACTAC
Organism: Astatotilapia calliptera; assembly: GCF_964374335.1. NCBI lineage: Eukaryota > Metazoa > Chordata > Actinopteri > Cichliformes > Cichlidae > Astatotilapia > Astatotilapia calliptera. Next base: position 19,149,206 of record NC_137430.1, on the reverse strand, counting down.
CTGTCTATCCAGTCCACCCTCAGTGACCTTTGCCTCCCTTCTTACTCTGTCTCCCAGGATTAATCACGCATCTGACTACTCCATTTGTCAGCCTGTATGTCTCTTTGATACTTACTCCCACACAACTCTTACTCCTCTGATTCCCTCCAATCTCACTCTTTCACAACTTCCTTTCATTATTAGTGACTGCATCGTTTGTTGCCTGTCCTCACTCGTTTTGGTAAATCCCTGCAGTTTCTCTCCGCTTCGGTTATCTCACTGCACGAGCTTGTGTTTTGCTTTGCACGTCTTTGTCTCTAGGTGTCAAAATCGCATGCACCGTGTCCTCTTTAGCTTCGAATACTTTATTGCCCGTATCACATGTTTCCCGCGTCTTGTTTTTGCATTTGTAAGGACGATTTGGGTTCCCACAGAAAGATGATAAACTGGGAAAATGAATCAGAGAGCAGCTGGAATCCCAACCAAGGCACGGACGATCCAAATGGACTCACACATAATCAGCGTTTCTGTCTGTGACAAATGCCTCCACACAAAGACTCACAGTATATCACATAATCTCTGTGGACGGCGAGGATGCAGGCATGAAAACATGAATTTCTCTGCTTTGTTATATCCATAGAAACAGACTGTTGGTCTGAGCCGCTACATGGATCTGGACACACATGTCACACCTAGCTATTCTGAGCAGACGTACACAACTCTTTTTTTCATCCTGTGTCCCACATGGACAGATCGAAATATAGATAGAGCGAGCGAGGGAAATAAGAGAGGCAATAGTGCAGTTGGGTGGGGGGGCTGTCTTTGACCATTCCCCAGTTAGGCTGAGCAGCTGCAGAGATATTTGACCGCATTCCTGATTTCTGACACAAATTGAATTAATGGGCTGCGGGGAGTTGAGAAGGCTCTATTCCCTTCCCCTGCCACTCAGCGGGGCACCTCATCTCACCCATGCCTTCATGCCCAGACTCTAAAATGAGTCTCTTAATTAAGGGGTCCCACACATCACATCACCCCCCACTGGACCCTCATCACCACCACCAGCAGCGGCAGCGGCCCACCCTGTTGAGTCAACACCTCCACAGAGGGCAGTAAAAGACTGGAGCTCGGGTGACACGCAGCAGGTGTGGGAAGCCAGGGGGGCCCAGCAGTGTCGCCGTGGAACACCCAAGAGGTGAGTCTTTTAGGCGCCATGTAACAGCAACCAAAACGGAAGGGAGGGGCAGGTGATTTTGCAGAGAAGAGATGTAGTAGGAAGGGCCTTTTTCTAACCTCCACCATTGCACCTTGTTATAAAAATGAATGACGCGTGTTTATGGCGAGAGACTTGCCTGGCCCAGCATGTCAGGAGCAATAGGGATGGTGGGCCAGATGGCGGAGTAGACACCGAAGAAGACGATCCAGAGCACCATGCTTCCCCATACCGCCAGGTGGGAGAACTACAATAGAGAGACGGGGAGATAGAGAGAAGAAAGAAGGACGGCGAGAGTTAAGGAGAGATTAAGAGAGAGAAAAGAGAGACAGCATGAGGTCAAATGCTTTATATACAGCTCATCCCAATATAGACAACCTTCCCCTCCCTCCTTTCCCTGTGTGTGATCCACTGTAAGGGGACTCTGTGTGAATTCCAGTGGGACCCGGGCTTCATTACCGCCACACTGTTGTGCGGACAGCTGAATGGACAGAGGTGTCAGTCCCTTTCTGTCCATCCTGCCAGTCTCTCCTTCCTCTCCAACCACAGGAAAAAAAGAAAGCAAACGATGTGGCTGTCATGGCTGGAGCTGCTGTTATCCTAAACTCCATCTCCACTTTGGCTGCTGTTATTTTAGAACTGAAAGTTGAAGCCACATGCTCAGCTTTCTCTGTCTTTTTTCAGAATTTCCCCTCTTTAAGCCCACTTGTTTCTTTCCTTTGTTTTATCTCTATTTACTAAGGCAGAGTTCAGGAGCAGTCTTTGGAGCAGTGCTCCAAGTTTTGCCTGTGTAGAATACTGCTGTGTAATGTCACGAGCTGCTGCATTTTCTTATGACTGCTGGTATATTTTGACGATCAACAGCAGGATTATTTTTTTTAAATCACGTTAACACGACTATTATCAGTCCCTTTCACCACCCTGCCTGTCAGTGACCTGTGAAGTAAATCAGTTAATGTCTCACGAATGGCAAGACCTTACTTTGTTTTGCATCATCACTGCCGTATTTCATTGGTATTCCAGCTAAGAATTGCTCGACAGCCACGCTTCCACTGAGACCGCTTCTGATGAGGCTTCAGTAGACGGATCAACTGAAAGGCATAATGCATCTTTCAGGTATGCATCATGTATCAGATTTCTGATGAACTTTTTAATATCTGTACGCCTCACTATGCACGGCCTGAGCTCCATTTGTTGCTTACAAGCTGAACGTCTTCAAGCACATTTGGCTGTTCTTGCAGCTGCTCCGCAGTTAAGTATCTCTGCTTGAGTTGAATGCTTAGTAGTGATTTCTTTGTCAAGATCTGGCACTTTCCAGACCTTTTTGTTTGTTTTTTTAAACGGCTACATCTGAAAAACCGAGTAAAGGAAAAAGCTGCAGAGGAACTAGTTGGAAGAAAAGGTGCAAGCAACTGCAGTTTGAGAAACCTCCACCACAACATCAAGGTAGACCACATCTTCTGCCATGCTTTTCCTGACTATGAAGCATTTAGACCAGGTCGTATGGAAAACTTACACTGAAAGGCTCACAGAGTACCCCACCCTACCCCAACCCTCCCCTTTATTTGTCAACACTGGAGTAAAATACAGCACATGTTGTGTGGTGTATTAAGAGTGTGTTAATGCTCCTACCCTGGTCCAAGCTGTGGTCTCCATTCCAGCTTTCAGACACACTGTAACGACCACATACTGCACGCACACACACACACACACACACACACACGCACAGAGGAGCGGGTGGGCAAATAAAAAAAAAACAGAAACAGGATTAGTTGACTGGCGACTGTGGAGATAATAAACAATAATGTTATACAGTAAACTCAGCAATGTCTGTTAAAATACTCTGGAGTCCCACAATCCCTCGCAGTCCACACACACACACAACAAATAAACACCACCGACATCCACATGAGACTCCAAGGGAGTAAAATGATAGAGAGTGTGTGACGCCGAAGCGAAAAGAGAAAATAGACGGACGAATGTCAGGGGAGACAGGCTGGCTAGACGGGACTAGATTGACTGGAGACTCATAAGGGCTCTGAGGAAGCAGCAACACTGTGCTGTGTACACAAACACTGTGCAGGTGAAAAAAAAAAAGCACAAATCTGCGCCAAAAAGCAGAAATCAAAACAAAAGCAGACACATATAAATTTCCAGTACGACACTTACTGTGTAGACCATGTTTCCTGCAAACAGGTAGTCGTTTCCCTGACCGTTACTGAAGGGAGAGTCTGCGGAGAGCATGCGAGTGTCAGCAAACCAAACTCATCGCTTGCAGAAGGATGATCTGGGCAGGCTTACTTACCGTGCTCTAACATTTTGAGTGGAAACCAAAAGAGAATAATTGAATGAATCAGTGCATTGATGCAGTGTCCCCAGAACACCTGAAAGAAGGAGAAGGACACAGAAAGAGAGGAGGTGGAGGTGGAGGAGAGGGACAGTGGAAAACAAGTCAGTATAAATTAATGCCAAAACACATAAATGCTCCATCCCCCTAAACTTCTAAACACACAAAAACATACAAAAACAGCAATTCCTCACAAGAGCACACAACTCCCACTGTTCTAGTGCCATCAAAAGTGAGCTCTGGTACACACACACACGCACACAGAGTAGGTTAAGCTGCTGGTGTACCCTGTAAAATGAAAGACTTCCTTATTCTCGCATTATGAATCTCATTATGGTTTGCAATGGAAACATCCCAGACTCCATAGCCCCCCCCCCTTGTTTACTTGCCAAAGTCCCAAACAAACAGCTGGCATCACTCATCGAATCCTGAAGCCAAAAGGACAGATCTAAATGTGCGTGTGTGTCTGCGAACATCTGCGCACGTACTTTGGTGTTGAAGCCCTCGGCATTCTGGGTTATTCGGTAGAGCTGCGGGAAGCGGAGCATGTTCTGCTGGCTGCACGGCCGGTCAAATATCCCCAGAGTGAACGGAGGCAGAGCGGTAAATATCTGCAGCACACAGAGGTCACACATGCGCAGCCTTTAAAACGCTTAATGACAAATACAGTGCCTGCACATATTCTTTATTTATATCAGACTATGAGCATCAAAACGGCTTCACCTCTGCACACAACACCTGCTTTGTAAGTAAAAGTGCTCTGCATTTCCCCTGAAGTAATTCGCAGTCACCAGAACACATGCATACACTTTCAAACCAAAAGAGCTGTGAGGAGAAGACAAAGCAGAGTGCTACTCATACTGAGAGATAGAGTGAAAGATAACAATCGATATCCAGCAAGTGGAAAGTGTAACAGCGAAGGAGGGTGAGTGGGGTAATGGAAAATTGTCAGATAGTGAAGGGTGGATACTCACCACGTTGTAGAGGCCTATGCACCAGCGTTCAAAGAGGATCTGGCCAGAGAACCCGTTCACAAAGGCAAACCAGAGCTGGGACACAAAGAGAGGGATGAGAGGAACAATAGTGAAGGGTAAAACTGCCTTAGGGAGGTCCTCACAGTAAAAGCAGCAGGGGGAAAATGACAAAATGAGGTAGTGGTGTTAGAAAAACGTCCTTTTTTAAGACTTAATTATTCAGATGGCAACAGCATGTCTTTATATGCATATAATAAAAATCCTCGTACAACAGTTAAACTTGCTTTGCCGCTAACAAGCATTAAAACCCCCTCTTAATGCCGGTTTTGTCTGGACCTCAAAATCAATTTCAGCTAATTCACCGAAACACTGTAACTGAATGCGCCTCGGGTAAACCCTCATTAGCTCTTTAATACACACACACACACACACACACACACACAAACACACACACCGACAGCAGACACAGGCAGATCTGTGGACAGATAAAGAAAATGTTTGGGGCCGCTGGTGGGAGTTGTGGCATTCCTGGGGCATACAGTGGAGAATACAGCCTAAGGGTGAGGCCTGATACACAAAAACCTCTCTCTTATACACACACACACACACACACACACACACACACACACACACACACACACACACACGCACACACGCATGTGCGCACCATCCCCCTATGCTGTCTCCACTAAGTGGACAGAGACAGTCTATAACCTTTGGCCTAAAGAGCTCTGCTGGAAGCCAGCTATGTGAGATAATTGTGGAAACACACAAACGCACACACAGAGTGGTGGTGTGAGTGGGACCGTGGGCTACATGAGGACCTGCACCTGCTGGCATCCTTAATGTCAGACAGAGGGGTAAGAGGGGTTGGAGAGAGCACAGCTGTCAAATACCCCTCATAGCAGCCCCTTCATCACTCACACGCAAACGCAGTCATGTTTCACTTCTGATGACAACAAACTGATTTAAGTTCATTTCCTTAAGACTTTTACTATAACAACAACTACACCTTTCAACCCTTAAACCAAGTCTTCCTTGTGAAATTTAATGATTTATTAGGATTTTCTGTCCTCAAAAGGCCCTGAGGCCCCAGCTATGTGACTGTGTAAATAGATACGTGTCCCAACTTCATGAGCAATACAAGTACACACACAGAGAGACAACAGTCGACCTTTGGAGCCAAGGTCTCGTCAGTGCTACACAGTTTTTTAAGTGTGTGTGTTTGTGTGTGTTCGCAAACGCAAGCAGGACAGAAAGCAGACACCAGAAGGGCACCTCGTCCATCACTGTCAGCCGTGTCGACAAACAGCTGCAAAATGTCTCTGTTAATGTAACTGTGTGTGTGTAAAAGAGACAGGGTGTGGTGGCGACGCTCTTACCTCTATTATGTAGAGGACCACATTCTTGTAGAAACAGTAGAGGATGCACTTTGTGACGCGGTTATAGCTCCACGCCCCGTGGACCAGCAGAAGCTTCTCCAAGTAGGAGAACTACCGAATCAGAGAGGAGACAAAGACAGACACTCGGTCAATCACTCGGAGGGAAAACAAAAGGCTAGAAAGCAAAAACTTGAGGCAGTAATGGAGCACAGGGTATGTATCAAGAATGCGACCGGGAGAAAGGAAAGCTGAGGCAAGAGGAGGCCTGCTGATAAAGATAAGCAAAGAGACAGGCAACGCAGACAGTGAAAGTGGCAGAATGTGTCTGTGTGAGAGATACAGATACAAAGAAGACTCCAGAGTAACTAGGACACAGAGAGAGATTTTTTTCATCCTTCAAAGGGAACAACGGATACACATAACAGAGGTTTTATTTACACAAAAGAGAGATTTGGGGAATTATATCTAGGAAAGCCTGAATTTATGCAGGTTAAAGTCTCACTGAGATTAAAGCTCTCTCTTAGCCAGGAGGGTGGCACTTATTGTAACAGCTGCTGGCATAAACAATCGCAGTAAAGTACGAGTGGGTGAACAGAACCAGATCCAGATCATACGCTACAAAATATCAACACAAAAGGGTCCAATTTCAAATGAATATAAGTGCAACTTTTAGAGCAATCACACCGACCATGAGAGCTATTTTCACAATCCTTTAAAACTGAACTACCCTCCATAGCTTCAACTCCTTCTTGACAATTTTAAGCAAATAATTAAAAGTATAATAACAGATAATTATGCCTTCCTCTAGCATTCCTTTAGAGTTTTTGTAAGGTTTTAAGACTGCGACATCAACAGTGATTTTTTTTCCTCCATGAAAAACTTACATGAATTGCACAATAAATAAATAAAATGTTGTATGTAGCAAATATGATACAAATAAAACTTTACAGGGCTAAACAATGTGCATACAAGTAGACAATGAAACCTTCTCTGAAATGAAAAAGCATCAAAAACAGAAAAAAAGAGGAATTTCAGCTCATAGTTTGACTAGGTTTTATTTTAGGACGCAGATGTTTGTGATGAGCAGCGTTCGGATCGATAACATGATCCTACACAGATCCGTGTAAGTCAGCTGTCCCCTGAGGGAAGGTTAAAGATCAACACGAGCTGAACGGTGAGCAGGTCAGCAGTCAGCGCCTGTCCCTTTGCAGGGGTTTCAAGCCGAACGAGCGTCCCTTCCTTATCTGTGTTCGAGTAAAGCCTGTAAACATTTTCATAAGAACCTAGCCGTGCACGTCTGTTTGTCTCCGCGCTACGTTTCTACCCACCTGTGCGATGGAGTAGTCGGAGGAGTTGGTGGCCTGCATGCCCTCGTTGCCGCTGATCCCCACTCCAACGTGAGCCGTCTGAATCATCCCCACGTCGTTCGCGCCGTCGCCGATCGCCAGCGTGATGGCTTTCACGTGTTTCTTCACCATATCCACGATCTCAGACTTCTGCAGCGGAGACACCCTGCAGACGCAACAAGAAAAAAAAAAAAGAGGCGATATTAAATGTGTTGGAGGAAACTGGAGGCAGGGCGATGGAAAGATTAAAGTGTGTTTTGAGGAGAAAGCAAAGAAGCGAGCCACTGCGTAAGAAGAATAAAGCCTGGGAAGCACAGGTTGGGAAACAGTTGGAAGGGAAGAAGAAAGAGATGGATGAGAGGCTGAAACACACACACACACACACACACACACACACACACACACACACACACACACACGCACAAACCCATGTAAGTGCACATTTGTATAAACAGATCAAAAGCAAGTTACCCCACATCTTATTAGCAGCACAGTGAATCATTGTTTCCTAATACCTGTTAAAGTGCAGTAAACACAGCACTGCAAAGTGCTCCAAAGTGTGTGTGTGTGTGTGTGTGTGTGTGTGTGTGTGTGTGTGCAGGGAGCTTCCAGCAGTACTCCACCCTCTTGACCTGTATCACTGATCCTCAGTCTACAACCGGTTCTGTCTCCTCAGTGACAATGGAGACGTGCAGAGATCCGATTACAGACGCCTCCCTCAGGGCCACAGAGAGTGGATAAGTGTCATGCTGCATTTGCTAAAGAGATGGGTATATTTTGTCAAATTTTATGGTGCCGTGTAATTCATCTGCAGACAAATAAGAAGAAGCCCCATCCAGGGCCGTGGCTAATTTTCCTTCTGTTGTGCTGGATTTCTGTTTGGCTTTAATAAAAAACTTTGGGATCTGATGGGGGTTTTTTTTGTTTTGTTTTTACCCCTAGTAATCATTTGTTTTCCCTACCAGTGAAAGAAACTGTGAACGCTTTAAATCAGAAAGCACAAACTAGCATGTGAATTTAACCCGCTGAAGAAGATGAGGATACTGACAAAGCTCAGATCTATTAATGTGTGAAGAAAGATGTTGGGAGATCTTCTACCAGTCTGCGGTAGCATCGGTGCCAGCAGGATCAAAAAACTCATTCACAAGGCTGGGAACATCAGTTTCCAGAATCAGGAGGCCTTTGAGTGAGTGACGGACAGGAGGTCGCTGAACAAACTGCTCTCCATCATGGACAGTCTACCTCACCCGCTCCAGGCAGCAGAGCTCCTTCTCCCTCAGACTTTATTCAGCACAGCTGCCGAAACAACGCCTCAGGAAATCATTCCTGCAGTTCTCTGTGAAACTGTACAATAACTCTCCTTTCTGTGACAGGTGAGCACACTTGTCGGGCATTCGATTCCACACACATATATTTCTGTATTAAACCTTCTTGCAGCTGTTTCTCAGATTTATAGCGCACATATTATTTATTACTGCAATTTGCACTACTCTCTTTTACAGTCTCACTCTTCTTTTTTTACTTTAACTTAACATCATTTTATTTTAATAAAATAAATTCAATCACCGTTCTACATATCAAATGTTGTATTTCTCTCAGTTTCAGGCTCTTACTATCCGCCTGTGTCACTTTTACTTTAACTGTGTCGGTTTTTTATTGTTGACTACTGTTAATCTTTAACCTGCTGCAGTAGCAGAGTAATTACCCTTGCAGGGGTCAATAAAGTATTTATGTTATGTGTAGTATGAATGTGTGCGAATGTCAGATAGAAAAAGCACTTAAATGTGGAAAAAAAGTGGTGATGAGGGTGAATGATGGATGTTGTATAATAAGCCTAAAGATTTCTATTAGAACGTGATTATTAGAATGTTTAGAGGAAATTATTATCTTTAGCTAATTTAAAGTGGGATATTCTAAGAAAAACACAAGTAACAGTTCAGTTTTATAAACATATATTCAGCTGCTGTTCTGATGCAGTTTTCCCGTTTAAAGTCAGAGAAATACGATATTCCTTCGTTTCTGGTGGGGTACTGGTTATGCCAGGACTTAATATACGTGGTGAATTATGCATTTAGATATGTAAGAGGAGTTTCTTTTTTCTGGGCCATTTAAAGAATTCAATACTAGCAAGACGGTGTAACGAGGGACAGAGCGTGCCTCATGGCTGGCGAGCTTTGACGGAGATTGTGTGGGAAAGCAATCCAGCCCCACACACACACTGTTTACATTTTCAGTGCTTGCATTCTGGACACAGCAGCTAAGACTGAATTTGTCTTCTGTTTGCAAAACCTGCTTCGTATGAGGAGGCATTCCCACTGCGTGCCGTTCACATGCACGCTGCTTACACGAGTCTTGTCATTACTACCTGCATGTCGTACGGTGAAAGCAAATATGTCTCCAAAGGACGAGACGTGGGAGAAAAGTGATACTGGGGCTGGGATTAAAGCCACTCCCTACAGTACAGTATGAAACAAAAACATCGTACAGCATCTTAAGACAGGATGTTTGTGTTTTTTATAAAGTACAGATTCATCCAATAAATCATCCTCACTTGGAGTTAAAAAGTGGCTTTGAGAGTTATCAGGCAGCAGAAAGTAGCTACTGGCTGCATTACAAGAGATTAGTCCAAATCCAGTTATTAAATATTTATATTACATTTCACTGATTATAGTTATTACCTGAGCCTCTGTGATGCATTAGGTGATGGGAATTTGAGAATCAACACTGGACTTAAAAGTGTGCCCAATACTTTTCCTAGAAAGAGGAGGAGTCACCCTCACAATGACTGTTTGTATGGTACGAACAGGCCTCACTCCTGGGAGCTCAGCACAAGCAGTGACTCACCACCTCATTCATCAGTGCTGCAGTAATCATATTAGAAAAATGAAGTTATGTGCAGCTGTATGAGCCATCACATGGAAGCAGAGCAAAATATGATGCTTTTATAAGGGTATGGGAAAATGAAATTACGTGCGCGTGCATGCACGCATCCGGCTGAGGTCTGCAGGTCATAAAGACGGTCTGTCCTCTGTGAATATGTAAAGAGCATGTCCCAGTCGAGCTGGAATCACAGAACCGGGAGGTCTGCTTGGCATGCTTAAGAAGCAAAAATCAGACCAGCGCACACACACGCCTCACACCCTGCACCACAGGACATTTGAGGGGGGAAACCTCAAAGAGAGCTACTGCTGAATGATGGGATCAACCTCTGCTCTTTGTTTTTTCCTGTTTCTGCATCCGAAGTGTGTGTGTGTGTGTGCGCACAAGTCCGCCTTTGCGTCTCTTGGCCTCAAACCGCAAATCTCTCCTCGTCGCGCTCTCTGTCTCACTCTACCTTTCCCCTAAACACCGCTAACAGTGTCTGCGATTGTGTAAAGTGAAGTCGGGGGAGATAAAAGGCTCCCAGCGCTCTTCACGGTGGAACTGAGCAGAAAATAAGCAGCCACCGAGTCCTCCTATAAACAAACGCGCAGTGGAGTCGGGAACCCAAGCGTATGAGTGCGCTCGGCTCCTCGGGCCCCTGAGACGCGCACGCATTCCCGCGTGGTGAAACATCGCACACATACAGTAGGTGAGAAACAACTAACTGACAATCCGGCTCTTTAACGTCAAAGCTATGGCACTCGGTGCAGCAACCTCACCGTAACCACTCATTAAAGGAGTATTGGTTCTCAGCATAGGACCTCCCAGGGGGACATAAGATAAATGGCGTCATGGTAAGATTACAAGACAACAAAACAGGACAAAGTGAGCTGCGTTTTTGCCTTTGAACGTTTTCTAATCTATGTTGTTTTTGTGATATCCAGGAACCTTGAAATTAGACACTATTACACCAAAGCAGTTGGCAAACCTACCATGTTTTTTGTTTTGTTAAAAAAAACAAAACCTAACAACACCCAAATATTGATCAGAATCAGTCATTTCTTTGCAGTTTTTGGATAAATTATAATATATTTTCAGTGCAGCTGTTTTCAAAGAGGGCCTGCTTATTCAAATGTGTTTTAAAACCAGACAAGGGCTCAGCAGATGTGCTTAAACTAATTATGATGCTGTTCAGTCTAGTCTGCTAACGTTTAACATGTCTTAGCCAGAGGAGGAAGGAGTCGAGAAACCGAACGAGGGAGGGAGGAAGGTAGAGAGAGATGCAGGGAGAGAGGCAAGGGTATAGCAAGTAAAGGATGCAGGAAAGGAAGCTTGAGGCTGTTTGCAAGGCCTGTGAGACCTGAGTCCGGATATGGCTTGTAAGTGCAAGGAAGAGTCAATTACGTGCCTCCCGGCTAACACATGCTCACACGCGCATGCACGTCTGCACTCACACACACACACACATGCAGAGAGACAAAAAGACGAGTGGAAACTCTTTTTTTAAACATCACAGCTGCTGCTGAGTGAAACATACCCAAAAAAGGGAACATGCAGTAAACATTCATTGAACAGACCACACTTTGTATCAATGGAAATATATAACGGTCATGACTAGGTGTGTGTGTGTCTGTGTGTGTGTTGGTGCCCATTCCAGGGGTACCGGCAGTAAGTGAGTCATGACTTTGACATTTCCAAGCAGCCTAGTGTATTACATCGTCCCTGCTGTGCAACAGGACAGGCCTTTATCGTCCTCATTCATTTGCTGTCTGTGGGCAACCGGTAACCTTTGCAAACTGGCACATGTGCAGGTAATGAAGTCCTCCACATGGACACTTTATCCACAACTTAAAAACCCGCCTGTGTGAAGTGGATCTTTTTCTTAAGTGCTTGTGTATATTTTTTTTCTTTCAGATGATTGTTCTAATGAAGTTCACAAATTCAAAGGAGCTGTTTGGGCATTTAAAACGTCACAGATTAATGTGTCTTTACAGCACGCAGCCTCAGAAATCACCTGAGGAGGAACAGCTGTGTTCACACAGGTATCGACCCTGGGAACCAAATAAATCTGCGAGCACGTGTTTTAACATCTCTGGCACGAAGCGTCTGGCCTGCTTAAACAGATTTTCACTCGACCGTGCCAGGCCAGGCCAGGCCAGGCCAGGCCAGGCCAGGCCAGGCCAGGCCAATCACAGCTGTTTAATATCAGCCGGCTGCAGCACGATGATTGACGTCTCTGCACGCTGTAGTGTGTTTACATTTTTCTGTCTGTTCAGCTGTGGCCAGATGCATTCAGACTGATTCACATTTCCACACTAGGCAATGCAACACTAGTTGTGTCTAAGTAGAAAAGATAATGAGGTAGAAGCCTGTCTTTATATTTAGTTTTTTTCTTTTGTTGCTGCCTTTGTGTTTGGATAGTCTACATATTTTACCCCAGCTGAGTAGAGGTATTGAAATAAAGAAAACCAAAGACTTCAGGTAGAAATTTTGCATTAAAGCAAATATAAGTTTGTGGAAAAGCTTTCATTTTTCATTCTCACACTGGGACTTTCCCACAGCAGCACAATCACGTTGTGTATCTGTAAAACAGTTTGGTACAGAGCGTCATTGTTTTCCTCACAGAAAAAAATGACTTTTTGCAGAGTAATTTGTAAACTTTGTCCAAAGTGTTACGGACAAAGCGCTGTTGAAACACACGTTTCAACAGGATTATCAGCGATCATGCCCTTTTTATGAGAAACCCATTTTTTCTATGATTTAAACAAAGACAATCTGGCATTTCGCTTTCCATTTCTTTGATTATTTCTTTGGGCTTTTTCTCTTTGTTAGATTGGGCAGTGAAGCAGAGACAGGGAGAGATTGGGGAAAGATACACAGGCCTGGAGTCAAACACAGGCTGCTGCATTTAGAGATGAATACCTGCTCAACCTGTGATTCTATTTGTAAATTACTTCAGGCATTTATGAGTAATTGCAGATAACCAATAATACCTGTGTGTATATGTATATGCATTTGATAAATGAGCTTTCCCTACCGGCAGCAGATGACGGCTTTGCAGGACAATGCCAAATCAAGGAAGGCCTGGCGGAGCTCAAAGGACAGGGCGTATTTCAATGTCTGGCCATCGATGATCAACGCCAGCTCGTTTTCCTTCTTCAGAGACTCGCCGAGGGAAGAGCAGTGAGCTGTCAGCGTGTCACGAGTAGCCTGCAAGAGGACAAACACACAGAAGGGAGGACTGAGTTTGCCATTAAAGTCAGCAACTAACTCATAGCTACCCTGTAACCATGAACTCACTACTAATCGCCAAACATCTTGGATCTTTATCTGCGCCATAACCAGTAATAGCTCTAAATCAGACTCGGTGTTACGCGATCTTGCCGCAGAGCTTTCAAACAACCGCATTTCCAGGTTTTTTACGTTTTTGTGGCCTCGCAAAGTAGTAAAAAAATGTAAATCGCACACATCAAAAAACACAGAGACCAATTTGTTGAAAGGTCAAAACCGCTGGCAGTAAATTGAAGACATACGCTGCATGCGCTGGTCGCGCAGTTCGCTTTCATCTGGAGAAACTATTTGCTTCTGTGTACACCAAACAATTAACAACGCTAATATAAAGTTCACAGTTGCTCTAGACTTCATCACTACATGCTGATGGTATGAAGTCCTGGAGGCATTTTCATCGTGTAATTAAATCCTAAAGCTTCTCCTCACAAAGCAGCAACAAAAGAGAGAGAGAAAGAGAGAGAGAGAGGCACATAACAAGAGGGGAAAAGGTAACAAAGACAGACGGGGCTAAATGCATCATTCACATGTATGTGTACATGTGTTTGTGTTAATGCCAGCTCGCCTGCAGGCCAGTAGTTTGGGGCAGTTTTGATGGAGCTCTTGATAATAGAGGAACAGGGATTAATAGAGAAAATAAACATCCCACCGGGATGTAATGAATTCCATGTGGAGAGGCAGACGTGCTACAAGCCTTCCTGCTCGCCACCACACGCACACATCCTATTGTTAACTGCGCCTTTAGCTTCCAAATAGAAGCTGATAACCGGTGAGAAATGAATCCATAATCATCCAACAAACAGAGACGGCTAAGACAAATCAGAGTCGCAGCTCTGACTTTGTGGCGACTTGTTTTACATTCAGGATTTTGCCAGGTGGACTCGGAAAAGCGGAAAGCCAATCAAAACCACTCCAGCGTTAAACAGATGGAGCTTGAATGTTTTATCCATCAAGTGGAGCAAACAGCTCGCTAGCTCTACCTGGGGACAGTTTTGGTAGTTTTACATGTGGAATTCAGATTATTCCCGTAATAAACGAGGAATGACGTAAAATGAAATGACCTATAACAAGAAGTGTTTGTGGAAACATGAGTAATAGAGCTGAATACATGGCGAGCTGCTACACAAGACAAAAACTCTAGACACAAAAGTGCGCAAACACTTGAAGATTTGGCGCCGGTAAGAATCCGCTCGGGCCCTCGCAGCGGGTTATTGGCACCCGTCTGACCTCAGAGGATCCCGTGACTGACAGAGAGACGACCCCTCTGTCCACTGATCAGCATGCGCTAGAGACGACGCAGATAACACGCTCACATATACATGCATGTAACGCAATCATCTGAACAATGCCGCCTCTCTTCTTCTCGCCAAATAGCGATGCACACATGCGTACCCTCGGCACACAAGCGTCCCTCCTCTCCCCAAAAATTCCCTGCTCTTGTTTTCTCAGCCTGAGGCTGTGTGTTTTTCTTTGTATGCCGGAATTCCTGTTTGCATTCACCTTTTTTTTTTTCCCCAAACAGGGGGAAAGGAAAACAAAAGCATAATGAAAGGATTAAAGGAGATTATAGGTTGTCTGAGTTCTGAATCTAAAAGGTGGCTCTCGTGTGTGTCTGGCTGTGTCTTTGCATCTTGTTTTTAGGGGAGAAAACCATGTGTATGCATGCATGAGAGTATATGATTGCATGTAGGCACGTGTACGCATGCAGTGTGTGTGTGAGAGATGGAGACTGGACAAAAACGTTTCCCTCAGCTCATCACAGCATGAGGACAGGAAGTAAACCCCCTCTCCCTACTTCTAATGTTATATTAAAATAATTTATTACTGTTATTAAAAAAAGCACAACAGTCATTTATTTTTATTTTAAAAAGTCAACAATGTCTGTTTCTGATGAAAAAAAGTGACTAATTACAGCACTGTGGAAAAAATCTTGAGCCACTCCCTCATTTCTTTACGTTTTGCTTCCAAGGATCTCGGATGGAATTTTATGAAGTGGTCTTGAGCAACAGCTCTCCTGCCATGTTTTTCTTTGGACACTGGCTGCTTTTTCACTCACTTTCAGTCCAGAACCTAATCATTTTCTTGGGAATCGTTTTAGTTTGTTTAAGCCACTTAACACTGACCGCTGACCTGTGAATCACTCAACCATAAAAAAAAGACACCCAACTCAAGGGATGAACCAGTGTTCTGTCTGCACATTTGTTCCAATTTCTTTCTTTGAATCTCTGAAAAATAACAAAATAACACACTTTGACAGGCACAAAATAGCATTTTTAAACAAACAAGGTGATTCACAGGTCAGGACAGTACAACAGTGTGTGTTTACAGGCCACGAAGAAGACTGTATTTTAGCCAGTGGTGATGGAGATCTTATTAAAAACTACTGAAGTTACGAACACAGAAAACTACCATCAGAATTTGATCTACCATATAATATCATCTGGAAAACATCTGATCTACAACAACTTCATTTTAATGATCCCAAACACACTGCCAATGCAGTTAAACCATGCCTTGATATAAAAAACACAGTGAAACACTATCAGTCATGGATCGGCCTCCTCAGAACTCAGCATTATTGAAGCAGTGTTGGATCATCTTGACAGAAAACAAAAGGCAGCCAAAATCCAAAGCAGAGCTTTGAAGCTCCTTTAAAAAACCTGGAGAACTATTCCTGAAGTCTACATGAAGAAATGACGAGAAAGCTTCCAAAGACAGTTCAGGCTGCGTTGGAAAATAAAGGTGGTCATAGCAAATATCGACTTTCAAGCTCATTAGAATTGTACAACCTCTAGTTGCCTTATATACTGTGTTTCCATGTATGTTTGCATGTTTCAATAAATCACTGCACGTCTCTCCTGTTCCCTCTCCCTGAGCCACCCCTCAAAACGTTTGCACAGTTCTGTAGCTATATTAGATATAAATTGCACAGATTTCTGTCTAATCAGATATCACTATCAGACTCACTGCCTTTGCTGTACATATGGATCATGCTTACTGCACGAGGTCCATTCTGAGCCAGGGGTGGACAGGCACAATGCAAAGTAAAACACCAACCAATGACGTCTTGCAGAACGGTTTGTGGGTTTGATTTTTGAGGATTTCCTCAACATGACACGATCGAATGTGTTTGGAGACAGTCTACATTTTCTCATTCATGTTCCAGTTTACTTAGTGGAAGCAAAAACATCCAGATTATACACCGTATCTGACATTTATCATTGCCTTAACCAGATTAAGTATCAGATCATGAAGGTGGGAGGGATGGGAGGTGGTGGGGTGGGGGTGTTAAGCGTTACTAGTACAGCACATTGACTTGTCACAGCAAGTTTAGCCAACATTTCACTGGCAGTTAAAACAGGACATAATGAGCAGACAGGTCCTGCAAAGAGTCGTAGAAGTTTAAAAAGGCGACTAAGGTACAGTAGCTAGCTCCTAAAGCTAAAAAGTATCCGTTTCCAGAACAGAAAACTACAATAAAAATGTTTTCTTCCTGACTAAACATTGTTATGGATCCTTTTGAGCTGTTTTTGTGTTAAGACAATCTTCTAACACTTTCCCAAAGGAAAGAAAAAATCCTGGAGGAAAAATAATGCAATATGTTGTAGTTTCTCTATTTCTCACGCTAAAATGTTCTATCTTTGGAGACCCTGGAGGAAAAAAAGTGTAATTCTTTGATTGCACCACTTGCAAAATGACAGATCTCATTAGCAAGCATTTTAGATTCCAAACTAAATGTTTATTTTTCATATGCATCTGGTCTGGAAGAAACCAGACACTCTCTAACCTCTAAACACACACACACTCCATGCGCACACTCTTTGCACACTATGCTCACAGGCCCTTCTGCGTGGAATTTTATCAGGTTTATATTTGGATCGCAAAATGAGCAGGATCATAGAGGCGGTTTGAGATATCGCAGGTCTCCTTCCCTTATTGCACACTTTACCGCAGACAGCGCACGCAGAAACAAACATGCACGTCTCTCCCTTTATATAAATGAACGCAAGGAGGACGCTTGAATTTGATTCATTCCAGGCCACCTACTCCAAAGATGGCGTAATCACTCGCCCCGTCATGATAAATGTCCTTCGAGTGTAAAATATACAAAACAAAGGCGACTAAAGAGAGAAGAAGTTTAAAAAAAAAATACAAGGAAAGAAGGAAAGACAGAAGGCGAGGAGTGTGAAGCAGACGCAGGGGAAAACTCAAACACAGAGAGCCGCTGAGTGAAAAGAAGGCGGAGAAGGATGTGCTCGTTTTTGCAGTGCACAGTCTGTCACCGGTAAGATTTAATACACCGTTTAATTATCATATTGTGCATCTGTGCAAACATCCACATCCTCTGCTGCTGGGAACACATGTTAGGCTTTAACAAAAAGGCGCCTGCTGTTTAAAACTTCTACAACCTTGAAAAATGTAAAAAACATTTAAAAGAAATGTCGGAACGACAGAGAATGCAAGTTGAGGCACAACAAAATGTGCGTGTCTGCATTTGCACGCGTGCATAAAAATGATGAATGAGCAGAAGACAGGCGTTGTTTGTTTAGGAGTTGTACTGCGGGCAGTGTGACGAGGGCCTGGGGATTGTGGGAAAGCTGGATGAAATTTATGTTCAGGACTAACAAGGTGATGAGGGCAACATGTGCCACTGCTTCTTGGGTAGACTGTGCAAAGTATGTGTGTGGATTCAAAGTCAGATGTATGGAGGTAATAAGAACGAGACTTCTCTAATGACTGCACAGAAACAGCCAGGGCAAAGATGTGTGTCAGGCTGTGTGTGTGTGGCATGTGATTTTAAGGTGACAGATGGCGCTTGTCACAGCTTCAGTGCTCGCAAACCGTTTACCCAGGAGGCATTGCTCACAGGGTTTGTTTTGATGAGGAGGAGGACCAAAAGGAGATCGCGTTACCACTCACTCATCGCCCTCACATGGTTCAAGCCAAACTCCTCGCCCCCTCTTTTTTTTCTAAGTCTCGTCCTCCGGTCGCTTCCAGATTGTCTATATCATACATAAAGCACAATAAACACACTCTCATGTTTGCGCAAAGATGGACACAGATTTTGCCGCTCTTCTTGACTCTCTGTCTAAAACACACACACATATTTGCTGTTACAAAATCACACAGGGTGTGTGGTCAAATCCTGTGCGAAGAGAGAGCGCTGACAGATGTGGAGGCAGCAGCGCGAAGCAGACGAAACGGAGAACGGGGCTCGGTGGGGAAGAAGGGGAGAGGAGAGGGTGTCGCATCTGCTGGCCTAGATCCACTGCAAAGATCATCCTGCCTACGGATAAGAGAGGGTGTGAAAGACGTGAGACTTTAAAAAAAAAAAGAGAACAAGTGACACAGCTTCTGCATTCACTCATGTCCAAGTCGCACTTTTGAGTTATTTTAAGTGTCAGAGAAGTGTCGCCGAAGACGGCGGTGCTTTTATCTGCGTCATTCCCGACCAGAGCTCTCTGAGGCTGTCCCGATAAGAAGGCACGACTGTCATCAGCGCGCGCACTTGCATGTTTCTCGTCTTGCAAACATGTGAAGATTAATTCGATGTTTACAGGATGAGTAAACAGCGATGACAAAGGGATGTCATCCTGTGTCGTTTTTTTGCTGCTTTGCATTTACAACCACTTTAAAGTGCGTCCGTCCTGCAAACACCGCAAGCTTGAAGGCATATTTTATATCGCTACGCGTGGCGCTTCATTTATGTTTCACGTCAGCCAGCTGTGACTCTTCCTGCCTATGTGTGTAAGTTGCATTTTTGACCTGCAGCCAAATGAAATGTGTTTGTTCAACCAACAAACAAGTCCATCTGAATCAAAACAGTATCTTTTTCTTTTTTTAAACTCAGACTTATGAGATTCTGCCTTTTGTCCTGACCCTGCTGCACAAGAAAGTTGGAACAAACTACAGAAGAGCCTCCCTAGAGCTGGTGAACATTTGAAATCTTGCTCAAGGACACATCAGCAGGGTGAATTGTCCCCATTAAAGTGAACGGAGGCCAAACTTTGAAGCTTAAAAATAGATTTCCTGCTAAGTTGTTTTAATTTATTATCAAAAGAAAAACACTGAAACATACTTCCTGGCATGTTTCAGGTTTTACTTTGAAAAATATCCAGTGGCTGCTTACGTGTTTATATCAGACTTTTTCTCCTTAGTTTTAGCTGCAATGTGATTTTATTTAACTCTCATGTATAGAAAAATTTAACTTCTGTATGAATACAAAGTTTTCTTTTCTGACCTGCAGCCCCACATAAAATGAACCTTTAACTTAGATGATACTGAGCCTACCTCAGCCTATTCATTATTTGTGTAGAGCAATTTTATAAGGAAGTTGGGCTTAAAATTCCACTGAAAATCAGTTGCAACGGGTCTTACAGAGTGGCAGAAGGTTGATTCTCTTAATCTGGACTTCTTCGGTCTCAGCTGACTTACAGGTTTCCCCAATCCTATAAACATTACATTTGCACAATGACTGAAACCAGCCCACTGAATGAACAATGGGCTGTGAGGCCAGTTCCTTGATCATTAAAATGCAAAAATGTTCTTACGGAGTGATTAATCCAAATTTAAAGCTTTTTGGTTTGAATCATCGTCAGTATGTAGCCATAGATCGGCCTCCCCAGAGCAGAGACCTCAGCAATATTAAAGCAGTGTGGGATCATCTTGACAGAAAACAGAACGAAAGGCAGCCAACATCTGAAGAAGAGCTTTGAATGTCCTTCAAGAAGCCTGGAGAACTATTCCTGAAGACTACTTAAAGAATTTACAAGAAAGCTGTTTAAGAGAGTTCAGACTGTGTTGAAAAATTAAGGTGGTCACACCAAATATTAACCTTTAAGCTTGTTAGAACTGTACAAACTCCTTCCTTTATATACTATATTTCCATGTATAAATGCACATGTTTTAAGAAATCTCTGCACTAATTTCCAATTTTCCTAGCCCTAAAAAACCTTTTGATAATTACATTTAGTCCAAGTGAAAGTTCAGTTCTGAGATGGAGTACCACAAACCCATCAGGCTTGAAACTGTACACGATCAGCGTGGGAGACAGTCTGCCATAATATATTTTACAAACCAGTTTAGGATTGATCCGCTTACAGCGCTAAGATTAGTTTTCACCCTTGTGTCCTAATAGGCAATTCCCAGTGTAGAGTACCCTCGTTACCTTAACGTTAAATGCTTACCCCATCAAATTCAATTGATTTAGCATCTAAGTGGCCTGCATGTTATCTGACCAGCAGTTCCCCAAATCTAAGAGCTTTCAGACATCACTTTGCTAATTTTGACAGAGTAAACTTTACCAGTCAGAGCTTTACAATTCAGCATAATGCAAGAATCCAAAACAATTAAAAGTGCACAGCTTTACACTTAAATTCATAATCGTCACCAACAATAAAATCCATTCAGACCAGTAAACCATATTATGGAGGGATCATGCCGGAGACAAATCCAATTACTCTACAAACCCACAGTCCAGGAAACACACCATCTGCACACTGACTTATATGAGGCTAGAAAATTCTGAATGTAAACACAGAGATCTCTTTATGAATGCTTACCACACAATACACACATATAAACAAATAAACTAATACAAGGGCACACACAGAGTGCTTAAACTTGAAATTTACGAGTCATAATCTCCCGTGTCTTCCATAAAAACAAACCGAGTAATGGTGATTATATTTGTGCGAGCGCACACATGGGACTCAGGGAGACTGTCTGAAAGACAGGGACACATGACAGCAATCAAGCCACTTAGGTGAAGCAGTCACACAAGGAGGTTGAATGCAAAGAACACATAACTGGGGTTAGAAAATCTAATCGAGAGTAAAGGAATGTCTCAGATCTCAAAATAGCAACAGGATCATAAAGTGACTGAACACATAAGCTGTGTTCATTCTTCTGGGATTTAGCTTGAAATAGGAAATGATAAAAGAAGGAGAGACCACTGTAAGAGCACTGAAAGCGCTGTATGTGGAAGAGACCGAGGGGCAAAGAAGCGATAGCGCAGTGTTTGTCTCTTTTCATCCCTTTCTCCAAAGAGGACACCAGAGACTTTAATTACCTGCACCTGTGAACACACAAAGAGCCCCACCCACCGATCTTGGCTGCAGACCACACCCTTGTTCCCACGGTAACCTTCTTAAGACCCCCACCACACAGCCCACTATCTCCTAAAAGTCAACAAAAAGTCTCAACGCTGTACAAAGTATCCAGAGGCACGAAGGAGGAGGAAGAGGCCTGCCTACTCACGTCCAGCGAGTCCTCGTTGACGATGATGAGGGACATGCCGTGTGTCACCAGGCGACAGGAGTAACCTGAGAAACAGAAACAGATAAGTGGAGGGTAGAGGAGGAGGAGGAGGAGGAGGAGGAGGAGGGTTTTCTCAAACCCAAAACACAGGTGAAAACTCGACACAGTCCTGGCTCACACACACACACACACACACACACACACACACACACACACACACACACACACACACACACACACACCAATATGAGTTCCTTCACCAGCCTGTGACCAGCCTTATTTCCCTGCAGTAAATCAGGAAATCAACGCTCATACACACTTTGACAAGATGATCTGCGCCATCTCTGAGGATGCCCCAGCTTTTAAACTTGGAGCGACAAGTGTCAGCTCACATTTTCCTCTTCCCGTCATTGTTTTTTTGGACGTCTGCCACCAACTTTCTCCACGACTGCCAAGACACTAAACCCACTCATGTCACCGCAGTCCCCCAGACGGTGGCTACACTGGTCGCAGGCACTTTCCACTTAGAGAATGGAGGCATCTCAGGCATCTCACAGCCCGCATAATGCCTGCTATTCTTCCAGCCATGATTTCATTAACTCCACAATACATTCAGTTTGCTACGCTGTTGCACATGAAACTGCAGCAGCACGTTTACTTGCTAAAAGCAACATTTTACCCTCACATTGTTATTTAAGCGTCTCTCACCTATATTGATGGCAGTCTCCTGCTTGTCTCCAGTGAGGACCCAGATCTTGATATCAGCCCTCATCAGAGTGGCAATTGTTTCTGGCACGCCAGCCTGGAGACGGTCCTCGATGGCTGTGGCACCCAACAGCATTAAGTTCTGTTAGAGGAGCAGAGGAGCGTGAAAGACATGCAGACATATTCTGTTAAAAAGAAATAAAGTTAGACTAAAAGAGAGGGAACAAAACATAGCACAGAATACTTAACGAGGTTTTAAAAACAATCATATTTAGGCCAGAAATAGACATCACCAGAGTGTACGTGAGGGCTCTTTTTCCCCAGACGGCATCATCCACGTCTAATTTGAGGGCGAGAGCGATGCCAGCGGATTCGGTTCAGCTCACTTTAGATTTCTGTACCAACTTTGTTTCTCCATGCCAAGACATAACCCTCCCCCCGCTTTAATTTGTTCAGCATTTATATGCACGTGTACCCTCATTAGACACACTCGGACATACACAAACACATGCACAGACACACAAGTTAACACTAATGTGTTGTTGACTCCAGTTTTATGGGGCTTTTGGCATGCTGGTGAAGGTAATTACCCTTGCGGTCTTCCAGTCAAACCTAACCCCCTCTTCTTGCTTCCTCTTTCTTTCTTTCTTTTAATTTCTTCACTTACTTTTCTCACCTCGCCTCTCTCCTCTAAAACCTTGATTTCCCCACCAAACAATTCACTGCTCTACTGTTAATCCCCATATCCTCTTATTTATCCTTTTTTTTAAAAACCAAAACAGCAATTCACTTTCACTATGTTCTACCTGTGAGCACAGACTAGCATTTAAATCATGATTATTTTTTAAATGCCTTAAAAGGTGACTTCAACTGTGTTTTCCAAATAAAAAAAAACAACAACATAATGAATACCTAAAGAAATGGCACCAGCTCCAGTCCCAAGCGTGGCCCTAAATGGAGCCACTCTGCCACCTGCTGGCCACCAAGCAGCATTTCGTTCTCTGCATGAGTGAATCACACTGTGAATTTATCAGATCAATACTTCCATGTCTCCTCAATCTGACTGTATTTTTATTCAGTTTATTGTTAGTTTACCTCAGTTTTTCAGCCTTTTCCAAATATTTTGCTTACAATCTTTCAGCCACGGTGCAACTAAAAGGATCAAAGCCTCAGAGTTTGTTCAGACGAGCAACACTTCAAGCTGCACTGTGTCATACGGACTAGCGTGCCTCACTCTCCTCACGTCATATCCCAAACATGCCCTCCCAAATTAGCAGTCTATTTAAGCTGCAAAATGTGTCATCTCTCCCTCTGACATGTCAGCACCACTGCTGCCACCCTGCATTGCTGCCTGCTGTTTTGACCACTCCACCACGCCAACATCCATCTGTAGGCTCCGGGCGGGTGGGGGTGGGGGGATTGCTCATCAGTCTCCAGTTTTACGTGTAGCATATTTGTGGAGAGTGATAACCACAACCATGCTTACCAACCAGACACAAAAATACCTCGGAAAATGCAGCAGGGTGAATAACTGAGAGACAGCTGTGGTCTGAAGTTTACACACTCATCTTGGGCTTGAATTTCGTGATAATCCGGGGCTTTTAATGACTTCTTTGAACTGTTGTTTTTCCAGGGTGGAATGACTGTACACTAGGCATCTTTAATGACTAAAAAACAATAACTGGGTGTATAACCTTGAATTCTTTTTGGATTTTCTCAGATCCACACAGGGTCAGAAGTAGACTGTCTTTTAACTTGACGAGACCAAGGCCCATTAACTTCTCATTAGTGATCATGACTGACTGCAACTGGTATTTTCTCTTTGGCAGCATAATTTTTTTTGTTTGACAGCACTCACTGGACTGATCAATACTCAAAACAATGGGGAAATCCAAGGAACCTGTACATTTACATAAACTTGGAAGATCTTTGGGAGCCATTTCTAATCAACTGAGGATTCCAAGATCATCAGTTCAGACAATTGTACATAATTACAATGTACAATGTATTTAATGCCACAACTTTAACCCTACCAGTTCTGCCAAGATGATATGTCCAATATTCAGCCAGAAGGTGAAGAAGTTTAATGTCAAAAAATATTTTCCCGGCCTTTAAGGTGTCGCGGATAAATACAACAGAATAAACCAACAGGAGGTCACCAACACACATCATTTTAGACAAAGAGATGTTGTGTTTACCTTTTCCAGCAGCTCATAACACTCCTCAAGCTTCTGAGCGCGGTCTTTGATTATGGTGCTGACACGATTATATTCCTTTAACCACTCCTGATACGCTTCTTCCTCCAGGTCCACGTACGCAAAGCACAGTGTCCTCAAGCCTGAGTGGATGGAAGGAAGATAAGCTGGTCAAAGCCTTGTTACTGAGCTGAAATAGTTGCTGTTAGCTGCAAGACATCCACCAAATGCCAACAAATTTGTGACTTAAGTCTGACTTACAGAGGAAAAGCCTTAAAAATCAAAAACTACAAAATCTACCTTCTTACCTTCAGTAGCAAACTGTTCCAAATGAGCAACTGTTAAGTCTTTGTACTGAGACGCTTCGGTCAGACGTTCAAAAATAACATTATCCTACAAAAACAAGGAATTGACCATTAAATTAAAACCATTACCTTACATTCATTAACATCTGAATTTACTGATAATGAGATAAACGCACCGCTCCTTTGCAGTACAGCCGGAGCTTCCCATTGGGTGTCCTGACCACCACAGACATCCGTTTACGGTTACTGTAAAGACAATTTAGTTTAGTCTCAACCCAAAGCAGTCTCATATCAGCATTTTATCACTGGTTAAGAAAAACATCAACTTCAAGCTCACCTGGAAAACTCCAGCACATTCAGTAGCTCATAGCTCTTCTCTTCCCCCATCTGAAACCCACAAAAAAATGTCAGCTCCTGTCCAAAAAGTAGCTGCGACTCCAGAGACGTGTGCGGTTACACACTTACAGCTTCAATGATGACTGAATCAGGGGTCCTGGCAGTGAAGACAAAGCCCAGCCCTTTGGCTCCTTTGACCAGTGCTCCTTCGTCAGGGGACGAGGCCTGGTAGATGATCTGGTCGTCCTCCCTCTCTGGAACCACCGTGTGGCACACCGCCATCATCGTCAAGAACTCGCAGATCTGAGGTGATGTAGGCTGAACGCCCGCGAGCAAACAGAGTGAACGTGGTTATTTGCAACAGCCTCCAAGACGGATGGCTTCAAAGAAAGAAAGAGAAAAGCCTCACATGGTCCTTCTCGATGTTCTGAATCAGAGTTGGGTCGTCAAACTCTGTGGAGTTGTGGCTGCTGGATGGCAGATTACTAAAAGACAAAAAAAAAAAAAAGAATCCAAATGTATTTTATTTATTTTGTGTGTGTGTGTTGGGGGGGGGGGGGGGGGGGGGGTCTTTGCAGGCTACAAGACATAATTTTCTGATAAAAGCAGGTAAACATTTAGGAAAGAGTCCAACGCACAAAATGAGGAAAAAAACCACTAAAAAGGGAAAGGCTGTTGTTGAGGGGGAGGTGGTCACTAACCTGAAGTCGTCCATTGAACGCTCACAGTCAAGATCAGGGAAGTGGCTGCAGTAATGAATGCGGTGGAAATGCAAAAGGAATTAGTTTGAAATCAGTTGATGAATTTGATTAGTTCATCTAATTAAGCATGCACGAGATTAATCAACTGAGCAGCAGCTAATGCTAATTAAGTTCATCTAACACAGGCCGATAAGGAAATATCAGTAAGACGATCTGAGAGAAAAAGAGGTGAGAATTTATTTACAGATGCGATAACTGACCCATACGTTATCCCGGCTATGGTACACTTCTTAAAGTGCATGATGTTACAGGTCAGAGTTCCAGTCTTGTCGGAAAACAGATACTTGACCTAGAAAAAGACAGACGGTGAGTAACGAGAACAAAAGCAGGATGTTTCAGAGCAGCTCGTTACGAAGAGGGCGAGGAACCGACCTGGCCCAGTTCCTCATTAAGATTAGACGTTCGCGCCATGGCTGGCGTGTCCGTTTCTGAGTAGTACATCTCCACATCCTGAGGACAAGAGCAAAAAAACACTTGAAGTAAGTGTGTAATCGACCAGTTGTAGTTTATAAGCACGCATTAAAAATGATGCACGGGTCATACCCAGTTAATAAAGAGAGCCTGTGTGAACTTCACCACCTCCAGAGTGACCAGCAGGCTGATGGGGATCAGGTTATTGTACAGGATGATGAACGTCAGTAGGTTATATGCAAAGTTCAGGGAGATGTCGCCTGAAGTCGCAGACAAAATTCCTTCATGTAATAACCCAGATTTACCCAAACATGCAAGTAATATAATGAGACTTAAGCAATCTTGGCGCGTTATGGTCTCACCGGCCCGGGACAGGTACCAGCAGGCTTCGTCTGTGTGTTCTCTGTTCCAGATGGCTGCGCCCACAGAGCTGACCAGTGCCATGACCAGCAGGATGCAAAACAGAACCAGAATCTGCATGTTGGTCACCCGCTCCACATTAGAGCGCTTCAGTGGCGCCTTGGTGGAGTTCTGGGAGTTGGAAAGGCTTTTGTTAGGAGCTACGTTTTACTCAATTAATTATTGCAGTAACAGTAACAGAAATGCATAATTCAGATGACCGATTTTCATCCATTTTTAGCAGGAGAATGCACGAGCAATCCAAAGACTGTAGCTGAAGATTAGTCTGGATGCAGTCCCGGTTAAGAATGTGTCACGGTTAACTGAAAGCTCTAAACTCGCCCAGGCAAGGATGACGAAGAGATCCTAATTAATAAACAATTTGAAATTTGGCTTCAAATGCCGGATTTTTCATGCTTATTCACAGTTTACTGACTTAGAACACAGCAGAGGATTTACCTGCATCAGTTTGGAGTCGTGGCCAGTGTAGACAACAATTCCCACAACCCACTGCGTGTTCCTGAGCTGGGCGCCACGCAGCAGCACCTGGTCTGGACCCAGAGGGACTGGACTGAATGAAAGAGAGGTTTTTAGCCCCAAATCAAGTAAATAAATGTCGATTTCTGCAGTTTATGCAATTAATTTTTCTACTTTTAAGTTGCTTCTCAATTTTTACTTCCTAATTGTTTTTTTAATCCACAAAAAATGCGAATCACTGCATGTCTTCCGTGAGGAACCAGTGCTGTGCAAGTTTAAAACAAAACAGATTTTAGCACCTAATTCTGACAGAGCATTTGCTAGAGCTCAAACCTAAGTGACGAGGAAAAAAAGTATGTCTCTCACTTCTGGTTTTCCAGCCGTAGAGTGCCAGTGAAGTCATACAGGTGTCTGTTGGGGCCTTCGCACTCCAGACGACCAGACAGTGCCATCAAATCCTCCAGGGTCTGAAACCCAGCCGTGAGTGGGAGACCCTGGAAAGCAAAGGCATGACAAGTAAAGTCAAGGAGCGCTTACTGAGGCAATGGTTTAACCAGACAAAGTATGAGAAAGCAACTGCACTACTGGACTTTGTACAAAATTCTTTAAAAAATTACAAATTTGCTTTGTTTTTGCCTTTGAAAATTTAATCGGTCAATTTTCAAGTCGTCCTTTGGGGCAAAATGAGGGACATTTGAAGAGACGTCACATTCACGAGACGTACGAACGACAGACAGACAACCCACCTGTCTGATCTTCAGGTTGGTTTCTCCGTCCAGGTTAGAGGTCTCAATGTAACACATGGCCTGTGGTTCACTGCAGAGAAGAGGGCAGGTTTGGATTAAAAACACTATAAAGATAAACAACAATGCACAGAAAACCATAAACTGTTATTTCTGAACATTAAACATTGCCTGCAAAGATCTGTAAATAACTATAATATTTTTAATTTAAAGTTGATAAATAATAAGCTACATTTTTAGGAAGTAATTAAGCTAAAAATGACTTATTATTTTTATCCATTTAACAAAAATAATAAATGAACCACAAATAAAAATAAACATTAGCAGCAGCCCTTAAAAGCAGCTTAACAGATGTTTAGAATATATTAATGAGGTACATGCAGCATGCTCACACAGACAGAGAGACACAGGACTCTGACCTGGAGGACACTATAACCATGTCAGCTGGGAGGTGCTGGCCATTAGTCACCTTCACTATATCTCCTACTGCCACCTTGTGGCCAGGACGCAGCAGTGCAACAGCATGAGGCAGGGAAGAAGAGGGGCATTGAGGCAGAGGGTAACAGAGAACAGGAGGGGTAAGAGATGAAGACAGAGAGGAAACAATGGGCAGGTTAATAATATGTGACCAGCAGAGGATGCAGCCAAATAAAAAAGACGAGTTTGAAGTTTTATGCGATTCATGAGCAAGAAAGAAGAAAAGAGAAGGAACACTTTTGTCTTGTGAAGTGTTCCAGGAAATTCTGCAGCTGATTTAAAAGTATATACACATTACAATTCCTAAAGAAAGTCCTCGTGTAGCTGAGAAGTTTCCCCAAATGACCCAATTCCAAAAAAAGGAATGCATGATAACTTCAGAGAACCAAGGTCAGGGCAAAGCATGTGGAGCTGACTTTATAACTGTAGACAGTCATGCTAAAACACTGCCAGTTTGCTACATCAGGCACTGCAGAAACTACGCAAGTGTTTCAGGCTGTCGGTTCTCCTCGGATCAGCAGCCGGAAACTTGTTTTCCAAGTACACAGGAAGGGGGGAGGTAAGCTTCGCTTCAAGAAATGTGACAATCTTGGATAGGATGTAAACTGTGACACTGCCAATTCCTACACAATCAAAAAAACAAAAAAAACTACTGTACTGACCGTGCATCTTATTATAATCACGTATGAAGGGCAAGGGCGACTTTTTTAAAGAATCCCTCAGACTTTCATTAATAGAAAGAAAAGCAAAAACTCTTCCAAAAACTGATTTTATGATCTAGCGAACCCAAAGTTGCTGAAAAGTTATTTAAGGGCTTGAAGGGCGACTGAATCAAATTCCTGCACCTGTCGTGTCACTGTGAAACAATGGGGCTTAATTTCTGCTGTAGACGTCTGTCATCCGCATAACGAGGGCTCAAATTTGATTTGACTTGACCTGCTGGAGAAAGACTGTGCACAGCTGGACTCAGTTAATGGGCATGGCCGCTAAGAACATTCACAACCCTGCAGAAATGACAAAAAAGACTGGAAGGAAAAAGCTTTGTGTGAGCGGGTTATACACTCACTCGGTTCAATGAACTGCAAACCACCGGAGAAAACGCAACTATTCAACAAAAAAGATGTGCCTGTTTGAAATACTGGACAAATTAATCCCCTGAAGAACAATTAGATGCGCTTGTTATCTGATCATGAAACGTGACTACTAATAGGACAAGCATGTTTTGCCTGTCAAGGATCCAAAGTACTCATAGGACAGTCTATTGAACAAATAAAAAATAGGTGTGGGAAACGGTGGAATAAGTCCACATTAAAAGCCATCTCTTAGCTCTAACGGACATAATCAGATGTACTAACTGTTATTTTTTATCATCTCATGAGGGTTACTGCTCTTGCTTTGAAGTATTTCATTCCGAAGCGTTCACTTTTTGTTTCTTTTGCATGCTTTTTTACAATACCTGAAATTCATTCAGTACAGTAAGAGAGTTTCTCATACTTCTTTCAACGTTATTTGACGTCGCTCGTGGCAATGAAACAGGCTAATCAGTGTTGTGAAACAGCAAGAGAGATAAGTCAGAGCACGAGAGTCGAAGAATGTGACGATACCTGTTTCCAGATAAATGTCTGCCAGGCTCCGCTCCGCAGCACTGAGAGACAAGGACAACACAGCCATCAGTCAGCCTATAGAGCAGCTCTCATGCAGTATTCATAGCCACTAAACATTTGTCTGGGGCACGGCGGCCTGCGCTATAATGACTGATAGACAACAGCCATTCACCCTGACATGAAAGGAAAACAAAGCCCACGCAAATACACGCACACACGAGCACTCTCATGAAAAACAGAAAGCACATTAACAAGCACACGCGTGATACCTGTTGTCTTCTTCTTGTTGACCGTGTTGTCTGCTTTATGCCTTTTCTGTGGCGAGATGAACGACGATTAAGTTAGCCCCACAACGCATCACTTTTCCAGTTTATGGTGATACTCACATGGTGATACTCACATAGTCCTCTATGATCTCTTTGATCCCGGCCACTGTGAGAATGAAGATAAGCGGGACGAGCGTGGTGTAGCGACCGGTCGGTGACACATCAGGGATTTGCTAATGAGGGAGAAAGAGAGAAATTGATGCTGATAGAGCTGATCGCAAAGAGAAGAAATGCCATTTCATAACACCGCATTTCCCTTAAAGGTGGACTTTTGCACACTCTGACATGCGATGAAATAGGCTTTGCAGGACGGAGCATCTAAAGGCTGGGCTGAGTGCAGAAATCAAACAAACAGTTCGCTGAGCAAACAGCGCTGGCAGCTGCTGGGGTTTACCTGCATGAGTGCGATGAACAGGAAGAAGGCATTGGCAGCACGTCGGATCTGCTCGTACAGAAAGCGCGGCAGAAAGGTGAGAATCCCATACTTTGTGGTGCTGTAGAAGAAGACAGTGAGAACAAAAGAAAGACAAAAAGGGAAAGTTGTTTACGTTCAAAGAGATGCCGGAAAAGTCAGGTAAAGCTTTAGCAAAGCTGGGACTTCATGCATAAATTGTGAGCTAATGATTTTTTTTCCTCACTCAGGGAATGCTTGAGTAGCATTACCTTAAAGGCTGAATAACAAAGAAGTCCATTTGGGTTTTAATATTGCAGCACTTGAAAATCTCTTACAAACACAAAATTGTGCTCAGAGAGTGCAAAACAGAGCCATTACGTCCTGCAAACACACAACCCTCTCTATAAATAGGCCAAGACGTTTAATCCAACACTAAATTTAGACCCCAAAATACCCCAAAACAGCGCAAAGAAGCCTTGGCAACCTTTTTGTCAGTCATCTGTATTGATCAGACAGCTGTATCGATTAGCGTTGTTATAGCCAGGAGCTACAGTAAGAGCTTTCAGATGAGCTAAAAATAAGAAGTCACCCTTCAAATCAAGGCCTGCCTTGTTTTTGTGTTGTTTTCTTTTTTTCCCCCGTGCAGCCTGAGTGAACAGTAAGAGCCTCCGCTTCCGACTGCATAATGGACAGTGTGCGTTAGCGTGCGTGAGGGCATAGATTGCATGCAGCAAATTGCAAAACACACTCCTCTATCACAATTCAGAATCTCCTTGGAGATGAACCCAAAACTGCTTTCGCCATCTGCCTTACACTCAGACACAGAACGATAAAGGCCGGGATGTTACACACACACCAAAAAACTAAAAAGACAGAAGCCCAACAGATGCTTTTCAGTCACACTGTTACACACTGTCCTCCGGGTACAGCCACACTAATGCATTTTTGCGTAACTTTTGTAGTGTTTTGCAACTTCTAACACACCCAAAAGGGTAGTAGAGACATTTGAAAATCCTGTTTATCCAGTTTTAACTTAAACAAAATTAAAACAGCGTCTTAGTTTGGACAGAAATGGAGACTTTTTGGATGCAAACACCTACAGTCGCTTTTTAATTGGATTCTATCCATCGCCATAATTAAGTCAAAACACATCTAGCTAAGCCCACATGTGATCCTTTTCACGTGGGTACTCCTTTTTCCACTGCCCTACGATCCTTTGGCGATGGATAACGCCCCCCAGTACCTCTCTTAAAAATGTCGCCATACTTGCTTTGCAATTACTTTTTCCCCCCCTGCTGCCATGACAACCATATACTCGCTTGATACTTTCAGTAAGAGTACCACCTGATGGTCGATCCAAGTAAAGAAGTCTTGTTGGCACTCTAGTTCTTCTCCTGCAGTTTTGTGTACAAGCAACCAACTGTCTGCTTTCTGTTTTCACTGTGACTCACATGCCCAGTGTACGTGACTGTTTCTGAACCTGCGCTAAACCAACTTTGATTTTATAATATGAAAACCTGTTTGTGTGACATATTCAGAACTTGAGTCTAACCCAGATGCTCTGGTTACGTCAGAGTCAATGAAGCTACACCGATGATCGAGCAGATAAGGTAGCCTCAATCTAACCACAGACAAGTGATACCAGATGCCACAAAGAGCAAGACCCCGGCTTCCAGTGCTTTAGCAAAAAAAAAAAAAAAAAGAAAAAAAAAGATAGAAAACAACCCAAAACTTCTGCCGGTGTTATTTTTTTATAGCATAAATGTCCAACTTGCTGGTGGGGTTAACAGCTGTCAGCTGCAGGGGTGATGCTCTCCTGCAGTTGTGTGGCTTTGACATGTTTTTATAAAAAACAGACTGAGTTCTTCATGCATTAAGAACTGGGCCGAGGTCGGAGAAGAGTCATTGATATAATGGGAAGAACATGAGTTATGCACATGTTACTTTGTGCTTAATGGCAATGTGCTATGAAAACAACAACATTAAAAAAAAAAGGAAGCGATGGATCTGGGAAATTGGAGAAGAGGTGAGTTGAGTATACAGATAAAAGCTACAAGGCTTTAATCTCCGCCCCCGTAAAAAAAATCAATAGTGCTATTGAACTTTTAAAACACAAACTGAAGATTTACAGGAACACGGAGACATCAAAGGCCATGCCTCTGGAGCCAGAGTGCTCCCGCCTCTCCAATCACCATGCAGTGGGGGCAACACGCCATGCATGATCCAATCAGAGGAGCAAGGGAGCAACCACCTTAATCTTCTTTGTAGAGCTGAATTGGGGGGTTTTTAAAAGTGGAACTGACTCTCCCGACAATGACGGCAAGCCCACTGAATGCTCGCTGCGCAGCGTCGAGCCTTTCGCTCACCGACCGCGAACCCTGGTCTCCTCATGGCACCGTCCTCAGTTACAACATGCAAACAGCAACAAGAGCCAAATTTCACTGGTGTCTGCCTGAATCAGACTTGACTGAGTTTCTATTTATTACTACAGCTGAGCCAGTAAAGTATTCTAATGACAGCTGGGACAATAAGAGATTGAAAAAAGAGACTCTTTGTCGCAGCACAGGCTGTTTGGCTCGGCCCGTGAACCTTACTTACGACAGATTAGTACATATGTTGGCTGCAGAAGCACCGGGGACCACCAAAACACTAGGTGAATCTTTTGTAGTCCCCACAGCTACGATCTTTGACTGAGTCATGAGAGATAAGAGTGGACAGCTTTGATCCTCAGTGAAATCTAATCAGCACAAGCACAGTAGACACTGTGACAACAGGGGAACAGAAAAAGAAACCTTCTTCTAAATTTTCTTTCTAACATGTATCTTTATTTTGATTAACATCCAAAATTATTCATGAGGACGTATAGTGATTAAATCTTTTTCCACTGAGATCCTCCTGCGTCCTTTAGGCAGTGGACATATGTTCAGCCTTTAGACTGCTGCAGAGATACAAACAAGCTTTTTAATAGGTGAGTTATTAAACTGGCTTGTCAATAGACGTCCACCCCTAATAGTATTCTAAAGTAAAACATTCAGTGTGATTTCATCAAAACTAAAACAAAGAGAGCTATTACAAGAGGACAATAAACTAAGTCTCACTCGTCCAAAGACTACTCTGCAGAAGAAGAGAGGGTACTTCACCCTGACAAGGTTGGTCTAAAGCCCCTGTGAGCAAATGGTGTTCTTTAGTACGACACCAGATGTCTACACTCTGGTTGTGTGCTTTGACTTGAAATGGTACATGCACAAATAAAATGTAGGCGTACTAAAGATGGGTCAGCAATAATAAGATGAGTGCAAACAATCAATTAAAAATCTGCACAAAAGTCAGTCTGACCGACTTTTGAGGTGTGCAACGGTTTGAAGTGCTTTTTTTTTTTTTACAGCAACAAAAAAAAAGTTTTCGATTATTTTGGGTAAAATCCTTCCGCCTCTCTCTCTCTCTCTGCTGACAGCTAGTCAGGAAGCACAGTCCTCTATTCCTAAAAAAGCAGTGCGTAAAACCACAGGGCACGCAAGGCATGCTTTGTAGCAAAAGTTAAAAGCTCGGGGGTGACGCCTACCTGACATGGTTGTCGCAGAACTTGGTATTCTGAGGCCGGTTGAGAAGCACCGTCCGCGCCGAGGCGTCTACGGGATCCGCATGGGAAGTGGTCCCGGACATCTCATCATCTGCCTTGCGGTAACCGGCGGACGAGCAAGCAGGTCCTGCACCGTTGGATTGATGGGAGAGAGGCGAGGCTGAGTGAGTGCGAGAGAGAATGAGAGGCAGAGAGAGAGAGAGAAAGAGATAGGGAGGGAAGGGGAGAGAGAGCGCGAGAGAGACAGAGACTGGAGACGTGGTTTAGGTTCAAAAGCGAGGGCGACTAATTAGTACTAGAGGCTACTGTATGCTGATGTATGCTGAAGCCGGCGGGGTTGATTCAATGACGTTTCCCGTTATAAACACCCCCCTCTTGTCTTTCAGGTACCGTCAATGCACACACGCGCGTTTCCCGACGCCCACGGGACCCCCCGCGTATAATGGATGTGCTGAGGGATGCACAATGGCGAACAAACACACCGGGTCGGTTTGGTTTTTGTTATTGTTGTTTTTCTTTAAATCAGCACTTCAACTTGCTCAAATGTAAAACTGAGAAACCTCCTCGCGCATCGCGACCATCATTAAGAACAAATTATCAAAAAAAAAAGGGGGGGGGGAGAAAGTGGCAGAGTAGGATGCACCACGCTCTTTTCCTCCTGCAGACTCGCTGCTTCCCCGCCCGCCCTCCCGGCTTTGTCGTCTCCAACCATTTTAAAGCGTCGTGATCTCCGCTCATTCACCCCCGCATGAGCTCCGGGAGCCGGGCAGTTTTTCATCATCAAGCGTGCGCATTAACGCGGAGCAAGTGCGGTTCTGTGGAGCCGTTAGGGGAGTGACGGACACCCAAACAGGTCGGGACGCCACAGTTTACTCAGCTGGAACAACAGCGAACCTGGGCGAGGACAGATGCAGCAGCACGCCCGTCCTCCCTCTGCCCTCCTTCGGCTCTGCTGAGCAGGAAACTCCCAGCCCCAGTGCTGAAAGATACTGGCCCGAGAAGCTCCGCCGCCGTGTCATCTGGCCACCTGCCGCCTCTTGAAGCTTTTATCCGTCTCTTTTTTGGACGATCTCCTCCCTCTGGTGTGGTATCGAGCCGCTCGCTGTTACCAGCTCAGACAAGGAGAGGAAGCCATATGGAGCTCCTTCAGTGCTGCGGAGGGGCAAAGCCGGGGTTTCGTCTTTAAAGGGCCAGAAGCCTGATATCGCCTTAAGGTCTAGTGGCACTTTACCAGATGGGTCAAATAACATCCGTGAAGCTGGAGCTATCCATCAGATCACTTCGTGTTGCTTCCCTCCACTGTGATGCCTCTGCAACAGCAGCAACAGTCACTTCTTGCAGGTTGTATAGATTATATAGTCGTTTGTGTTTCTGCATGTCCAAAATTGCAATGTATAATAGGCCAAATGTACGAGCTGTGTCATTGTTATACTATTCCCTAAAAGCTGTTGCAAATATAACGCATAATGAAATCATATGCATCACAATGCTCTGAGTTTGTTGGGATCTGTGTACTCTCTGTCAGTGAATCTGTAAGTGAAAACAACAGCAGGCTAATTGCAAGATTGAATTTCCACAGTCCTGAAACTCTATTTCTGCAGCACTACCGAACTCCAACAATAGACGAGTCATCTTCTCCCCTCATCAATAACCAAACAGTTTAATACTATTATATTCCACTCAAGCTTGCGGCTCTAAAGTAGCCAATAAACTGTAAAATTACCCAGAAGTAAGCGAGCCAGGCTTACGTGATCAAATCTGCTGGCCCATCAGACTTTTTCCACTGAAAGAGACATAAGGTTACGTGTGCTTACAGGAAACGGCTACACCTATTTAATAGTTTACCAGGGAGTTATGTGAACCCAACGTATTTCCGTGGTATTATATTTGTGAGTTTTTCGTGTTTTCTGCTTTTTACCTCAAAACTGCTCGACATTTCAAGAGTTTGCGCACTCCAACCGCTCCACACAAGCCCGCGACGTGTCCGCACATGACACAGAGGAAGGGTCAAAGTCTAACCAAGCCCACAGAAAATGAACAGCCTCTTATCTCTATATCTCCATTAGCTATTACCTCTGGACCACACGGAGATTTAAGACCCAATCACAGCTCAGCTCTCCACAGTGCAAACTGCAACAAAGTCAACTGAGATAGTAAAGAGCTGCGAGGAAGTGATCAAGGAACATTCAAAGGTAAAGGTAATAAACGGCAATGCATGCCAACTATAATGCCATCGAGCACCTCTGATGTTTTCAGCCTTTTTTTGGTCATTTCTACACGGGCAGACATTTTTATTGAACAAACTTCATCCTTCCACTTCACTTTTTAAAACCCCTGTAGACACCTTTCCAAGGAGATCAATAATGGCTTTTTCAGCAACCCACTCAAGCTATAATTCATTTCTGAGGAGATTAATGCCTCAGTAACTCATCTCTGATGGAGCAGAAATGCCACCACCTCCGTAACTCATTACCGAACAGGCCAGCGATGACTCAGCAGCAAACCCCATTCAGAGAGCAGCCAGGTCAATTACACGTGAAGCGCCCAAGACAGACACACAGGTAGCGCAGGTCTGATGACCTGCAGCCACAACAGGTAAGACTAGACTGATCCCAATTCAATTAACACGCTGATCTCTTACTCTGCTTGCAGGATGCTACCAGCCACCCATTCTGTTGGTGAGTCTTAAACAAAAACACGTCTCCTTTCCTCAGAGCAATCATACGCTCCGAGGAAAACATACATCCATTATGCAACGATGCTTGATAATCTTTTACGCACCTCTCTGCTGAGAATACATGTGTCATGAGAAGGCGATTAAGCCAAACACATTTAGCACAGCTAGCAGGCAAAATGTGATGTTTCAGCATTTGCAAAGGGCCTCAGATGGGAAAACAAAGCATATTACTTATCACAAGCTTCATAATATCTTAATACACGGTGTTAATTTGTTGTGGGTTTGTGTTGAATCCAATCTGATCTGGCCTCGTGCCAAAATTTCACAGTTTAAAAAGCTGGCCAGGCTATAAATAATGCATAGATGGGAGCTGCATAATTCATCAACATTTTCCAGTATGGCAGAGCATATTTCACCAGACACTCCGCCCCGGTGCTGCGCCCACAGCTTTCCACTGTCAAGCGGTGTCCCTCACTGCCTGTCAGAATAGAGTTTGAAATGGCACGAATGTAGCTTCAGAGATGCTTGGGCATCTAATCCAATCATGCCTGGTGCAGACACAATTCTCAGCTCAGAAATGAAATTAGCCAAAAAGATAATAGCTACTAATTAACAGCAGTTATAGCAGAATACAATTATCCTCGGTTGGTGAAGAACTTCCACTCCAAACAAGCCACACTTGGGACAGATCCTCTGGCTCATTCTATGTTTTCATTATCTGAACAACTACCTGAATGTACAATGCAAATGAAAGTACTCTATTTCTGTGTTTGGTATCCCTGCCTCAAAGAATGGCAGGAAAGTGTCTTAGCTCATCCCTTAACAGCAAAACCTCCATTTGTCATCCTCTACAACAAGAAGGCCTGTCAAAGTGTTCTTGAGCTAAACACCAACTCCCCCCTCCCCATTTAACGTTAATGAAGTTCAGAAAAAAGAAACACCCAAAAAACCCCACATCTTTGCCTACATGCATTGAATCCAGTCAAGAATAAAATGGCTGTGTGTTGTCAGGAAAGCATTACCGACAGAGCGCCGTCTGCCTTGGCGACCCCTGCGTCCCATGGCTGTCGTTGCTCTCTTAGGTGACCTGCACGCCCTATCTGCAGGTCTCGGGAGACCTGGCGTCTATCATTCCCAGTGGATCCATTGGCCGCTCTGACAGAGTAGGAAGTAAGGCGAGCAAGCCTCTTACGGCCCAAGTGAGCAAGCGTGATAATCCCCTCTGTGTCTGCTCTGCAACTTCACCTGCTGCTCATCCATAACCTAATAATCCCACAGGTGCGATTGCAACACGCTCATACACCTTAAACTAATGTATGCAAATGCACACACACACACACTGACACTGCATTATGGACACACACACACACACAAACAGGTGAAAGTAAATCTTTTAAAGCCATAAAACATAAAAAAAGACCCATCGACATGCAGCTACTCCCATGCCCCTCTCTATACCCAGAGTCGTACCTACATGCATGCAGCAGTGTTCTTGTACATGCTGTTCAGGCATGCCATATCTATGCGTGCATGTGCTGAGTTCTACAGCATGCAGATGCACTTGCTTAAATACCCCATATAGCTTTGTCTTCACCAGCATGAACTACTACAGGTATGCCACCAATATCTACAAGCACATGCAGTGAGAGGGTCCTGTTCAGCATTCATCGCACTCCAGGCCCCAAGGAGCTACAGATGATCAGTCCACAACAGTGATAACGTGTCATAACCTTTTCTGCAAAGACCCTGAGATCCTAATGTGAGTAACTCAATGTTGTAGCTCTTGAGGGCCGGGGGTTGAGACACGCCTGCCCCTAGCTGTTGGTACATGCACCTTGGGACTCCGGACACAGATGGGGGCATCATCCAGTCTAATTCGAGCAAACTCACTTTTGTCAAACCTGTCTGCGAGGCGGGCACGCATGGTAGCACCGGCGCCCTGGCCTGGGTCCTGCAGCTCAGGAGACTCCTGCCTAATGGTGGTCAACACTAACTGCTCTGTGGACGCCAAGAGAGAGAGGCCACGGCGAGAGAGGACAGCACACACACACACAAACAAGACAACAAGTCAGTACACACAGACTGTACCTCACACAGCACATCCACGTGTCAGTGACTACCCAGATGATTTGTTTGTGTGTGAGCTGAGATGAGACTCATGCCAGCATATGATGGATGCAAGCCTGAACAGCTGCTCAGAAATCACTTTGACCAAACCCCTCATAGCTTGCCCAGGAGTGCCTCCTCCTGGCTACTTCATGTAAATGCCTTGTTTCAGCAGCTTACTGGGCCTCCCTGTTA
The DNA here is from genome assembly GCF_964374335.1 of Astatotilapia calliptera. Classification (NCBI taxonomy): domain Eukaryota; kingdom Metazoa; phylum Chordata; class Actinopteri; order Cichliformes; family Cichlidae; genus Astatotilapia; species Astatotilapia calliptera. The sequence continues at coordinate 19,109,868 of NC_137430.1, read as the reverse complement.
TCTCCTAAATGGTATCTTAGGTAGCTTGGCAGCCATGACAACCAGTCATTATCTTCCCTAAACAGATGTATTGTTGACAGTTGGCTGAGCTGCATGACTCACATTAAGAAAGCACATCAACACTAGTAGAAAATGTGGCCTTACACTGATATTCAAATGGAGCAGAATGCTTTTACTCAGCACTCACTACTACACACATGCTTTATATTTCTAAGGCTCCTCTTAAACACAAACAGTTAAAACTATAACTCTCTTTGCAAATGTGTGTAAATAAATGTGACAGACTGGCAGCTGCAGACGTCATTGCCAGGCATGTGGCAGCTCGCTAATTGGAGCAAAGAATCAAGCGGTCAGGCTTCAAGAGATTACAGTAAAAGCACCGTGAGGAACCCAGGCGGAAACATGCAGACGTTGACTAGACTACCATCCTGTGCTTAAAGTATAAAAGCTTTAAAGCAACTTTTAGACCCCACGAAACCAAAAAAAGCTGCAGGATTATATCTGAAAATCACAGTGTAAATAAGGTAACAAATTCATCATGAGACCACCTGATATTCAGTTTAAAACATATTTATATATGCAAATAATAAGTGGGTGGGAGGGATCTACAAAACAGGAACAATGTCACTTTCTTAACCATTTGACCTTCTGCTTGTAAAAAGTGGAAATGCATTTTTTTTAACAACAAATAAATATGTGGAACTTCTGGCCTGAAGATAGTATGGCCCAGTTGGCGCTCACAATTTACCCTGCTTTATATTTCTGGAAGCTGCAAGAGGCATGCAGCCACACTCACACACAGATACACACACACACACAACAGCAGAGCAGCCTGACAATATGTGCCGGTCACTATTAAAAGCCACTGGATGAGGCGAACACGTGCTCTTCTTTTCCAGGACAATCCAATCCAGCGTCTGCTTGCCATGTGTGAAATCATCTGATGCAGCAGGTTGTTTCAGCATCCTCACCTTCTGGCCAGCTTGTTAGCTGATGAGGACATTTTCCTGCTAAAAACTGAGACAGTGCAGGTTCTTGCATGAACGGGGGTTCAATGCATCCTGTTGCATGAGGCAGATTCACGCGTGAGCAACAGACTGAAACATCCCTTTATTCAACATAAGGGTGTGAAGCACTTTAAAACTGAACACGCTGTGGATGTGGATGCCCTTAAGGTTGAGATAAAGGTGAGATAAGGAGAGCGCTTTAGAGAGTCACGTGGCATTTAAGTCGGCGAGGTAATAGGCTGTTCTTGGACCGATCTGCAGGCCTGGGGGTAAATTTGTCACCTTATATTGCTAATATTTCGCTTTCAATCACAGCAAAAGTAGGTTAATACATTGTCTTTTTTTCTAAGAGTCAATCGCGGACACTATGATGCAGCACAGGAGGAACACAAATCTGTTACAGCATAATTATATAACACCATAACAAGGCCATAGGTCAGATTTACACAAGGCAGTCAATATTTATTGATAAGGTCACACATTTAACCCGTGGAAGATAAATACTATTGAGGTCATCAGAAATTGCTTCACTTGGCTCCTCCATAATGATGCCAGGCTATTCTAAATGAGACCTGAAGCAGGCACCTGCAGTCTGCTTGCCCTTTGCATTCCTCTCCGGTGCCAAGAAATGAGCGAGACTGGAGGATAAACACCGGCATGTCCCTCCGTGTGGATGCCGCAGTCCCGAATAAAACGGTTCCCCGTTATTATGCCAAGCACATATCAAAAGCGCACGATTTTCTAGACAGGCCGCTGTATGCAGAAAAAAGGACAGGCCCGTTGGTGGGATTCACTTCACAGTGATGTGTGACAGCAGAGAGCGGCGGGCGGAACCCGGGTCGTGCAAAGATTAAATAACACGTTTCTTCGTGCTGCTTACCTCCCTCGCTGTGGATCTTCTTGGCTCTCCGGTTGAAATACATCTTGCGAGCGGTGAACGAGAGTCGGTGCGGCTAGAACGAGGAGGCCAGAGCGGTGTCATGCTCACGGAGAGGGGAGCAGGGGAGCAACGCTCTGCATGGGCTCGGGCTGCGGTCGCCGCTGCCGCCGATGCTGCTGCTGCTGCTTCTCAGCGATCATTATTTCTCGGTCAAACCGCGGAGATGTGGTGTAGAGGGCAGCCTGCTCCAGCGTCGCGTCAGACTAGACACAATAGTTGCTTCCGGTCAGTGTTTTCAAAATAAAATTACGTTAGACTATAATAAACTGGTTTCATGACATCGGCCGGTCAATTAACGCTTAAGTTTGCGGTTAAACGGTGACCTGCTTCTGCTTTCGGTGCACTCAGTTTTATTTATGAAGCATATTTAAACCTACAAAGTCCAGTATAGGAGAAAAACGGGTTATTTAACCCTATAACTCTATTTGATTCGGATTCTGTAAAGACGACTGTATCGTATTTCCGCCACCTTTTTTTGAGACGTCATCCGTGTGATTTTTCCCTAATGAAAAACCAAAATAAATTATACAAGTTTTTGAGCAATAAAATGAAAAATAAAAATAAATATATTAGAAATTAATATTTATTTTTATTTTTTTTAATTTAATCAGATGGTTCAATAAATCCTCCATTTTCAAAAAATATATATATAATTTTCTGGCAATTGTTTTATTCCTCGGGCTTTAAGGGGATAGAAAATAAATTAATTGATTTTGTTTTTAAAGTGAAAAAAACAAACAGTACACACACTAATAACTGTCACGCTACATAACCTGCTAATAGCAAAATGTAGTTTCAAGTTTCAAAGCTTTATTGTCACAAGGATAAAATAAAAGTCTTCCTTTTATATACACACACAAAACACTTGAAATTATTTAAATCTTTTTTTCACTATATTCTATATTAAAAGCCAACTATCATTTGGCTGCCTTTCTGTGTCTAAAATATAAAGTATAAAAGGGGCATAAAATAAATAAATGAAAAATATATATCTTATATATTATAACATATATATATATTTATATACAGTATATCTATACTGTAAATGTTTGTTATATTGTGAAAACAGCCACTTTTTCACAATATATTTTCTTTTCTTTTTTTAAATCTTATTTTATTTTACTTGGAAATGGTTTTAGTGAACGCTTAATAGGCTCATATTTTTAAGGAAAGGCGAGACATTTTTGCTCGTATTCGGTTTTGCTTTATGACACTGCTTCAGACAAGCCACGGGAGCGCGCATGGGATGAGGATAAGACGCGTAAGCGCTCCCGGTCTCTAGAGGCTCAGTGTGAGATAAATACATAAAGATACAGCCAGAAACATTTTACTGAACAAACAGCTAAGTCTTTTAGAAGATTTCCCTTGTTATTAGAAATTCTCAGCAACTTTGTTTTCAAAGTACTTTTTAAAAAGTTTATATATTATTATATAATCGTTTATGCTTTTATCGCTTAGGTCAATTAAAAGTGCTGAGTGGAAGTTCAGATTTAACAAGGTCTTTAAAAATAGATCCGATTATTGGTAGCCAGTGCTGCTGTTTACATCTGCCACGTTTCCCGGAGGACCGAGGGTCGTTCTGGCCTGCTTGGGTGCTTGGGAACCTGGAAGAAGCGCACGTCACGGAGACAGAGTCTCTGCGTATCCATGGCACGCTGGCGCGCACGCCAAAGACGCGCATAATTAAGCGCGTGTAATCTCTATTTCGCTTTCTGTCGCTAAGGCAACCAGGTAAACAGGTCTATAAAACAAAATGAAAACACGGAGAAGAGAAGTAGGTACCTAATAGAAAAATAAATACAATGAAATATAAATGTAAAAATTGCTACAAGTTGAAAACTTGCCCAAAGTGCCAATCAAATATATGGTTTACATCGATGTAGCTCATGATCAGTTTCGCTGAGTGTGAGTGAAATTTGATACTTTTGCTTGATTTTTCAGTATAAAAACATTGGGACGTTTGAGCTTATTGTATATTAGTTTAATAATTATGCAAATGATCTCGTATAGATAGGTGTGTGTTCATAGTACATTTTAATGAAATAGCTTTGAAAACTGAGAACTAACAATGTCCAAACTTTGTTTTTCATATCTTAACACAGATTATTTCAATAACTGTTCTTTTTGTGTGTGTGTGGTTTTTTTTAAAGTTACTCTCCTCATTACACTTGTAAGATCACCATAATAAAATTAAAGTGAATTCTTTTGGTGGTGGTTGTTTGATTTAAAGTGTGATGATTAATCTATTATATCCTCTAAAGAGTGGCATGGGATGATGCCCTGGCCGTAATCACTGCGCAGACACAGTTTCAACCATATACATCCATACAGTAGAAATTCCAGCATAACAAAGCGGCATTTTATTACACTGTTAAGGAGCAGAGAAGAAAACCGTCTTCATTTTATTACATAGTAACATGTTCATCATAACCATTTCATTTACTCTCATCACATTGTAACATTTCATATTTCAGAGGTCGATTTCCATCTTATTAAATACAAACAGAATAAATAGTTACTCCTGAACTGCCCACAATTTTATCTAAGGTGAACATGCACCAGAGAGAAGCCTTCTGAGAACCAGGTTTGATTGGTACACCGGACCTCCCCCCCCCCTCACACGCACATAATTATCACACACACACACGCACGCACACACACACACTCTTACAGACTAAACTGCACAAATCCTGCAGCTTTGTTAGTGATGTGTTAACTGCACAGGCAGAGTAGCTCTTGTGCAATCACCGATGTACAAAGTGACACTGGTGGGGAAAATGCTGACTGGGTGGCTCAGCTAAATATCCCACCTGTTTTACACTAGAAATGCAACATTTGTCCATGTTATGTAAAAACAAACAAAGAGCAAAGAGAAATATATTACTAGCACGGCCTTATTCACACGTGTGCACTTGCAATGAAACTTTAACAGATAGCTATCATTGCACAGACCCAATCAGGGGGGCAAAAAATGAGTAAACAGGTTCTCATTAGCAGAACATTTCTGGACAAGTTCATTATCGAAAAAACATTTTTCCTGCACCAGTCTCATGAATAAAGACTTATGAGTTAGCCAGAGAACCGCAAAAACTGAAAATCAATTTCTTTCTTTTTGTTTTTAATTCCATGTGAGAGGCTAACTACGCAACCTCGTGACAAAGGTCCTGTCAGGTGTGGACCTAAAAACAGGAACCAAGAACAAACATCAATTTCTTAACAAGACTTTAAGTGGAGATGATATTCAGGCGTTACAATGTAAACAACAATGAACAGCAAAACAAACAATACTGTTTTTTCCCCTCTGCATTGCACAACTCATACTGACAAGTCTGAATTCCTGATTATCACATTTTGCATTTCATTGAAACTGTGCTGCTCATATGGCTAATGTTAATGATTTCAAAGTGGCTGTTTTTAGCAGGTTACTTTAATGGATGACTACTATGTTGTGACTATATGGGACTTAAGGGCTTAAACAAATACTACTAGATGGACAGAGTATAGTTTCAAAATTAAAGACATTCCTCATTTATACCCGACAAATAAACAATTCTTAACCAATTGTAATGGGACACTTTAAAATGGATGTTGAAAAATGAAGCTAAAATAATCTAAGCTTCCTGCTTCCATTCTGAATAAATCGCATGTGAAGAGCAGCTTTCTTCAAAACCCTTAAATATAAGCAGTGGTGAGTTATTTACATCCTATACTGGAAGAGAAATCGAGCCTAGAAGTGATTTGTATAGTCCAGCCGTCACAGAGACGTTGCCGCGTGTCAGACATCAAAGATTTAAAGTGAGACTATTCAGCAGCAGCTACAGGAGCTCCTTAATAAGCATCAATGCCTTCTATAGACAAGTTTCTGAAGCGTCATCGCAGAGTCAAGCGAACTAGGTCACAGGAAGAAGAAAAGAAAATAATGAGTTGTTGAAAACCAAAGGTCTAAAAAAATAAAGTTTTGTTTATTCTCTGCATTTATAGTTTCTTATTCCACACTTTTGGTTCAACCTTCTTCAACACAATGAGCAATCAAAGAAATTAAACCATGAAAGCGCTATGTACATGCAAAGCCCACTTGGATCTGCTCAGTTCAGGGAGCCAGGAGCGGGATAGTTGTGTTTGTGAGATAATAGGTCAGTCATGATGCACTGAAAGTATAGGCTGCCTGCAGATGGGGCAGGTGTTATTTTCAGAGAGCCAGCGGTCGATGCAGTGGACATGGAATTCGTGAGAGCAGGGCAGGCGGCGCAGCTTGTTGCCTTGGACATACTCGTTTATGCAGACGCTGCAGGCTCGACCAATCTCCCCCTCCAGGCTGGCCTGACCATACGTACGCGTTGATAGATTGTCAATCTGCTCTTTGGTCAGGCCCCTCGGATGTTCATCATCCTCTTCGTCATTGAGCAGGAAGAAATGTGCCAGCCGCAAGATGGGTAGAGTACCGTTCTCTACTAGGTTGTTGGTGTCCCTGCTGGTAGGCCGTCCATCTGTGGTGCTCACTACTCCTCCGAGCCTAGCCTGCCCATTCTGGTCCTCATCACTTCTCACCAGCCCCACCCTCTCGTGAACTACCCCACCTGTACTAACCTGGCCAGGTGCACTCTCATTTGTATTCACGCGACTGCCTGGGCTGTTGTTACCGTTTGTACCATTAGGATCTGAATGGTTAGGTGCAACAGTTTCGGAATCGGCCTCTGTCTCCATTAGGGAGCTAAGCTCTCCAAATCCAGTCATGATCTGGCGCAAGATTGAACGTAGGGCAGTGGAGTTGGGTTCACCCAGGCCTGTCTCACTGATACGCCTCAGAGGAATCCGAATAGTGCTGACGTAGGTGCGAATCCCAGCTCGCTCAGAGCGAGAAATGGTGCGTCGAAATCCACCACTGTCGCTTTCAAATGTCACTGTATTTTCAGCAACGCGAGCACGAGATCGTGTTCTGCTGGCGATGCTGTCTCTATCGCGGTTTTCACCAGGTCGAATCCTTCTCACCTGCAGGTCCAACATGATGGTCGGATGTCTTCGCACTGCTGAACTTCCTGCTCCTATTACTTGTGATTCACTTTCACGTTCAACCATCTCTACAGCTGGCTCCGTTGGAACAACGGGTTCTGACACAGCCTCTCCAGTCTCCATTGACACAGAGGCTGTGCCACTGCCTGATTCAACAGTATTAATGGATGAGCTGCTGGAATCACTACTGGATGGCAGAGTGGTACTAGCAACACTAACTCTGTGTAAAGGGGAACGACTTCGCCTTGACACGCGCGATGAAAGCCCACTTCCATATGCAGCTCTGCGTGTGCGACCATGCGATCGAGTCCTACTGCCACGGGATTCGTGTCCCGCTGCTGGAGCCTGTGTCGCAGACTGGGATGACACCCGGGGGCAGTCTATAGAAGCAGGCGCATCATTACGCCCCTGCTCTCCTTCTACATTCAAGGCTTGCTGTTGTACAGGTATAGTTTGATCAGGAGGAGGGTTTGGAACGTTGGGAGGAGGTGTTAAAGAGTGCAAAGTGCCACCTCTCCTTTGAATAGCAGCTGAGGACGCCACTGGTGGAGGAAGTGCAGGGGGGCTCATAGAAAGTGTGGTAGTGCTGCTGCGTGTACGCCGTGTCTGCACCCGCCTACTGATGGCTGGGCGGGGGGTAGGGTACGGGGCAGGCCTTGGCGTGGTTGAAGGTCGAGAGGTTGAAAAGGAGGAAGCAGTTCGTATTGAGGGTGATGTATTTGGGGCAGTCACTGGTGGGTCTGAGGCATCCACAGTCTCATTATGCTCCCCTGGCTCTGGCTGGTCATGGTTGATGTTGATCTCCAGGCTAAAGCGGAATTCTCCACTGTTCGGGTTGGTCCGGCTGACAGCACGCCATGTCTGATTGCCACTCTGTCCGCTGCGAGTAGCATTACCAGTGCGTCTGAAAGTATTCAGCCACTCCAGTAATGAGTCACCATTAGAAGTTTCTGCTCCGGGTTCTGCGCCCCCTGTAGGAAGAAGTAGAAGAGAAAAAAAAAGGTTACGACTAGGTAAAATCATTAAATCTACTTCTCTTTACACAGGTCTCTAGCAGAAATCTTGCTTTTGTTCTCTTGCAACAATATGAAAGCCATTTTAAACTATTCAAAACCAGTACTTAGACTGCATTTACTGTCAGGCTAAAACATAAATACAAACACGGTTCTACAAAGCACGCCGTCTTGTTTGGTACCAGCTTAGGCAAGGTTTAAAATAAATACAAGACCTTCACAGGACATATTGCGAAGCCTGTCTTTTGTCATCCTTTTTTTTCCTTTTTCTTTTTATTGCTGCCAAAGCCAAGTCCTTAAAGATTATTTTGTGTTTTTCCTGTCACATTTTTTTAAATCAAAAATTAAGTAACTTTTGGCTGTGTTACAACTGTTGTCGTTATTTTGTGTAATATGAAATCTGAGTGTGCAGGTGCCTCTCCGTGATTGGTGCATCCAGGCGGGGAACAACATATAAGAAGACACCGCCATGGATGATTCGTTCACTGGACATTGCTTTGAAGCTGATGGCCAGTCATTTGTGGACATTCTAAGCTCCAGTTCCCTCGGTAACCCCCTAATAAGTTTACTACCAGGTCATATGTCAATCATGGGTAGTCTTTAGTCTCATTACTAGTCTGTTCATTTACTCCTCTGAATGTTGACAAAGGTTTATCACGAATGACACCTACTTCCTTTCCCCTGCAGTCATTTTGTCTTTATTCACTTGAATTTTGATGACTTTCTAGGGTCTCTAGTCGCCACATTGCTGTGAATTGCTTCCAGTGTGTACACAGCTTTAGGGGTCACCACAGCAGATGGATCCCTAAAGACCCCGGTATACCCCTTTGTTTGTGACTTCACACGTCACCAGTGCTTGTCACATAGTCACTTCTATTTGCTCTCATTGGACAGGCGCAGGTAGCTGCTGCTGTATTCTGATGAATGACAGGTGCCGCGACTCAGACAATACCACATTAGCGCTGATATAGGAAGAGAAGTAGACAAAACTGAAAGTAAAGACATTTGAAATAAATCCAGAGCAAATTTTTTTCCATCTCTTCAAACTGCTGCAGCATCTCCCTATATATTGGGAATAATCTGCGAATCTCTGACCTTCTCTACTGATACACTTTAAAACTGCAGCGAAAACTGACATGATTGTAAACTCTTATCTTAAACCCTGCTGCAGCGCTAGCAGCACAATCTGCCAGATTACAAAAGTCACGAGGTGCACAACCAGACAAAACGACAGCTAATGGTGAACAGCTGGGTCTGCTTCTCACCCCAGAATCAAACCACAGATCTTTTGCATGTAAGGTGAATGTTCTACCACCATACCACAGAGCCATTTAACTCAAAAGTGACTTTGGGGCTTAACATAACAAAACATCACGAAAGCCAGATCTGGAAAGATTAAGGGAAGTCGTCCTTCCTACCTGCTCCTCGTCTCCCTCCAGCACCTCTCTCTTCTCCCTCACCGCTGCTGCTCTGCTGCTCTCCAGACTCAGAAGTCTGCGAGTGCTGCTCGGTAGAAGGCTGAGATGACAAACGCTCTTTTGCTCCATCCAGACGCTGGCGGAGCTCTTCAGCAGTCACCTCCCCTATAAAACAAAATTTCATGGGCTTTTTGTTTTTTTGTACAATAAAAATAACTGTGGGTACAGATCCAACAACACTGTGCAAAAGCATCAAGTGCCCCTCCTTACCAGGAGTGCCCAGCAGGTTGCCATCTCTCATTAGACGGTACTCTTCTTCACTCAGTTCATTAATGAAGTGATAGTACGCCTCCTCCCTTCGAAGACGCTCTGCCTGCCTCCTCCGTTCATCTCCCCCACCAGGAGGGTCCATCACCGTATAAAGTGCTGGCAGACAAATAAGCAAGAGTCAGTCACGGATGATCTGTCACTTAAATTTACCCTCTGTAGATATTTGTCTTTCTAATATGTTGCAGATGAACAAGTCATGTGTTAGCTAATGGTCATCCGATTCGGTTATGGACAGGCAAAGATCAAACTGTTATAACGCGAGCAGTTGCTATAAATAAGACCAGCGCAAAACACAGTGCAAATATGAGCTGTTTGCTCAACGTTGTCTTTGAGTGACTATTTCTACCCAAGGGCAACAGTTAAATCAACGCCATCCATTTTCTGTCGAAACACTTACAGCAAAAGAATGGAAATGGCTACGTTAATCTTGCTAACGTTTAGCCTAGAGGCTAGCGCCGAAAATTCATCAAATTTAATATGTATGCACATGCTCAGTTAAATCCCTACCACGGTAAATCTAAGGGGTAGTGTAACAATGAAGCAGTCATCACGAAACCTAACATTAACGCAGTGACAACAGTATCCACGGAAGGCCATGTTGAAGGCAGCGGAATAAAGCAACAAAACTGGCGTTGTCATCCTGGTTAGCCACCAATCAGCGGCGTAATCTCAAAGACGGACACGCCAGGCGTCCAATCAGTGTTGAACATAGGCGGGCCGTGATAAACCGAAAGGGAGGCTTCCTCCATGTAAACGCAGGGCAAACAGTGAAAGACAAAGAATCTCGTCAGCGCTATTAGAGAATTACAAAATCAAGATGTTGACACATAGTAGCGATTAACGACAACATTGGCTCAACATTACAATTAGAATTGTAGATATTTTAAAAGCCATTTAAGTGCGCAATGCTTCAGCTGCTAACTCAGCGCTAGCTCGTTAGCACAACCAGCGTTAGCGACTATCACTTAGCTCCGCTAGCCGACCCACCAGCGAGCTGCGAGGCTCATTAACTTATCATAATTTATTATGACAGAACATTTTCTCAAGCAGTGGGAGTACACGGAACCTATCACTTAACCCTAACACACTTTTATAAGAGTTGACAGTGGCATATAAAAGAATTTCGTACCTGACGAGGCAGCTGTAATATGGACGGTTCGCTTTGCTCCCTCTGCTCTCTCAAATCAAGATGGGACCAGCGGTGCTGCACTACAGCGTCGGTCAAAAACAAGATGCCCGGCTATAATAGTTCCTACCTAACATAACATCAAAGCTAAGCTCAAGGTTTGGCTGACCTAGGTGACAGCAGTGAATGTCAGTGTAAAAGCATCATTTATAAAGTTGGTATACTTTTATTCAGCTATACTATACTATCAAATATACTATCTAAAACTTCAAAGTTATTTTCTCAGAAATGTGAGTTAGTAAGATGAAATTTTCAGATTAAAACCCAGAAATCTTGACTTTTTTTTAGTGGTGGGAACAAGCTTCCATACCACATTAGGGTTCTTGTTTGCCTTCGTTTAAATTATTTTAAATATTCAGCTAATCATATCTTGTATCTCAGTCATAACTGCCATTCTTTATTGGAAATTATATAGGTTGCTGGCTGCAGAAACTAAAATAGCTCTTCCAACATCTCAGGGTATGGTGATGAGTTGATAGGTTCTTGGACCAATCATAGCAGTTTTTCACTTTTAAAATACTTTAAACTGATTCCCTTAGATTTCCAATGGGAGTGGGACCAGGAGGGTCAGGATTAGAAATTAGCATATCAGAGGCACACCTCAAGAGTGCTGAACATGTGCAGAGCAGGGATAGTGGATATATTGAATAAAGGTACTGAAGATGGAGCTGCCAGGGAGGAGGAAAAGAGGAAGACCACAGAGGAGGTTCATGGACGTAGTGAAGGGGGACATGCAGAGGGTTGGTGTAACAGAGGAGGATGCTAGAGATATGGTGAGATGGGGGGAGATGATCCACTGTGGTGACCACTAAAGGGAGCAGCAAAAAGAAGATGATAAAAAGAGTTTAAAAGTATATTGTTTCATTATTTTATCCCGTGCTTGCCCATTCAACATTAATCTGTTTGGACAGTCTTTTTCTTTTCGTAATATAGTGCTATTTAAACCATACTTTACTTATTCTCTTGAATTAAAATCAAACGCATGTCTGCTTTCTTTGTGGTGGACAGAATATGCAGATATTTGTTTGCACGGCCCTTTTATAGCCACGTAATAACCCACAATACGGAAAAGAATAAGCTAACTTCTCCTTAGCATAAAAACGATATGATGAAATCAAGTCATATCTCAGCTATATTTGAGTGAGACTGAGAATTTCCACGTGGTGTAGTCAGTCTACCCATTTTTTCTTTGGCTCTTTCTCTGCTGCAGGGCTGTCTTCACGACGTTTTACGACAATGCCGTGCGCGAATACGCCGTCGTTACCGAGTGAAGTGCGTCCCTTTGGAGCAGATACCGGCTGAAGAGAAACGCAGCAACAAGATAAAGGAATATATTTGGGGCTCCGTTTGCACCTGGACTATCTCGGAGCACCGCCTATCTCCTCCGGAGCTTTAATTTTAAGACGAGAACTCGATGTGAAAGCCGGGCTGGAGGAAGGAAAGAGCCACGCTGGAGAAGGCAACTAGCTGAATTACCAAACCGAGCTCGGTGGAGGAGCCTAGTTGCCTCCCAAGCGACGCTTTAAAAAAAGGAAGGAGCAGATACATTCAGGCCAGACGGTGGTGAAAATGGACTATGATTTTAAAGTGAAGCTGACCGGCGAAAGAGAGCGTGTCGAGGACCTGTTTGAGTACGAAGGATGCAAAGTGGGTAGAGGCACCTACGGCCATGTATACAAGGCGAAGAGAAAAGATGGGTGAGTTGATGAGCAGCAAGGCCTTTTAGCCAGTGAACCCTTAGCCAGCTTACCCCCCCGCCTCCTGCCTGTCTTCTCATCTTCCAAATAAATGTTACCTCTCTCCTCTTCCTCCCCCTTTCAAGGCCACTTGCAGATGTGGGAGTGTTGCATTGGGTTTGTGTAGAGACAAAAGTGAGCAGTTTGAGCTCGCACTGTTGGGATGCTGATGGAGCTTTGTGTCGCGCACAAAAAACACCGACATACGGTTTACCACCGGGATTGGAGCTTTCCCTTTTCATGCATCTGTTTTGTCACTTATATGCCTAACTCTAGGTACTATTTTTTTTTTTTTATTTAAGCTAAAGTGTTTTTTTTTAAATTCCCTCTCCCATGTGATGTTGTAAATGTAATACAGCAGGTGCATGTGGAAGCACTTGTTGATGTCTTCTTCTTTTTTTTAAAGTCGTTCTTATACATGAGCTACATGGCTGCAAAGAGACTTATACAAGATTTTGTGTGAATTCAAAAAATAATCTTTAGTTATGCCCAGTTTTTGCACTCTTTAGTGGTTTGTTTTTTTTGTTTGTTTTCTTTGTTTGTTTGTTTTTTACCCAATTTTAACATTTTTGCGGGTTTTTTTTATGCTTTTAGCCTTTGCATGAAGTAAAGTAAGGGAACTAGCTGAACCCAAACTGTAGACTCATGTGGTGGTTAGTGTGCTAATCCCTCAGGATGCCAGGGCACCACCCACCTTTCTTCCTAAAACCTTCCTGCTGTTTCTAATGCCAGCCTTGTAACAGCCTTAACTGTGTCTGGACCAGAGCTGGGGGAGAGCTCAAGATGGTTTAAGCTACTAGTCCCGTTATTACAGCCCGGACATACTGGCAGCAGGAACCACACAAAAGAGCCCTAAAGTGTTTAAAGATGTCTGTATTTCGCTTTAGGAGCCTGCTTTTTTATTAGACTTTTTAGCAGAGTTGCGCTGCTGCTTTTGGACGAGGCCTGAGGAGGCACAAAGCTTGGGTTTATGAGATGATTTAGGCCCGGCAGAGGGAGGGGTTGTAACCAATTCGTTCAAGTAAGCGCCAGTGCCAGTGCTCTGTTTGTCCCTTGCCAGCTGCCAGACAGGCCCTGTTTCCTTTCCCTCTCTATTGTTTTGACCCTCAGAGGTGAGCTTGATTACACAAATTTGGAGGTAATGCAACTCGGCCTCTTCTCAGAGTCCCACTGGCAGCTGCCAAGTGCCCCCCTTTATGTTGCTGTGCAAACGGCTCTCAGGGGGCCCTCAGTCTGGACTGGTCTGGTGTTGATGTTGCTCTACCTTTCTGTGTGTGTGTGTTTGTAGGAAGGATGATAAGGACTACGCCCTCAAGCAGATTGAAGGCACTGGCATCTCCATGTCAGCCTGCAGAGAGATTGCAGTAAGAGCTGCTTGGCTTACTCTGTTCCTTTTGTTTGGTCTGTGATTAAACACCTTTGTGCCATTCCAGGCACTTTATGTAACGTCTGAATGACATTCACACGCTAGTTTTTGTGCAAGCAATCGTAAAATTGAAAGTCAGGAAGCAGATGTTAATGCAGTGCATATAGAGAGTAGACACAGAATTAGTGATATAAAGTATTGCCTCACAAGCATTTAAAAAAACAAACAAAAAAAAGCATCTTACTGCCAAAGATTGAAAGTGTTCAGTTGAGGAGATGATATCGTGTCCACCCCCCTGTTTAAGTATAATCTCTGGTAATCAATACAGTCACAAAAATAAGCGCAAAGTTTCTCTTTTGTTACGTCATTTTCATTCATGATGTCTGTAATGAGATTGTGTGGTTGGCCTTCTGAGTGGGTTTGTACGTTGCAGCTGCTGCGGGAGCTGAAGCACCCCAATGTCATCTCACTGCAGAAGGTTTTCCTGTCACATGCTGACCGTAAAGTATGGCTGCTCTTTGACTATGCTGAACATGATCTCTGGGTAAAATGCAAACACACAACACACACATATACACACACTTGACCTGCATGACATGACTTATCACACATATTATGGGGGTAATGCATGTTGGGGGGTTTTAAATAGTTTGTTTTAAGCATTTCTTTATTAGTTTATATTCATATGCATGCATGGGTTGCAGATTTCCACCTATCTTTATGAGCACAAAGACATGACTTAAAATAGGCCTCTCTTCATAATTAGGTCATAAATGTGCATGCAATTTGATAGCTGTTTTTTTGTTTATTTGTTTTTTATTTTTTGCATGTCCTTTTAATGCCAATGCATTCACATTCGCCTTCAACCAGTAATAAGGAATGAGACTTGAAATAGTGCTAATTATGCACTGGTAAGTCTCATTAAAGCACACGCATCCACCAAGAAGTATTCCACGTTGAGCAGTTAAACCTCTGCTGCATTACAGTTGACAGAAACAGCTGGCAGAGAATCAGAACTGAGTTAGATGCAGTTTTCTGCCACAGAGCTCCAACAATTGCATTCCCCTCCCAAGGAAGTGGAAACACATGCCACAAACATTAGGTTCTCTCAACTCGCCTGCAGCACACTTACATTTTTGTGATCATCTGTAGCAAAAGAACATGCATTTCAGTCAGTCTGTACGTGCAAAGCCCTGCTCACTGTTTACCCTTTCTTTCCATAGCACATTATTAAGTTCCACAGAGCATCTAAGGCCAACAAGAAGCCGCTTCAGTTGCCTAGAGGAATGGTGAAGTCTCTGCTCTATCAGATTCTGGATGGCATCCATTACCTTCACGCTAACTGGGTCCTTCATAGAGATCTTGTAAGAGGATTGGGGGGAGAGGAGGGTGTTTGGCTACAAGGGAAAATTAGGTTAAACTGTTAATGAGAGACGTAAAGATTGCTATTGGGCTGAGAATATGTGGAGTGCATGTGTCAGTCTGTATGTGTTCAGATGAATATGTAAATGAACAGTATTCTTAGGTTGTTTGGTGAGTAACTAACTTGTTAACACATGAACAGGATGTCAGTTTTCTGCCGTAAGTGAGATCGAAATGTGGTAGACTTTCTCTCTCCTGTTCGGGAAATTGCAGTCATTTGTCCACTAGAGGGCAGCAAGAAAGAGTTTTGATTGCATTACACATGCAGGGCTGTAGTTCAGAAACTGGGCCAAACAAAGCTGAATTAATTACTGGGAAGTTTTCCTGTCAGATGTCTGGAGTGTGGAAACATTTTTATCTGTGTTTGTGTGTCTTTGTCTCCATCAGAAACCAGCGAACATTTTAGTGATGGGGGAAGGGCCAGAGAGGGGTAGAGTAAAGATTGGTATGTATAGTGTTTCGTTTTTAAAACTTATTTGCTGCTTAGTTTATCTGTCGGTTCATTGACACACATACCCATTGTGCAGCGGACATGGGGTTTGCTCGTCTCTTCAATTCACCGCTGAAGCCTTTAGCCGATCTCGACCCTGTGGTGGTCACCTTCTGGTACAGAGCACCTGAACTGCTCCTGGGAGCTCGGCACTACACCAAAGCCATCGGTGAGATTGTGCGGCACCATCTGTCTTTCTGTCCTCCTTGTGTGTACATGTGCAACCAGTTGAGCTGAAATTAGTGCGTGCTTACAGACATCTGGGCGATTGGCTGCATTTTTGCGGAGCTGCTGACGTCTGAGCCCATATTCCACTGTCGCCAGGAGGATATCAAGACCAGTAACCCTTACCATCATGACCAGCTGGACCGCATCTTTAATGTCATGGGCTTCCCTGCCGGTGAGTCTTGATTGACCCGATTTAAAACATGCATGAAATGATTTACCGGATTTTCCACAGTATTTCTATTAATGGGGTTAACCTGCTATTATACAAAGTGTGTTGCATATTCAGTGGAGAAATTGTGTGGAAAGAAAAGCCTTTTCCATTCCTTGGTCTTTTTCAGGCTTCTCTTTTTTAAAGGCAGTAATGTGGTCTAAGTGCTCTGCACATCAATCCTCTGACATGTTAGATGAAGCCAAGTCACAAACACAGAAACTTGTACTTCTAGGGCTACATTTGGGCCTATTTTTTCCAGCTCACTTAAGCTGCTCCTGCTCTTTTTCCTTCTACTATCACTCCTGGTCTTGCTGTATAATTCACCAGTGTATTTGATGGACTTTGTTTAGATTCTGCAGAAAATGGGGGGGAAGTCTTACAGTCTCGTTGCCATGTTTGGCAAGTATATTTATGGGGTTATGCTGAAAAGGTTAGAGATGATGGATGTGAATGCTTACCAGATAAGCAAGTTCATGTCAGTTTTGTAGGAAATAGATCTTATTATGTTTGCCAGAATGCAGATTGATTATGCACTGTATAAACAATGGGGCGTTGTGTGGAAATTATGAGCGTTTTTGCTTAAAATAAAAACAACCTACATAATATGTCCTTCGTGAGAGGGTGTGACACGCTGTAATCTTGTGTTTTCCTCAGATAAAGACTGGGAGGACATCAAAAAGATGCCAGAACACTCCACGCTGATGAAAGACTTTAGGAGGAACACGTGAGTCTGCAGAGCAACACTGCCCTATTTTTTTTTTCTTTTCTTTTTTTTTAAGATCAGAGCAAAGCAGGTCTGCTGGTTAAGACATTTCTGGGTGCTTTGTGTGATTTTTACTAATTTAATAATTGTTATGCAGGATAAATCCACTGAAGGCATGCCATTAATATAATTTTCTCCCACAGATACACAAACTGCAGCCTTATAAAGTACATGGAAAAACATAAAGTTAAACCAGACAGCAAAGCATTCCACTTGGTAAGTTAAAATGTGTCAGGATAGGAGAAGTAGGACGATTACTTGCAAGAGTTTACAGTCATCTGCCATTTTGTTGCTTATACCTGACGTTACTTTTGCTTTTAGAGCTTCCTTTATTCTTCAGATGCTGGGAACATATTTACATGTTAGCATCATGCAGTTGTGGGTAGCATCTCAATGATGTGATTTTCTCCCTCCCAGAGGTGCTTTATTGCATTAATATCTGTTGACTGGAGGCAAGAAAATATGAGATGATATGAGATTTGGGACACGATGCGTTATTGTGCTGAAAGTAGCCTTGAGAAGATGGTACACTGTTATCATAAAGGGGTGACATTTAAAACAAACTGAGGTGCGCCTCCACTAAGTTACGGACATAATGTCTGATTACAGTGTAAATCACCAAGGATGCTGATTACAAGCTGCAAAGAACTTGAACGGCATTTCCACCCTACCCCTTAATCATGAGACCCTTCGGCAGCTGCAGATGTGACACTCGTCACAGAGTAGGAGGACATAGGAGATGTATTGGAATTGGGTCTCAACTGCTGTCTTACAGGAACAACGATGTGGCCTCCTTATTCGGTTGCTGACCTTTTGCACAGAACAGTGAAATACAGGCACAGCCCTGTGTGAAAGAAGCTGGGGATAGGAATGCTGGATGGATCAATATACTCATCAGATTAGGAATTGTTTTTCCGAACCTCCACTGGGCAGTTTTGGCAAGCCTGTCTTCACTGGCCTTAATTTACTGTTCAAAACTCACTGTAGTGCCTTTCAGTGTGGTCTTCTCTTGCTGTGACATGTTGCAAATTTGGCAGTGCTCTACTGGACACCTTGTGGTGACAAGTGACTCTGCCATCATTTTTTATTTTTTTTTTTGGCCCCAGAGATTCACTCGTTATGGGATATGACTATCTCTGTAAACTCTACAGATTGTCATAAACCCTGAAATCAGCCTACCAGGCACTAACAGCCAGCCAGAGTCACTTAAACCGCCTTTCTTCTTCAATCTGATGTTCAGTTTGAGCTTTAGCAGATCCATGTGACCAGGACTGTATGTCTAAATGCACTGACTTTGTGTCAAGTGATTGGCTTACTTAGAAATTTTCCCTAACAAGCATTTAAATGGGTGTGATTTGCAAAGTGCCCAGTGTGGTTAGTTAACAAACAAAGTGTGCATTTTCATTGTGTGAATTTGTGTCATGTTTGAGACTAACTCTGGGTGCACTATATGTTACAGCTGCAAAAGCTATTGACCATGGACCCCATCCGTAGAATCACATCCGAGCAGGCCATGCAGGACCCCTACTTTTTAGAGGAGCCTTTACCCACCTCTGAGTGAGTTACACCGAACACACTTCCACACACTCCCACACACACACAGACTACATTCAACTCACAAGATAGTTTCTTTGTCTTGTGTTCGTCCTTAGCTTAAATCACATGATCTACGGATGCCTTGAGCGGGTCTCTTAGCTAATTAGCTCAGAGTCATGGGAATTAATGTTTGAAGATGAAGAAGCCTCTTTGCCTTTTTTTTTCTCTAGTGTGTTTGCAGGTTGCCAGATTCCCTACCCCAAGAGGGAGTTTCTGACAGAGGAGGAGCCAGAGGACAAGGCAGACAAAGTAAATATTACATATCCATACGCCACATGCTGTATTACTAAAGTCATTAAACATTAATTGATTGGTATATAGATGGGTGTAATATAGAAAAGTAAAATGAGAAATATAGAAAATTTACAATAAAGCTGAGTAACATGTAGTGAAACTTCATACAGTCCAGGGTGTAATTTAAGTGATATTTTTGTGCCCTTTAGAAAAACCAGCAGCAGCAACAGGGAAATAACCACACAAATGGGGCGGGGCACACAGGCAACCCAGACAACAGCCACGCCCAGGGCCCGCCTCTAAAGAAAGTGCGAGTTGTCCCGCCCACCACTACCTCAGGTGGCCTCATTATGACCTCAGACTACCAGGTAAATCCATCTTTCTCATATATTCACTGTCACTGTTTCTGGATTGTCATCTATGTTGTTGTTTATTAAATCAGCGAGCGACTTTAATAGAATACATATACAGTGAAATAGCATAGCTTTGTTTTGTAGACGAAACGCTCCATTCACAGGCTAGACAAGTTTAGAAATCTCTCGACAGCATAAGATGTTGTGGGCTAGGGTCAAAAATATTATAGCAACCACTCTGAAAAGAATGTTACATGAGATGTAAGTATTGGTAATATACTATGTAATATAATATACTATAAGATTTATACTTTTAATATTCTTCGCAGTGGCAGAACTGAACATGTTAAATACCCTCTCATGCTTGACATATGTATTATTTTACTTTCTGGATGATGTGGAAATGGCTTTTTAGCTGCACACATAACCAGAAATGGCAACAAATACCATTTTTGATCTGCAACATGAGGCGGATGTGAATGTTGGATCATCGTGTTTCAGATGTGACACACATGCTCAGACACAAATCCATCTAATCTGACTGGAAACGTGGAGTGATGGTGTTTTTGCATAATAAAAGTGACTTTACTTAACATGACAGTGAAATTTCCATGTATCCAACTGTTCTTGCATGCAGAATTTAAGATGTCACCACACTAAAAGTGTGATCATTTTACTGGAATATGTTGTTCATTGAGTTTAAATGCAAATTAAACCATTACACAAAGAAGATTTTGTGAATATGTCACTGCTTTCTTTGTTGTTTTCTTCCTGTAGCGCTCCAATCCACATGCTGCCTACCAGAACCCTGGACCAAGCACATCACTGCCCCAGAGCAGCATGGGATATTCCTCTACCTCCCAACAGCCGCCCCAGTACTCCCACCAGACCCACCGCTACTGAAACATCCCTCCCACACACACATACACACGTTAATAGACACATGTACACACACAGCCCTCACCACGCCCACCTGAACGAATGTACCGAGGGATGTGGGGGGCGTCCAAGGCAACAAAACCCACCCTGCCTCACCCCACTTCACCTCACAGAGGGCACCATCTCTACAGCAGTGCGTTAGGCCTGAAAGAAATGGTCTTCACTTTGTTCCAGATAAAGATAACACACCGCAGTATTAGAAACACAGTTATAGAGAAAACGTGATAGGTGAGACACAAAGTGGGAGGAAGGTTTTAAAAAAATAATAATAATAATAAAAAAGGAAAAAAAAAAAAAGGAAATTTTGATTGAATCAAATCTTTTTCTGTTACTCGGATCTCGGATGTAAGAGAAGATGGCGTGGTTTAAAGGAAATGTTAATCTGTTCCGTCATATCCTCCCCCTTTCTTCTTAACCTGTCTCCTTTACCTACAGCCTACCCCGGCCGGTTTACCCTTTTCCTGTCGAAGCTCGGACGAAACTGAAAGCTGCTATGTGACTGCCAGCGTTGACAGATTTCCTGTCCTCCTGTCTGTCTGTTTATTTTGTGCAAGCGGCCCTACGAGGGCCTCAGCTGAGGACTTTACTGAGCTGCTGTGAAACATGCTGGGAGGATGTGGAGCCACTCGCAGCTGTGGCTTTGAGGGGTTTTTGTTCAGAGAGGACAAAAAAAAAAAAAAAGATTTTAGTAGTTTCTAATTTAATCTGTTTTCATGGTTCTGTTTTCATGGCGAGAGCAGCAAAGCAGCTTGCAATAGCTGACTGCTCATGTGCTGTGGTTAAGCCTTACAACATGATGACAAAACCAACCAATCGCATGGAGGATGGCAGGCGGAACATGCATTGTACTGTAATGTATTGAAATATTTTACATGAAGCAAGTATCCCGACAATAAAAGTGGAAACATCAACATTGTCACTCTTATTTGTGAAGCAATTTTAAGTAACATCTTTCATCCTATTTATTCTTTTTCTGGGAACACCTGACATCTGCCCCTAATGTGAGCTTCACAAAATTCTTGAGACAAAATTCAGTTTGGGAAAGAAGAGAAGACGAGTTTTGCTGATGATATTTGATGCATCGTGGTAGCACGAGGCATTCACAAAGTACTGCTGTTTGAAAACGGACAGAAAAAAAAAACTTAACCACCCAGATGTTAATATGTGCACTTGACATTACCACAGTGAGAGAAAATCAAATCAGTCCTGAATTTTATTTATTTAATAAGGCCTATATGAAATCTTGCTCAATAATGGGTTATTATAGTAGAGATCTAGCTGAATCATGTTTAAAAAGGCCGTCAACTAACCACTGTTTTCATTGTTAAATTCTCAGATTATTAAATTTTTAAATTAATGTACAAAATGTATAAAAAGAAAATAGGACCCATTAAAAGTCAACCAACTGCAATTTTGTGGCCCCAAAAATTCAGATATTTAAATCACAGATGTGCAGCTAAATTCATGTTAAATTGTTTGATGCTTTGATGTGAAGTGGGTGTGACACCAATGAAACATGATAAACATGTAATGTTCAAGAAAATGTTCTAGTAGATCGTTGCTCCTGTAATTATCATTTTAGAGTAAAGAGTTTTCATTCATTCACAGAAAGTGCCCTCGTACTTTGGTGTGGTATGGATGGCCATGGGCGGTGGTCTTAATCAGTAGGGAAAGCTCTAACACTTGTAAAATCACATCAAGTGGGTTGGAGTGTAGTCTTCTACAGACCACAATCCCTTGGCCCCGGGCCTAATGTTTTGCACCCTTGATTTAAATGATAATATACACTCTTAGGACATTTCATTAATTACACTTTGCCATGTGACTAAGGTCTGTCTGAGTTGGACTCACTTTTACCTTTAGAACTATCTTAATTCTTGTGTGGTCCATGTTGATATGATAGCCTCACACAGTTACTAAACATTCAAATTAAATAAGAGTTCTTTTGTCTCAGAGGTCCATATGAACTAGCATAAATTCCCATATTTGGTCACATATTTGTCTAAATTATGTGTTTGTTACAAAGTAGCAGCTGCTTAATAAATTTAGGCTTTATCCAGGAATAGAAGTGCAGTTTATATACTGAAACTCCCCTTTTTAGTTTACCAAATCCTGTCTACAGAAAAGAGACAGTTCTCTGCATCCTTGTTTTTCTTTTGCTTTGATGGCTGTTTTTCTCCACAAACATACCTGAGAGACTGAACCACTGATCTAAGTATAGCCAGTCCTCACTGAACCGCTTCCTGCAGGATGCTGGCCTAGCTATTTTGTTCTGTTATACAATACTCTCCATCCTCAGCATCAATCTGAGAATCTCACTAACCCCGAAAAGGATGCTTTATCTCGTTGTTGTTTTTTTAAATACATTTTTTAAAAAGTTTTTTAGTTTTTAGGTGTTATTTTAGGTTATTTACATGTCTACACATCACCGAGAGAGTCGAAGATAAATTACAGCACCTCTAATTTTGACAAGTATCAGACCCGGATAGGTGAAAGGGAGGAAAAAATGCTCCTTAAGCTGTTTAGCAACGCCCAACCTTAGCCCCGCCCTCTTCCAGCTCAACACGGCTATCTAGCGGGGAGTCTCCCTGTCACTCATTATATATCAAAGAAGCCATTGGTTGGCTTTAACGTCTATCAAACGCTAAATCTTATTCTTGGACATCTGATTGGTGAATATGGTCCGTGGGCGTGCCCCCGTCCTCAAAGAATTTTCCCCGGAGTGGCCAGACGGGCTGGGGGACACAGGATGGCAGAGCTAATAGGAGTATCTAACGGGACATGCGGACGGGCTGATTTCTTCTAATATTTCAAGTGCTGGTGAGGGCCTTATGATACTTTTTACAGCGAATAATAACACCCTTTATCATAATGGTGAAATCTGTGCGGGTATTTCTGCTTATTTTTGTCTCATTAGTCCAAACTATGAAGTCGACCACTGGACATGAGCTAGCTAAGTGGTCAGTTGGAGCGGACCCCGATTTGAGGATAATAAACGGACTTAAAGCCTCAAACACTGAATATTATAAAACAATTACAGGGTAACTTTAATGTTTTTTTAAGCATATGACTGATGCTGGCGGTACACCGGCGTTTTGTTCAGTGTATTAGGCGCCTGGACAAAAAAACAGCTATTTAAATTTCATATTAGAACCGGTGCAAAAACTCACAGGGACGGAGGTAGATGAACAGATGTGGGTCAGCCCATCGGTAACGGGAAGCGATGGTGCGGAACACTGATTGATCGCGGTTGCCATCAGTTTACGCCTGCGCGCGTGTGAGCGTGTGTGAATGTGCGCTTATCCGTCTGTGGAGAAAAGGAGTGTGTGTGTGTGTGTGTGTGTGTGTGTGTGTGTGTGTGTGTGTGTGTGTGTGTGTGTTTGTGTGGGTGGATTTTAATCCATAAATCATCAAAATAGCGCATTTAATCCAGTCCAGCGTGACATCCACGTGATTCTTTCAATCTGTAATCCAAATAAAGTGTTAGAGATGAAATAATGAATGACATGATGACAGTTTGGTTTTCTGTGACCCGATCTATAAAACACTCTGAAATCAAAGTGAGAAATGCTTAGTTAATATAAAGTGCTAACCCACAGCCTCTAAAAGCCATCAAATCTCGCATAATGAAGTAGTCCTCACAGATTTCCGTATATTCCTGATAAAATCTAAATTGTTTAATTGACAAATAAGTTAGCCTCTTTGCTCATTGGGTTATTATCCCTTTGGCTTATACTGACTTGCGTTCAAGTAAGAAGTAAGAAGAAGTAAGAAGTAAGTAAGAATGATCCCGTGGGTGGTTAAGCTGAAGTATTGAGAATCACATGTGAATTATTAAGTAAAAAAAATATGTACAAAACAAACACTCTCAAGGGTTAAATGGGCCTCTGAGGGTTGATTCTCTTGCCATGGATCTGTGTTTTCCTGTTATGTCTGGTCATTTAATTACAGGAGAAATGTATTTCATATGTGAGTAAATGAAATCCCACTTTAAATAAAATAATACTGCTTCAAAATATATTTTTTAATCACAGTACTGATGGTTTTTCTTTGATGGGTGCCAGCATGTTTCATATGCTGGGAAAACTTTTAATATTTCAGTAACATGTCAAAATTAATTTAGACAACTCTGTGTGATGTCATCAGATTATATTAAACAGTAAATGAATGAAAAATGAAAGAAAGCCTTATGTTCTGGCCTTTTATTCACCCAGTAGGATTCACTGTATCCAAGGCACGGCACCACCAATGTTTCACCATGAGTGCCTCTGAGAAATACTAAAACAGGAATATATATATATATTTTTATATATATATTTATTCATATTTAGGGCAGTGTGACCTGACGTAATCCAAGTTGCATTATTCAGAACAGCCTCCAACACAAGAAGCTACTCGGTTCATAAATTGGTAATGACTCTCCCTTTCAGCTCTTAATGGAGTTCGCACGTCTGTAGTAAAGTCCTCTGGAAGCTCTGTGTGTACAGTTGTGGGTATGTCGCAGGAGGAAAGTGTGCCGGATCAAGGGATCAGAGGCATTTTTACAGCTGATGGGACTGTTTACATGCAGCTAATGGGACATTTGAGAGCCTACCTGGTGCGTTTGTACCCATTTGTGTGACTGACTTACTGTGCATGGGGTTTTGTAATAATTTAAGAAGATGCAGACACTGGATGTGGGAGTGAGATGTGTTCTTCTCTGCAGCTGTGAGCAGGCTTTACTCTCCATTTCTCACTCCTATCTTCCTCCCTGAGTGAGAGGAAGATGAAGGAGGAGCGCTCGCTTGCTACTCTTTCATCACATGAGCACAGGGGCCCTTAAAGAACGTTGAAGAGGAGGAGGAGGTGGAAGGGGGAGGATGCATGGGAGAGCTAGTGCTGTTGCCCTGTGAACGGAGCTCTATTGTCCCGGGAACCTTTCAACAGCTTCCCCGAGGTCCCTGTTCCTTCCCCTCCCCCTACTCGATACACTCTTTCTCCCTCAAAAACACAAACACATAAACACACACACACACTTTTTGTCTGCCTCTGCTGTGTCACATCTCTCTCTTTTACACTTAGTCTCATTCACTCGATCTTTTCGGTCACACTCTTGTCCCGCTCGGTGTCTCTCTCATGTCTCTCTCATGCTTTTGCTTCTGCCCCCCCCCCCCCCCATTTCCCACAAGCAGCACAAGGCCTCATCCCTCCTCCTGTCCCCTCCACCCTCCTCCCTCCCGGTCCCTCATTATTTCGCTTCATCAGTGTGATTGTCATGCCGGTCAGACAGTAAAAGCAAAAACATGCAATCTTCTAATTTGCATCACCTCATTTTTAAGCAGCAGACAGCGCCGCTTTTCCAAAATGTTTATGCACAAAGCTAAACCTAAGCTGGGCCTTTCTGTGCCAAACCAGCCCTTGCTGACTATTCAGGGTCCTTTTGTGGGAACACATGATGGTGTAATTTTACCCTTTTGTTTTCTCTTGTTGGCGCGAGGCTGTCAGGGGTTTGCAGGGGGTCGCTGGCTAAAAAAACAGGGGCAAATGAGCGGTCTGCTGATGGGAATTGGCCTTGATGAACACAAGTGGTCCTTGTCTTTGTGAACAGCTGTAATTACACAATCTGCAATTACAGTAGTCTCCTGCTGGGACACTGATAGCACTCCTGCTCGTATTTTTGGCAATTTATTGTATTAAAGGTATGAGGAGTGCAAGCAAAGCAGTGACATAAGTATTGACAAAGAATAGGATGTCTATGTTTTATAGTTTTAATGGTTTAATGAGTTTTTGAAAATCTACTTTCCAGTATGCTGTCTTTATTAAATTTTAGTGGGGTTCCCTTTATCTTTTGCTATTATTAGTCTTCTGACTGGCCTCCTGTGTCTTTTCAACCTGCTTTTTTTGGCATATCTGCAAAGTAAAAACTCTGGAATCAAAATTAATAATTTGTTTCCTTTTTTTTTTTTTTGCAAATCTGAAACAAAAATATTTCATTGGAAACAAGTGTTTGTGCACGTTTCCATCCGTCTCCCCTGTTTGTCCTCCTTGAAGCTTCTTCCCATAGCTACATTGTTCTAGCCAAGTGTTTGGACAGGATGGAGAGATGTGACACAGGGAGGAGGACCAGGAAACAGGAGCCAGGCTCAGACCTCAAAAACAGGAAGCAGGAGGAGACAACGATAAGATGGCTGCTCTGGGATTTCTCCTCTTTTGAACTACAGAGGGCTCGGAGTGTCTGATCAGAGGCAATCAGGGTTCAATTAAAGTTCAGAGTAGCGGTGGGTGTAAGCAAAATGAGAAAGCAGTGTATCTGGAGAAAGATATGCAGGTGTGTTTGTTTGCTGCAGGTTTTGTGTTAGGATTTGTTGTTTTTGGTCTTGACCACATCCACGAATCTCTGGTTGTGTCAGATTTCCAGCTGGGCCGGTGACAAGCTGGCGCTGGGATTAGCTGGCAGGTCGTATCTTCCTATCCCTAATGCTTTAATCTCCGTGCTGGTCGACAGAAGTCTCCTGGCTTTGGCACACTCTTGGTCATCGCTCTCTGGTCAACAGCCCACCCACACTTTGTTTGTTTTTGATCTCAAAATGCTGCGTTTTTAGAGCAAGAATAGGAAAAACAGGGACAGTTTACAACAAAATACAATCTCTTACTGCCACGCATGCGTAAAAATTATACCCTGAATTTAAGGTTCGTTGCAGGCTTATGGCTCTATTCTAACTTCTGATATTTTTAGACCAAAGTAGTAATCAATAAAGTGATCAGCATTTTATTTGATGTCCTCACTTGGGACACTTCACCTGCGTTTGTGTCTAAAGCCGTTCTGTTTCTCTTGCAGTCTGCGTGCCGGCGTGAAGCCTCACCATGCCGCTGGTGAAGAGAAACATCGAGCCGCGCCACCTCTGCCGAGGGGCGCTCCCCGAGGGCATCGGCAGCGAGCTGGAGTGTGTGATGAACAACACGCTTTCCGCCATCATCCGTCAGCTCAGCAGCCTGAGTAAGACACACATTCACAGACACATTCACCAACACTAGCACGCCCGTCCTGGTAAACAAAAGGCTGCTAAAAGGGTCTAGTAGAAAAAAGCATACAAGTATGTTTTTTGGGAACATGAAAAGCATCCTCAGGCTGTAACCCCGTTAATTTCAGCGTGACGATGGTACACACTGTGTGTAGCCTCTTTGTATACGGGCCAAGATCACATGCTTTCATCGTTAATCCCGAAGCTGTGATTGATTTGGCCGTTGTCATGGTTATAGAGCCTGAGGTCACTGGGCTCACAGCGGCCTTGCAGCAGCCTCACATTGGAACACGGAGGGTCGAAATGTAATCCTTTTAGACAGGCGCGCAAAAAATGAACTTATCTATAGCTGTGGACATGTGACTGTAAGTGTGTGTGTGTGTGTGTGTGTGTATAGAAGTGTTTCATATCGATTATATGCTGGCTTTCTATTGCATTACATTATAACAGCACAAAGGGCAGCTATTTTCCCATTTGCCCCCGTTATCCACAGTTGCCTTCTGCTTTCATGGCAATTGTGTTTAAGGTTTGTTTTGAAACTCAGCAGCATAAATTTAAACTGTCCTTTCTGACGTTAACACCTCATCTCTTTGACCTCAAATCCATTCTCTGTCTCTTATTGTGTCAAGTTCCTGCACAGGGAGTGGGTATTTCAACAGCAGCTGTGCGGGTTAAATATAAATGCTCTAACAGGCCTGGTGGGGAGATATCTGCAGACACTGCGTGTGTGTTTGTGAGCACATGTGTATAAGTGTCCATAGGAATCCCCTGAAGGGGTCAGAGTTGACCGGGGCTCTACATGCCAGATCTGCGATTCTTCCTTCCTTTAAATGTTTTTCTTACAGCCCATCCTGTCAGCGGGAAGGACAGAAATAGCCCTCAGTATGTGTTTGTCATACCACACATTGTATGTTACAAAGTGTTTATGTTTAAATATTTTTATTGGAATTGTACCGGAGGTGCTCTGTTTTGTTTTGTGCTGTAATATGTTTCTGTTTCACTACTGCCCAGATCCACAGTCTTGTAGTGAAGGGCCTTTTGCAGCCATTAGTTCTGTGCTAAGATTAGGCAGTTTTCCATCAGGCGGTTTGTGGGTGTGTCCCGTACCTTTATGTGCATTCCCACAGTGAGAACCTCCCCTGTCAGACTTCTTCAGGGCCATATATGTGGCAGGAGGAAGTATCTGCTCTGGGGTAAGACCTTGAGAGCGACCCTGGAAACTCATGGGTGGGGCTCAAGTTGAACAACACAACCAGAACAAGTGCCTTTAAAAGAAACTCAGAAATTGATCAATTATAGGTGATGCAGGCTTTTTTATTATTGTTGCTAAGTGAACTAGAATAAACTCCCTGAATAAAGTCAGGGAGTGAAAACAAAGCAGGGAACCCGAGAAATGACCTCTGTTTTCTGGGCCTGTTCCTCTGCACATCCTTGATGGAAGGTGGTGCTCATAGCTGAAAAGCTGATGGTTGGTCATTTTTGCTCAAAATCCATCCTCAAAAACACACTGTCAAAAAATTAAAGTCGGCATTAAGAGATGATGAGCAGTTCCTGATGTTTCTAAACAAGAAAAGGAAGATATTAAGATTTTGAGTTCATCCACTTCTCAGGAGAAGGCTCAGTAGGGGCACTTTTATGGTTTGATCCAGGAGATGAAGCTGTATCACTGCCGCTTTTGTACATATTTCAGGATGTCGCTGGCACAGTTTGAGTTCTTGTTGGCAGAGTTGGGACCACATCTAAGAAGGCGGAGAAATAATTTCAGAGTGCTGATTAACCTCAAGCGACGTCTAGCTGCATGTTGGTGCCAAAACCGTATTATCCTACTATTCATTTTGCTGGTCATATCATTGTACATCCAGTACCTTGGTGTGGTTTTAGCTATGAGCACACCGGATTGGTCTGATCGGTCAGTTTTGTTTATACATATGTGAAAATCTGAAAAATCAAACTTGATCCAAAAAACAAATGCCGCAAATTTGCTATAGAGACCAAAAGTTTTTTAAGAGTCATGGGAGTCCATGGGGATTTTTGAGTCAGCCTGAGTTGGTCATTTAAGGTACTGCAGTTTTTGGAACTTCCTTGTTTGCCCCATTTTTGAGCCAGGGAGTGTGCTGCATGGAAATAAAGAGGAGGGTTATGTGTACAGCGAGAGCCTGGATATTCATCTGCAGCAGTGACCTGTTAAAATCAAATGGGTGACGACAAGCAAACTGCTTTATATTTAGATGGAGCATTATCAGTACTCAACTTTTACTTAAAACATTGACAATGAGGCTTATTTATTACGTAACAGCAGTTGTTGAGGCAGGAGAGAATGTGTTATTTACTATCCTGGTTAGCTGCTTTAGTCACTGTAGCGTCTGTATCACAGACGAATTCATATTATGGTTTGGATTGTGTGTTTTCAGCTAACAATCAATTATTCATGAGGATTGTTGCTATATGGAGTTGTATGAGACACCATTTCCTGCAGACTCCTGTTTCACGTTGTGTCACATTACCGGTGTATTGATTGGACTTTGGTCTCTGAGGGGTTTCTCTTGGCTCCAGGTAACGATTAAAAGTCTCTCTCTCATATTTCTCTTTCTCCTTCTGTTTTTTTTTCCCAGGCAAACATGCGGAGGACATATTTGGCGAGCTGTTTAATGAGGCCAACACCTTCTACCTGCGTGCCAATTCTCTCCAGGATCGCATTGATCGGCTGGCTGTCAAGGTCACACAGCTGGACTCCACTGTGGAGGAAGGTGAGTCACAGGGTTGAAGTCTGGTGTGGGGGGGATGCACACTAAGCTATCGTTCATTGGTGAAGTCCTGCTGATCTCATGTTCTGCGTACTGAATGGCTTTTGTAAACTATTTTTGTCCTTCCAATGATGAATCATTTGTCCTCTTTTCCTCTTTTTGTGTTCTTAGTTTCCTTGCAAGATATCAACATGAGGAAGGCCTTCAAGAGCTCCACCACTCAGGACCAGCAGGTGGTGTCCAAGAGCAGCGTTCCCACTCCGGTCAAAGAGATGTACAACCTGAGCGACAAGCCTCCACCTCTCAACATACTAACACCTTACAGGTTGGTGTTGCTGAGGCACAACACACCCAAACAGCTTGATGGGCTTAAGCGATAATAAATGACTCTTATTTTTCTTACTTTGGTTAGTGTCAGTCCAACGAAGATTTTAATTCAGTGGTTTTAAAAAGGGCTTAAATCTTAAAACATTTTCAGGAGGTTTTCATTGGCTTTTTCTTGCTTCTACATGAAGAGTGAAAAACCAGAATTGGTACTATTTCATACCATGTTTGGTCACTGCCTTTATGCAGTGTGCTTTTTAGTACTTGTGTGCATTACATATTTAGCATGTCTTGCTCCAGTGGGAATCCCAACTCCTAATCCTGACTACATGACACACTTTGCTCACTTTTTTCCATTCTCTCGGCATCGCTCTGCCTTATCCTGTCGTTTCCTGTTATGTTCTCTTTGTGATAAAAAAGCTGGAGCTCTATTAGTAGTTTCACTCCTTTTCTTCCATTAGCCTCAGAATCTGTTGTATTTGCGTGTCTCATTTCCAGCAAATGATGCTGTCACTGTGTCCATCATCTCTTTGTATCTTAAGGATCAATACACTTACTGATTCTACTTAACGTGGCTTTGCATAAGGAGGCGGTTGTTTATCGTCATAACTTTCTCGGGGTTCGTCTCTGTAGGGATGACCACAAGGAGGCACTTAAGTTCTACACAGACCCCTCCTACTTCTTTGACCTGTGGAAAGAAAAGATGCTGCAGGACACGGAGGACAAGAGGAAAGAGAAAAGGAAGCAGAAGGTACCATATTGACTTAGAGGATATTATACAGTGTGCAAGGACAGGTCTAATATTAAGCATTTATTTGGGTGTCAAACACAGGTGCTTGCAATTTTACATTTTGAGGTGCTCTTGGGCAGATAACCAAACATACAACATAAAATTGTATTTTTAGTCCAACTGATTCTGATGGATAGAGAAATGTACATTTTTCATATCTTAAACAACTCTTAATAAAGAGTGCTGCTTATTTTAACCTAATATCACCTAAAACCTATTGGCTTACTTTCTTCCAGGAGCAGAGGCGCTGTGTGGATGGGACACTACAGAGGGAGGTCAAGAAGGTCCGCAAAGCGAGGAACCGTCGGCAGGAGTGGAATATGATGGCTTTGGATAAGGAGCTGCGGCCAGACCATCGACACACCATACACCGGGACAGAGGCGCTTCCTCTGAGGGCTCGATGTCACCAGAGAACAGGTAGATGAGCAAACACCAGTGTGCTCTTAGTTTTCATCACATTTTATTCTTACGCATGAGGCTGCATTTATATTTTCCTCATCAGGGGACACGGGCTGGATCAGCACCACTACCCCAACAGTATGAACCATGCTGGTCACGCCCACACCTACTCCGGCCCTCCACCCAGCGCCCTAGTTGCCCAGATGACTGCCGGACACGCACCACGCGGAGGAGGGGAACACGACAACAGAGGCAGGACCATGATGGCCTATCAGGGTGGCACACTGGGCCGCTCTCACCACCACCACGTTCCACTGCCTCCTCCACCCACTGAGGTTATGAACGGTGGCTCTATGTCTCTCCCACCAGTGGACTACAGGTAAATGGATTCGTCTGCTTATTAGTTCTCTCGCTTTTTCCAGCAATAAGCAAAGCAAAAAAGCTTCACAAAATATTCTGCATACATATGTTTAAACTTTATGCACAGTGCATATGCAGGAACCTCATCCCAATCACTACTGACGCTATACAGTAGGCCAGACAGTTTATTTTGCCATAAGCTGTATTTAATTATCCACTGTATCACTAATAGTTCAGTATTTTCTTCACATTTCTGCCCAATGCTAATGCTTTTGCATTATTTTACATTTAAAAAAATGTAAATTTAAAC
Organism: Astatotilapia calliptera; assembly: GCF_964374335.1. Classification (NCBI taxonomy): domain Eukaryota; kingdom Metazoa; phylum Chordata; class Actinopteri; order Cichliformes; family Cichlidae; genus Astatotilapia; species Astatotilapia calliptera. The sequence goes on along the minus strand of NC_137430.1, from coordinate 19,077,697 downwards.
ATGCTGATACACTTAGACTTTGAACAAACAAAAACATTCAGGGCCCATGGGCAGGTGCAGTCTTTAAATATGAGAAAACAAATCAGAAACATGAGACATAAATATCAAATCCCAGCACAACTCAGCTCCTTATTTAGCTTCGGGTCCCAGAGGAGCTGGAAGCTATCCCAGCAGTCATTAGGCAGGTTCAGGTTCCTGCACAGGTCGCCAGTGAAAGTGATTTTGCTGCTTCAGAAGACTTTGACCCTATTTTATTTTATAAAGTAAAACTTTCTTCTTATAATTTCTTTTTATATTTTAGGCTGTATCAAATACTTAAAAAAAGCCAGCACAAATCTCTTACTTGAGTCTACTCTTGTAAAGTTTGAGCTAATGCTGCCACCTAGTGAGTTAGTATTTTTTGGTCTTCAAACTGTGGGCTTCCCACCAGAAGATATGAACTGATACGGAGCTGAATACATTTGATTTACATCAACGTTATCATGCTCATCTTTACTTTTAAGGAGGGAAATGTAAGAAAAAGTCACAGAAGTGTCAGAAAACAAAATTATTGTTAACTCTATTCACTCTCTTGTTCTTCCTCGCAGTATGGACGGCTATGCCAACACTGGTCCTCCTCCCCCTCCTCCTGCTCCTGTCATCCCTTCTGCTCAGACGGCCTTTGCCTCACCTCCTGGAGGTCCGATGCCTCCCGGACCAATGGCTGGTGCTGTCGGCTATGCTCCGCCTCCACCACCTGTATCTGGAGCCCAGGCTGCTCCACCTCCTCCTGGTCCTCCACCTCCTCCACTTCCAGCTGGTGCCTCCCACTCCACAACGCACAAGATGTCCTCCGCCGCATCCGCTGAGACCACAGCGGTCAACGACGCCCGCAGCGATCTGCTGGCTGCGATACGTATGGGTAAGAACTGTGCCTGTGTGTCCTTTTGATGTAAATTTGTCCTCTTTGGACATGTTTACATTTATTTTAATGTATTTATTTTTAACGATGCCTTTTATGAGTTTTCACGTTGTCTTATAACTTGTGTAATAATTGTGTAGTTAAAAAAACACTTCATATTTTTCTGCAGGCATACAGCTGAAGAAAGTACAGGAGCAGCAGGAGCAGCAGGCAAAGAGAGAGCCGGTTGGAAATGACGTGGCCACCATCCTGTCGCGACGCATCGCTGTGGAATACTCCGACTCGGAGGATGACTCCGAGTTGGAGGAGAATGATTGGTCAGATTAACACGAAGACGTAAACAACCACACCAAAAGACACGCAGTCGATCGCTCTCACGCACACCTGAAAAACGCCCACTTTTCCACGTTCACAGGTCGTCACAGGCTTAGTTGCTGGAAACACACACATTACACCTACACACAGTCACATGCTGTGGGTTGATATAAGCTGAATGGTCCAAGACTGAAAATCTGGGGTTGTATTTGGGATGCATAAACACTGTAAAGAGACAAGTAATATAATGTAATGCTGACCACCCTGTGAAACACTAACACTGAGAACTGATGACTACATTACAAGCATTGTGAATACACCCCAGTGGATGTTTCTCTACCTGTTATTACACTATAGAAACCCTGTGAAGGTGCTTATTTTCAACACATTCTCATCCCTGGGCGTCAAATACAAGCATCCTGTCATATATCACCGTGTCACACAGTTGCACACAAATTGGCCTTTGGCATCCTATCTGTGGCAATATCACAGGCCAAGAGATACCCGTCCTCTATTTTGCAGCATTTTTGCATTTATTAAATCTTAATAGAATAGATGACAAAAAGATAGACAGATAGATAAAAGACGCTGGTGTAAGGCCTCAGCCACGGTACATGGCACCCACGCACTCCTAACTAAAATGTGCGCTGTACTTTCTGCAAGTCCGCTAGCGTCTGAGTGATGTCAGTTGTCACTTTTAAAAGAAGATCGATGGAGACTCCCAGCTGTTAACCTCTGTTGGGGTTGTCACCGTGGAGGTGGTGCTGAGGGTATTTAACCTACTTTTAATCATGCAAGTTACTTTAGACAAGGTGTGAAAAAGCATGTGGGTCATTACCACGTGGGCTGAAGTCTGTGCCTTAGGCGGCAGATGTCAAAGAAATATAACAGGAATGTTTACCCTGCTGTCGTGTCCGTATCTGCAGACGAGTGTAATGGAGGCTTAGGCGTTTTATACTTGAGCGGGGGCAGCGCGAAAGCAGTCCGGACTGCCCGTCTGCCTGCGGAGAGTGTTTGTTGTCAGATGGAGGCAGTGTACAGAAATATGCGGTACAACCGGTCTGTGGGTCACACACATACATATAACTTCTAACAGACAAAGAGCTAAAGAGGAACCAATAGTCAAAAACAATGAGCTCCAGCGTATGTTTTGTGCTCTTGAAGTTTTGATCTTTAATGTTAATTTCATGCTTTTCTTGTTCCCAATGAACTCCGCTGTCACTCACCTCCCTATTCCAGCCCACTCGTCAAACCTTGTCATTAGCATTTGACCTACGCGTGCGTCCAGCAGCGTGCAGTTTGGGATTTCGGAGGATTGGACAGGAGCACGTTTTTTAGTACGGTGTTCAAACAGAAACACATATGCAGACAGACGCATTTGCAGGACCATAAATTATGCTTTAAGCTCTGGTCACACCTATAACAGTCGTCTCTAAAACCCTCATTAGGGAGATGGATGGGTGGCTTTGTGTTCTGTGATTCTTTCACGTTTCAATTGAGGTGCTAAAAAGCACTCGATTATGTCGAGATACAGGCCTTCTCAACATGAATCCTGCATTTTGAAAAATGCTGATTACGCCGTGTGTTTAAATGTGCTGCCAAGTGGTCTTTTATTAGCACCATGAGATAGATCCTCCGTCGCAACACACATGCCACTTTGTGCGTGCCTGTGAGGCCCAGCGGCTCAGACAAACAGGAGTGTTTAACGTCCATTACGGCAAAGCTGGGATGGTCAAGAAAAAAAAAAAAAGGAGTGTTTAACGTCCTGGGAATGAGAACAGGTTGTTATTTTATGTATAGTTAAAGCTTGAGAGTGTTAGAATTATTAGAAACTTTCCTCTTGAGCTAACCAATGTACCTTTTTTTTAAAAACTATTTTTACTGAAACACTTATGATGTAGATCACCAAGCGAGACTTTGATGTGTAGACAATAACTGGAATTTATGGAGGAGCTGGCTGCAGAACAGATGACCAGAACGAGCATCTGAAATACTTTGGGGATGGAAGAATGGATGAGAGACTTACTGATGAAGAGTATGATAGGCTATTGAGCCGCCTGCTGTCGCTCACTGCTGTGAGGGAGGGATATCGGGATTGGGGAGGGCGGGGGCATGTATATGCTAGTGTCAGCTGTGTAACCTTTGACCCAGAGAAAAATAAAATGATGAATGAACAAAAATTACTGGGTTTCTGTGTCTCTTCCCTGTTGTCATAGGAACGACAAATACCTGGCCCTTCAGTTTCCATGGGAACAGTACAGCTAAGAAGGGAGTTGCCAGGGAAACAGAAGAGTGCGAAAAGGGAGGGGCAAGGATGAACAAAGGGAGTCCAGGCAGGAGTTTTATGCACAGCACATGTTTGGTTTTAATACAAAATTAACAAGATCTCTCAGTTGAGTGAACTAACCAAAGCAATAAAAAGTACAACTAACACCTTGGAAAAATAGACAGCACGGTCACACAAATGTGTTTTTTTTCTTTTTACAATATCTCAGTTAAGTTAGTGCATGTTGATTATCGTTTATATTTTGCAGATACTTAAATTGTTGTGCCATTTTCATCCCCCCAAAAATAAAGTGCATTTCACATCGAGAACTACGCATACGTTTACACAAGATCCTCTTACCGTTTCCGTGGTGTCGCCCCTATCTCCAAACCCAACCCTAAAACACACACGCACACACACATACCCACACATTCGCGGACCCTTGAGCAAGGCTGGGCAATTACCTTTCCTAAGGGATCACATGAGTAACTGGGACTGTTGTTGAAGCTTGAACCAATTTGCTGAATTCTGCTCAAATAATATCACTAAGCTGGACCATATCCTCATTTAGATTTGACAGCATTTCTAGTAGATAACGGTATATGGCGTAAGCATGAATTGAGGATATGGTCCAGGAAGGCCACAAAGGGCACTGGCGGTGGCTCCCGAGCCAGGCAGAACCCCATGTACAAATGAGCGACGAATTAATTGAAAAAGAGAGGAGAGGTGGGGCGCAGAAACAAGAACAAACTGCTTGTAGTGGGGCAGTGGGATTCATATATAGACGGAAAACTCTGAAATTCAGGTAAATTATCTCCAATTTATCCTTTGACGTTGACATGTCCAGGGTGTACCCTGGCAGCAGGGTGGGGCCCTCCACAACAGTCTCAGTTTCTCAGGTTTCCCCTTGGGAGCATTAATTGCCCATCCCTACCCTTGAGTGTTTTGATATTTAGCTCTAAATTAGGTCTTCTCCTGCTTAACTAAGCGCCCATTACTGGCAACATTACCCACCAAAAATAACCGCTGTTTAGTACACAACCTTAAGTACTATGACACCGTGAAACCTTTGGGTACATTAACAGGTGCGTCTACAGGTTAGTATTACATCCAACATCACAGTCGTTTGCCTTTCTTGGATACAAAGCCCTTTTTCACATGTTCAACAATGAAAATCTCAACAATACTGTTGGCTGCACACAAGAGATTCACATTCACCAATGAGAGAAAGTCACGTACCACCAAAACATCTCCCATACGCTTACCCAAGCCTTCCTAATCATCCTGTAACCAGCCTTGACAAACTGGTGCATATTGAAGCGAGGAAAGTAAAGTCTTAACTGAACAAAGAGTCCACGTTAACAGCCAAAGTGGAGAAATGTCACTGAAAATATGGTGCAACCTTAACTCATCCTGTAGTTTGACTGGCTTTGGTAGCACCATGCACGGTGGGTATAAAGTCCCTCCTCTTCGGCATGCCTTATTTACAGAAACACACAAGTCGAGAGAGTCGGTTAAACAAGTTGATAAATACTACATTCAGAAAAAGGCTTTACAGCGCGGTTAATATATCAAGACAACATCAGAATCCGAAAGAAGTCAAGCCAGACTGAAGTGGAAAAAAATAGAACTTCTCAATGAATATAACAAAATAGACTTTTCTTCAAAGGTAAAGTAACAAGAGTTTGTGATGGTTTGTGGTGTGCCAGTCTGACCTGTCGGTGCTAATCAAATGACTACAGGGTGCAGTCTGACACTGTGCACAAGTTCACATACAAGGGCTACACTCCAATGCTTGGAAATGCTGTCCTTTAACTTTCCTCACTGATCCCACCTGGTCTGAGGCCAGAAAGATTAATACTGGGAGCCCCACAAATCAGGCTCTCTGAGAGTTGGGGGAAGCAGCAAGAAAGGAAAGAAGAGACATTATCTTTTTATTTGGAAGTAGCCTTTTTTAGCTCATAGGATCATTCAGAGGTCACTTAACGGACACCTGCCTCAACCAGACTAAACTGTTTAACGTAGAGTAAAATATTACTGATAGAGGAGACAGAAGACACCAGCAGGACTAGGATCCCAGTTCATTTAGAGTCCGTTTCACTTTGGCTTGAGGTGCTGGAGCTCCCTCCAGCCACTGCACCCACCTCCTAGTCCCATCTCCTTCCAAGAAGCTCTACAAACACATAACGAGGCCACTTATTTCAGAATTGACAGGAAGACTTACAGCATATTCCTATAAGGTCAGAGGTCAACAGGACTTGATATGTCTCAGACCTACATTATTCCCCCTCTGACCCACACAAGGAGACAGATTCTGGTCTGCTGAGCTGATGGATCACACTCACACACATGCACACACCCAGAGACCATGCAAAACAGTCCCAAATCACACATTTGAGATTACAAAACTCAGGACGGACAGTTCGTATGCTCACAAAAGGCAGAGGCAACAGGAAAAGAAAGTTCACATTTTCACCCCGGTGTGATAAATGATTGAAGACCGATGTAGGGTTGTGGAGAAATGAGGCAGTGGTGTCACTGTGATGAATGAGTAGTTTCATCCTCTTTTTTTTCTTTTCCCTCAGCCATGGGAGTGATTATGTGTCTATCATCCATTTGAAGATGTATCTCTGAAGCATCACTCGTAGTTCGCTGAGCCTGTTCTCTGCAACACATCGCCAAGATGGTACTTGACTCTGTAGGAAGAAGTCGCGGTGGGATGCGGATGTTATTGCTGTCTGAGTATTGCTTCGCGTCTAAAAAATAACTACCAATCACAGGCTAGTTATTGCTGAATAGGAAATAAGGACTTGACGATTTCGAGAAGGTTGCAGACCTGTTTTTAAACCAAAATATTCTGGAGAACTAACTCAGAGCAGCTGAGGAGTGATGTGGAATGATCATTATCAGAGCATCTGAAGCAAAATACTGAAACAAAAACCTCTCCTGTGACCTTGGTGCAATGATTTTAGCTCTTTCAATGTGAGGTATATTATACATAAACACAATTATTTGGGTCATGGCGACATCAGGAAACCACGGCACATTGCCTGCAGCGACCTGTGTGACCTACCACACTGAACTCGGGAAGAGCAATGAGGGACCTGCATGCAAATTAAACCGGGCCATTACATGCACACCTATTAATGAGGTTGAGGCTCTTCGGGAGGGAAACATGATCAAATAAAATAAACAGTATAATTTTGCTACTCTGGTTCCATTTATTTGATCAGCTGTGTTAATTTCACCACCCATGTTATTCCTCAGCTGTTTTTCTTTTATATGTTTGAAATGTAAATCTCCCCTCAGGAGGTGGAGGAGGAGAGGTATGTAGTCATGTTATTTAATCCAACAGGCCTCTATATGGTTTGATGCCTCCATCCATACTAATAAAAAAATGAAAGAGGGGGCTAATGGGGAAAGTCTCTCAAGTGCTTTGTCTTGGCCTTCAGAGATGCGAGCTGAACTAAAATACCTCCAGAAAGGGTGGAAAAAAGGGATGAGAACATGAGAGAGGGGAGAAAAGAAAGAGGGAGCGGCTTGATTTCTTTCCGTTGAGAACGCAGGGCGCAGATCAGAGAGCTCCGGGTCTATTTATAGCTCTCCGCGGCTGTTTAGCTTTCGACGCACGTTCAGAGTGCAGCAGCAGAGCTGCCGGGTTGCTGCTGCTCCAGACGGGCTTTGCTGTGGAAATGCCTGCGTACTGAGCCGCGGTCGGCTCCCTCCCTCCTTCCTTCTCCGCTCATCACAAACTAATGCGCCGTGAGGTTTTTACACAAACACACACGCAGGCGCAAACTAACAATTCCTCCCTGTTGGTGGAAAATAAGCACATGTCCTCAAGTGGTCCGGTTCCGCTTAGTGTATGCATGTCTTATATATACAGCTGCTGCCTTTAACATGTGATGCACTCAGTGCTCTCTGCAGACATGAGGAAGGGTGTGGCATGGGTTGAACGGGAGGAAGTCCCGATAGTGGTCTTTATTGGGGAAGACAGTGAGATACTTTGCCCTGTGGTACGTGTATCAAAGAAAAAAATGCCATCTAGCCATCCATCCATGCATCCATTTGGCTGTGGATGATTAACCAATCTGCGTCTGCCAATGACATCTCCAGGCCAGAGCTCAAGCCACAGCCCTCCACTACTGCCCCGGACCTCCTCTGCTGCTGCTCTCTCTTTGGCACTGGTAAGATCCAGTGAGGAGCAGAGCTGACCCAGGTTGCCTCTCTTTCTTCCCACCTGGGTCTGCTTGGTCAGACATCACTCGGAGTCCGTGCACGGTGGGCCACACTGGTGGGAACACAGCCACAGCACACCAGCCACAGCGCCTTCTGAATCTCCTGGTTCCTGAAGGCATAGATGACCGGGTTTATGACCGAATTGTAGGTGGCAGGCACCAGTGTGGCGTAGGTATAGAGCGGCGGGTACGTGTAGTCAGCGATGAGCGAGTAAACAGTGAATGGCATCCAGCAGGCAGCAAAAGTACCCAGGATGATGGCTAGGGTGGACACGCCCTTTCGGGTTGTGACGTAGTGGGGTGTGGCAGCCAGGAAGTGGTGCTGCAGGGCGATTTGGTGAGCGTGGCGCATCACGATCTTGCAGATCTGGACGTAGAGTTGCAGCATGAGACCGAAGAGCAGCAAGAAGGAGACAGACAGCACGGCGATGTTATTTTTTGTCAGCGGCCGCACCACGCTGCATGTAGCCGCCTCTGCTAGGCAGTTGACCCCTGTGACGGGCAGCAGGCCTAGACAAAGGGACAGGCCCCACAGCAGCACAAGCATGGTGTAGGTGAAGGCCGCTGTCCGCTCTGAGTTGTAGGTGAGGGCGTAATACAATGATAGGTACCGGTCAATAGTGATAGCCAGCAAGCTAAAGACAGAAGCAGAAAATGAGGCCACTATCAAGCCCACAGTCAGCAACTGGGCTGAATCAGAGCGAAGCAAGTAGGCACAGGTGAAGTGCAGTACGAGGCCCAGGCCGGCCAGCAGGTCAGCCAATGCCAGGCTGCCAATCAGCAGGAACATGGGAGCTCTGAGCGCCGGGTTCTGCCAGATCACAAGCACCACCAGAGCATTCTCACAGGCTATCAAAGTCCCAGATGAGCATAGCACAATGTCCCAGGGGTTGACCAGCAGCGGCAGCTGGCTGGGCCGCAGGGAGTCTTCGGGTGGAAGCGTCCCCAGGCTGGTGCTGTTGTCCATTGGTCCACCACCTCCACTGGCCCAAGCTGTGGAATCAGGAGCCAGCCAGCTGGGGGTGACTGGTGGCTCTTCACTCATTGTGCCCCCCGTCTGAAATTGACAAAAACAAATACAGGTCACTCTGATGTTATGCATACTTTTATGGCCAAAAAGAGCACAAGAAGCATCATATAAACCGGCCACAAGTGCCTCTTTTTCTATGTTTTGGGCTTTTTACACGGGAAGACAAAAACAGGGGCTGTTTCATCAGTACTGTCTGCATCGTACATCTCAATCCATGCTGTTAAGACCCAGGGTAACTCATTCCACAGACAGTCAAGGTTATATACAGTGCAGGTGGTGCACAGAACTTTAGGAGCAAATTAGCAAACCCTCACATTACCTCAGTGTTGCTTGAATTAAATAAAAGAAAAATCTGTATTTTTCATTTTCATCCTTTTAAAACAATAAAAGCCTGCGCTGAAGAAATACGCTGCTCCATACGGCTAACTGGTATTTTCCTTTAGGAATTTAACCCGTGACTGCTAAGGAGATTATAACATTTTTTTAATGTGGCAAGAGAAAAAAATCCCAAGAGGATAACATAAAGCAGAGCATGCTTTGCAGAAAAAAATCCCAGGCCAAGACAGCCAAATATCGATAAACTACCAGAGGCGATAGCAGTAAGTTAATTCACAGACAAGTCCCGCTCTCCACAACAGAAGACACCGCACCCGTTATTTCAGGAATTGCTTGTTTCTTCCTCTCATACCATAAGTGCCGTTTTATCCTGTGCACCTTGCATAAGAAACACACTGGCTGCTCCACGTCAGCAAAAGGATGCTGTAGGGGGAGGAAAAAACCACACGCACACACACAGGCGGCATCTTTCCATGCATGTCAAGGATGCTCAATAATGCGCCTCCACACCCAGCCTACCTTGACTCTGTGAGCTGAGACTTCCCGGTCTAAATTGAAGAACGACAGCCTGACATTTCCACGGTATCTCACTGTGGACGGAGACGCAGCTCGGGAGAGGGGAATAAATGGAAGCAGAAAAAGAGCGCGGAGCGGCTCAACCGTTAACGGCGCATCGCTGTGGACTGCGGCTGTGCAGGGAGAAGCGAGCGGAGCAGCGGCGGAAGAGATGAAGAGGAGGTGTGAGTGCGAGGGGGGTGGAGGGGTGATGGAGGAGGAGTCCCAAATGGGCCAGATTGCCAGAGACCGGGTAAACTCAGTTAAAGAGCTAAATGTGTCTAGTCCGTGGCGTCTCAAGGACAAAGACAGGTGTGAAGCGCGCGTACAGGTGTCTGCGCTCTAGTACGGCACGGTTCGCTTTTTCTGACACGATTTCCGTGCAAAGAGCACACATATGATAGTGCAACACTGGATCCTAATCTCATGAGGTTTGATCACCTGATCTGCAGGGTTTTGTTAGTTTCTATGACCCCTACCCGGCTTTTTTCTCCTTTTTGCTACCCGACTCGTTTCACGCGTGAAGGTGCTGGATGCAGAGGCTCGGTTTCCTCCCGCGACGCCCTGCTATTCTGGTCCCGTCTGTGCTATTAACAGCTACCCAGATGTGTGTCACCCAACCTCCTCCCGTTCCCGCTGTCCTCCATCTTCTTTGTCACATCCCCTTGCACCTCTGCCTCAGAGACACCTCGTGTGAAGTGAATCGGGTGGGGAGGTGAATACACCTGACTACACTTAACTGACCATGCAGGGGGTAACAACGGCTGTGCGCGTTTCTTTAAAGGCACCTGTCTTTTTGGGCCTGAATGGATTAAAAATAGCTCCTGTTGTAGCGGGAAAGCTGGAATACCAAGTAACACCACTAAGGGGCGATGTTGAGTCCCCCATATGAGTCATCAGTGTGCACCTGTGGGACTCGAAAAAGGGAGCACACCCAGCCTCATTCTTACTGGCTTTATTTCTTTTTCTTTAAAACAGAAAATGATCGCTTCACAACAGGCCTTTTTTCAAGCAAACCCTCACATTAAGCTTGCCAACACCTACAAAACGGTATCAAAAGTGCACCATAGTGTTAATACGTCTTCTCAAGGTCTAACATTTTCCTATGATAATTTTATCTTCTTGTAATATTTATACAAATACCATTCTGTACACTGTAGAAATACACAGCCTGGTGTGTCCTCTATGTGGGACACCCACCCACTCCCCCCAACAATTGATCTTCCTTTACATCCATGATCCTCTCTCAGTACGTTCCAGGTCACAATGTGGGGGGTGAAGACACCAGGCCAATGTTACATCATATGAATTATTAAATACCCATTCAACCCACACCCAAAGCAAAAACTAAAACGCCACTCATACAACCAAGAAACATCTGTACAACCCTCATTCAAAGTCTTTTTCTTTTTTTAAAAACAATCTTGACACAGTTTGCATTCAGTATCGTCTTATTGTCCGAGCAGCAGCAGCAGCAGCAGCAGCAGCGGATCATGGGCGGGGGGCTGTGGAAGGGGCAGGAAGGACGGGGTCAGGCTGGTACGTATGGGGAATTTCCACAGCTGAGCTGCACTGCCGAGTGTGTAAAAAGCACAGGTATGGATTACAGCTGTGCAGACAGGTATGACACCGTGCAGGCTGCTGTGGTGCGTTTAAAGTCTGCCGCCGTCCACGGAGAGGAAACAGAGCATTTCTCTTGGGTTATGCAGTAACACACAAGGATCCAAATTTAGTCTCTGGACTGATAAAAGAGGATGTAGCCCGACTCAGAGTTCTTGGAGATTTCAGAAGTGAGACCGTAGAATTCTTCTATGGCCTGTGCATCGATTTTCTGTGGAACAGAAATGGAGAATGATTTTCTTTAGAAATAGAGGCTTACAGTGAACTCTAAATCACACAAACACACAAATAAACTCGCTCACCTCTACAATATCGTCATCAAACAGCAACCAGAAGTCGTGACTTTTCACAATGGCAATGTAGTGACCCCTGTTTGGACCACTGAAGAGAAATAAAACAGCACATTAGCTCAGCAAAGTCACTTTTAACCATTAAGCCTGACAGGAGATTTATATTTCGGTGTTAAAACTACACCCTAATCTGACATCCAACTCCCTGGAAATGTAACAAAACCTCGTGATTAGCCTGTTCGGTACTGTTAATTCTTCCTGTGCATTTCCAGCTACTTTTCCACTGCAGTTTTTGAATGAATCAGTAAGAATAACAATCATCACCTCAATATGAGGACAGAGACGTCAGCAAACTGATGGAGGGAGATTTGCCAAAACGACTCGAGTTTTTTCCCCCAACAAGCACTTACTCAGGTCCACTCAGTTTGAGCCATTTTCCCCATTATGACTGAGTACCACTTTAATATGGGTGGGGCTGTCATAGAAAGGTGGCCCGAAAGCCCAATGACATAATTTGTATGCAACACAAACCCAAGAGAACAATGGAGGACATCGAGGCTATGGCGTACATCTACCACTTACATACGTTAGTTACATTGTATACTCTGCAAAGATTCACTGCACAAGTCTAAAATCAACAGTGACCATCTCAACGTGGAGGTTTGTAATAATACAACAGATTCAGTAGCATGCGAGAGAAAGGGTAAGAAATGACTTCTACATTACCAATTTATAAGCACTAATGGATTAAAACACTCTGTATATAAAACACTCAATATAAATCAACACTCTTCACTTGAAGTGAGTCATCTGCATTTGTTTGGTTTTCAGACACTTCTCTACTGCTAAGTGCCAAGACGGGTACAATCAAAGCTTTAACTATTAATTATGAAAATGTTAACACGACTGCAAGCAAGTCTGGTAAGTACAACAATATGCCAGGAAGCGCCTCAAGCCCTTTTTTGTATAAAACTGAAATCGAAAGCAGTTATTAATTCTGTCTAACTCGACTAACCTCAGCTTCACCTGTGCAGCTTTGATGTAACACTTTCTATTCTTATGATGCAATAAGCCTGACGAAATGATAGGAAAGGGTTAGAAAACATATCATAATTTGATGTTTCTTAATGTTGCCGAGTTTAAGCAGGCAAGCTTAACGATGCAAGCTTTGAATCATCATTATGAGACCAGTTATTAAAAGTGTCAGCCTGATTGTTATTGTTTAGGTCTCCTTTGTGCCTCTGAAACAGCTGTGACCTGTCAGAGAGCGGACATTGGAGTACACAGTGTCCTGTGGGTTGTGAGGCCAAGATTTATCACATTGAGGGTTAGAGTTTCCCAGGAATACTCTGGGTATAGGTACATCGCAGCTACCAGAGCTGATGGAGCATTTCAGAAGTGGCTCCCCGTGTTGCATCTTTCAAAAACGGTACGGGGTCCGTTTTTTATGTTAGCTGTGTCACAGAGCAAGTGATGAGGACAAGAAATCAGAGAATCCACACACCCACTGTATTCCTGGTTTTAGTCTGTTAGTTAGTTTTTGTGGTAAGGAGGGCACGCTGACTTGCTGGGGGAAGACTCTTGGTGTACCTTGTTTCTGGTCTTTGACAAAGTTTCGGTGAGCATAATGCATAAAAGTAAAATCTAGCAACTAATGTGCTGAAATCTGAAAAGTGGGATAGAGCCTGGGGCTTCCATTACAGAGAATGATTGGCAGACTATGTGGCTGATGCAGTTGCTTCTACCAACTCAGGTTCCTGGAAAGTTTTGCAGTAAAAGCCTGTTAAGATATTTTATGACCCCTAAATATAAGTATGTCCAGACAGGTGGAAAAACAAGTGGCGGATGTGCGGTGAACAGCTGGCAGACCACTACCATATATTTTAGAGTTGCTGTTTATTTTGCTTTTCTGGGAAGAGATAAAGGGCAATATAAACTGTACTTGGAAGACAGATGTTTTTTTTTTTTTTTGGTACGGTTCATCTCTGTAACATCATGAGCAGTTCACCTGTCAAAGGTAAACACTGAAGTATTTCACTTGCACCCAGTAAGAAGGCAATAAGGAGTAGAAAAGTGAACCCCCAATTAAGAATGACTTGATAGTGTCATTCTTCATTCTCAATAGTGAGTAATGTTCATTAAATGGAAATATTTACTTTTTCTTTACATTTACGGACTAACCAATTTACAAAAAATTGAGAGAAATTGATGCATGATATAATTGTCGGTTTTATTTCTGTGACTAATCAGCGGCTTTAGCCTTGACCATCAATGTCATGCTACGAATTCATCCCTGGAATTTAGTTCGACAGGAGACAGAAAAACTCAAGTGTAATCTATTATTCCTAAAACAGCTGTGGAAAACTGGACTCTGTTTCAGCATCCACTTGCTGAAAAGCAGTGAAACACCTTGAATAAACACTGACAGACTAACTCCCAGTGACACTGGGTCAAAGGCAGTACAGACATAAAGGAGAACACAGCTGAGCATTGATGGAAACTTAAATGAGCTAAACTTTGTCATATCTACTTTATCTACCTCATTTCCACTTCTACAGCCAGATTAGAATCAGCAGTTAACCTACTAACATGCACGCCTTTGGACCATGGGAGGAAACCGGAGTAGCTAGAAGAAAGGTAGTAACACATAGCAAGCTAACACCACAGGCGCCTCAGGAAGGTTCAAACTAAGGTAACTGTGCTAACCACTGCACCACCCATGCACAAGAGTCTACATGTTGCCCTATGAGATTCAGATGTAATGCAACTTTACTCTTGAGCCTACGGGTTCAAATGTATTTTATTATTAAAACAAAGAATTAAGTGTTTATCTCTCTATACCGGTTATGTGTTCACATACACACCTCCCACAATGCACCACCACGGCGACCAAGTCATACAGCCTCTCAGGATTGGTGGCGTCCCCGGAGGTGTTGAAGAGGCGGAGTTCCAGGGGGAAGACGACGCGATAGGACAGCTTGGTGTAGCGTTGCAGCTGCTCCATGTATTTAAAGCGCTTCAGGTGCAGAGCTAGGATCATCGGCAGCTTCTTTACACGCATCCTACATTAAAAGAACAATGACGAGTGCAACGCTGGATATAAATGTCCAACCACAAACAAAATCATACATTAAAAATGAACCTATACACTGACCTCTTGTGTGCCTCCTGCTTGCTTCTACATTCTTCACAGTAGTATTTGTACTCACTGCACAGTGTCTCTGTGTTACTAAAACCTCTGAGAGGAATCAAAAGAGAAAATCGGTCAATTTTAACTCCACATTTAAAAATACAACAAAATGCAGGGTGTGACTCACTTCCAGTTAATAACAGGCCTTTTTGCAGGAGCTATTCTGACATGAAATGGCCGGTAACAAAAATGTTAATAATAACTTCAGTCTGACTTAAGTGGGCTTCAACAAGATGTGTTAGGAAAGATCTAAAATGGTTGCAGTTACTTGATCTTTTCAATCGAAAGACAGTGAAAATGATCCATTTCAGTTTCCAGGAGCCCAGCCTGTTGTCTCCAGATGGCTTTGTTTTGTCTAACCAACAGTCCAAAACCCAAAGAAACGAAGTGTAAGAAGAAAACAGGCAGCAAATGCTATCTTTTAAGAGCCTGGAACCATCAAATAGGTGTCATTTTTCACAATCGTTGCACGGAGCTACTAATACTGTTCCTTCAATTGCTGATGCAGCAGTGTTGCTTTACCTGAGGCAGTGTGTGATGGAGGTATTCTGTTCTACATCAACAGAGAGGTCCAGAAAATCCTCATCTTTGCTGCTTATCTGAAAAACAAAAAACAAAAAACAAAAAGACTTGTAAAGGTTAGAATAACTGTTAAACTACACGGTCAGGTCTTAGGTTTTAATTCCTTAATAAGTTAAACAATGTTTGCACAAAAACTAAGCTCTGTGGTGCCACTGCAGCTTTATCCTTGCAAGCATATTGAACAAATCTGTTTAGCAACCGTCTTGTTAAGATGATATGACACCTTATGTGTCAGAATGAAGTGAAGAATCTCACCGTTTCACAGGTGAGGCAGCGCGTCTCATTGGTCAGAGTGCCTTGGAAGATCTCATGGACCCAAGTGGGGGCAGGTGTGGCATTGCTGTTGTTGTTCTGCGAGTCCAAAGTGCCATTGGCCAGGCGGCCGTTTGTCTTCTCCTGCTTCCTCTCTTCTTGAAGCAGATCAGCAATAGTATTCAGCAGGTAGTTTAGGAACTCGTGAGCATCCTGCTGCATGTAGTTGTCAAAGAGCTCTGAGGAATAAAAATCGCAACAAAAAGCAGCATTTTTAGCGTTTCTCCAAGTTCAGAAGCAACAACAACAACAACAACAACAGGATGTCTTGCTGTCAGGGTTGGGCGGTATAAACGGTATATTGTTTTGGTCGAAAGCATTGCAGCTACAAACAACATCATCTGCAAATTATGCCGGGCGGCAGTAATAGCAAAGAGAAGCACTTTTGGAATATGGGGAAAGCCAAAACCTGAGCTTCCTCCACTTTCAACATTAATGTTGAATTCTCTCGCAGCTGCTCTATTCCCATGTTGGTGCAGTATATTAATGACTAACCTCTTATTGTGGATGGATGGATTATCTCAGTTGTTCTCCTGACTGAAGTTTGGTCCGTTTTTAGGATCCTGCCATGTGATTGCATTTGTCCCTAACCACCAGAAACTCTCACGTTAACTTTCATCGAGTGGAAAAAAGTTAGCGTTCATCCTCGAGCTTCACTGTGCTAATGTTATGCTAACGTAGCTGTGTAGCTAGCGATCACGTAGCACAACATTATATACCAGCTAGTCCAACTTCAGTCACTGCTGTTTAGTTTTCTGTCTTCATTTATGTTGGAAGTGATAGCAGAGCTGTACGTTTGAATTTTTTCAGACATCTCTCAGTCAGAACATGCTATATCATGTTTAGGTGGAAACTAGCCAGCTAACTTTCTGTTAACTTCTAACTCTGTTAAATGTAATAAATTCTGTTTTCATGGATGCCTGGATGTTAAACTTAATTGTTACACCTGGTAAAGCAGCAACGCTGATCATTTTATTAAAGATGAAAGAATTTAGACAGTTTGTAACTCTCAGTGATGCCGCAGTGTTCCTTTGACTTTGGGACCTGAAGCAGACGGAGTTTTGGACCCAGATTACTCTGCAAGGCTCCTGACTACGGTAGCTGTAATGCTCTGGCAGTCCATCAAACGGTGCAGCTTCATAGCTTACCAAAGTCGTACTAAAACATTTTTTGACAGATTTCTGTGCACCTTTACTACATAAAATCTGTTCGAGGTCAGTAAGCACAACCACAATTCATACATAAAGCACACTGTCAATTTTTGAGAAAATTAAAGGATTTTAAGTGTGCCTTATAGTTTGTAAAATACGTTATACAGAAGGAAAGAATATATCGCAATATATATCGTTACCGCACATGCTTCAAATTATACTGTGATATGGATTTTAGGCCATATCGCCCAGCCCTACTTGCTGTCTCTGCAGGTCAGCAAATTATAGTTTCACTCTCTGCAATGTCTTTTTTTGTTCCACCAATCTCCCTGTCTGGATCAGTTCCTCTCACCATTCTCTTTGCGCAGTCGTGTGATAAACTTCTTGGGTGGTATGACTCCCACTTTCCTTTTCTGATTGGCAATGCTGTGAAACAGATCAGCCAGACAGGTAAGCAGGTTCTCCTTCCGTCGAGGCTGACTCCGGTACGCCAAGATCTTCTCCCGAAAAGGCCGGCAGAAGTACAGAGCCTGCAGCACTGAGTTGCAATAGCAAGTGTTTCCAAACTACAAACAAGAGGAAAACCCAATGTGAGCACTTGTCAGGTACAGATGCAACACAGGTAGTGTTACTGCTCACTTACATTGACCAGACCAAAGTAGTGCTCATTGACTGGAAACTGCTCAGATCCAATCTCTTTCTCCAGAGCAGAGGCATTGGCGCCCTGTAAACACAGCAGACAGACAAATATTTTACTGTCCTCAAACAAGACAGATAATTTTCTTCAACACTGCATCCGAATCCCAATGCAAATCCTGTCTTAGCTTCACATTTTCAAGGTCATGTATGCTGCTATAAATGGAAAAAAAAACAGTGGGTGCTTAAAGCTCCAAGACCAGCTTTTTTCATATTAAACCTTTTTTTGCCAGGAGTCATAATTCCTTAACTGTTCTTAGACACAACTCAAGTCAACACGAGAAGCAAAACTGATCAAAACTGCATGTTTCAGAACAGAAAACGTTCAATTTCAAAGGTTTCTGAAGTTTACGATGACTCGGTGGCTGCATATGTATCCCTTTGGTATTATTTAGTACGGGTGAAAGGCTAGGACGCGCCGTGCAGACAGCAACAAACTGTGCAGAGTAGATCTGGACCTGGAATGGGTCCACAACTGCGCAGCTAATGTTAAACAATGTCGTCATTGCCCGCGTTAATATTATCTGGCAGATTCCCACGACAACTTGTCTGTTCTCCTCATTGTTTTCCCGTCACATACCGCAGATTAATCCTCGGAAGTCACCCATTATCCAGCTGTGTTTCAGTTGCTGGCAAGCAGAAACACTGGTTTAGCTTTAGTTACCTTCACGTTAGCTAGTTAGCTGTAAATCACAGGTGCAGCAGGTGCACTGTCACCGGGGAAGCTGTGAGAAATGTTAACCAAATAAGTCGTCAAGCTATGAGTAATAAAGCAGCAAGCATTCCCGTGTGCCCGTCAACTGTCGTTAACAAAAAGCGGGGAGCGGAGAAGGCGGTGGGTGGCTGCTTGCTTGGCTGGGCTATAGACGAAAAACTGCTTGGCTAGCACTGGCAGCAAAATTTACTGCTTTCATTTCTAATTCCACGGCTTAAAACGCCAATAGCAGCGCAGCCGCGGTTTCCGTACCACCCTATAGTCTGACTAATAACAGTATGAGACTGCCGCGCACTTACCATGGTACAAAAAGAGGCAAATTTGGAGACTGTCATTAGGATTTCCATTCGGCTAGCGCCATCTTCCACCACACCGCAGCGCGCTGACAAGACTGGGCTGGCTCCCCTCGTGAGGGTAGATTCTGCGGAGCTCGCGACGGAAGGTCCAATTGCTCAAGAACGCGAGAGCGTTCTCTGTCGGGTGCTTCCGTTTTAGCTTTAATCACGGAAGTGAGTAGCTTCAATACAGCGTATATAAAAAAGCTTGTGGCTATTGTATCCACACATTATGACATTTCTTCGATGCCTACTCAGATGCAGTTATCTGGCGAATAAAAATCAAGCAATATCACGTGACGTGTTGTTGAGGCCCATGTCACTGAAGAAATTAAAGGTTGACTGAAGTCAAGTGTTGCGCATGCTTACATTGCATCCAGAGCCATTGAGTAAGTCCTCATTGCGTTGCACACAACTGTTCTTCTATGTTAATTTTTTCTTTTTTCAAATAATTTATTTTAAGACTGCCATTCTAGGACAAAATTTAATCAAATTTAATTAAGTAAATACCTAGCGTTAAAATTACCGGAACAAATAATAAATTTGCGAGAAAACACATATGACAGACGTGTCAAACATATAATTCTGGGACCTGAACAGGCCCGCAAAGGGGTTCAGTCTTGCACACTGATGGCTTTTCAAAATGTGAAAATTAGAGGAAGGAGGGTATCAACTAAATTCAATCAGTTCAATAGATAGATAGATAGATGTGTAGTTAAACATCCCTACAATGAAAGAACGTGAAAAAGATGATATTATCTATATAAAGTTAGTTTCACTGATCCACCCTGCTAATGAACACAATACAGATCTATTTTTACATTTGTTATTTTAACCTATATAGGCATTTCAGGTTATGAATTAAAAAATTTGGCTAAAATAATTTTAAAAAATTAATGAAACATTGTTCAGTACTAGGAAAATTTGGATTTTTGTATTTTAATATTAAAAATATACCACAGTCCTAAAATATGCCCCAAGACACAACATACTTCATACCGTGTACATTATAACATACCATAATAGACCCATTTCTGTAATATACTCACATATCTATATTATTGCTAATATATATTGTAATATATCTATATCACTAAAGCACTTCTGGATGGATGCAAACTGCATTTCGTTGCCCTGTACCTGTGCATGTGCAATGACAATAAAGTTGAATTCTATTCTAAATTCTAAAACCCATTTTGTAGTGTTTCCACCAATGTTACTATAGCTAACTAAAGTTAAACATTCATTTGGAAAATATTTTCCAAATGAATGTTTCATTTGGAAAATATTTTATTTAGGTGAAATAAAATTTAAAACTAGACTTATAGAATAAACACGGAAACAATATCATGCGTTTTAAAAATGATCTAGGCTTATAGTAAAATATAATCAGGAAATATCATATTTGCCCACAGAGCCAACCTGATGATGTCTACTTGAGCGTCTGGAAAGTGTTTTTTTGTTGTATTATATTATTGTATTAATCAGCACTTCATAAATGTGAAAGTCTGACAATTGCCATCCATGTACTACAAAACCAAGACTTCTTCATTCGTCTTCAACCTAGGCGTTACCGCTGTTCTCTCTCGGTCGTTTTTTCGTTCAGGCAATCTCACGGGCTTCCTGAATCAGCTTCACAAGGCGGAGTTTCGGGGCCATTGCTCTCTCTTTCCGCCGTACCCGCCATCTTGTAGAGACCGGGGGTAAGATGTTCTCTGTTTAAAAGTCGATTTTCATC
Organism: Astatotilapia calliptera; assembly: GCF_964374335.1. Taxonomy (NCBI): domain Eukaryota; kingdom Metazoa; phylum Chordata; class Actinopteri; order Cichliformes; family Cichlidae; genus Astatotilapia; species Astatotilapia calliptera. The sequence goes on along the minus strand of NC_137430.1, from coordinate 19,057,427 downwards.
TATATTATCCCTTCTTACATGCACAGTTTCACTTATATATCCACCGCAGTTGTTCCCTCATGCGCCACGGTGTTGTTAATGGTTGAAAATGCGTCACTGGGAGTAGTTTTCTCCGTTTACAGCCCTCCGGTTCAGTAGCGTGGCTCTCCATGTGGGCCTGCCAGGCAGAGGAGCGTTTAATAGAAGCAGTTTTTTTGCTCCCTCCGAAACCCTTTTATTCCTACTGAAAGACACGAAACACCGATATTTTACATTTTCATTAAAGCGTTTTTCATGACGTGGCTCTAAAATGTTAGTTACCGCTCAGTATAGCGGACTGAATTGTCCCTGCTAGGCTGTGCATTGCTATGTTTCGTGATGCGCTGGCTATGTATAGTAGTTTTGTAGGCTAATGCACCTCTGTTGTTGAAAAGTGAGGGATATTTGGGGTCGTGTATTTTATTTATCGGCTGTTTGTGTAGAAAGAGCTCATTCAGCAGGTTTGTAGTCATGTGACGAATATGAACTTCCACGTGTTTATGTTACAATGTTGAAAACAATGTTTTCTCTAAGTGACAGTCGGTCTAATTTCCCATCATCTGGCGCAGTTAGATGTAAATAAACTCCTTTATTGACTTATATTATTACACACCTGCTAAAATTACGTGTTTACATTAGTAGGCAATGGTCACACTTACGTGTGTCTAATCTAAGTGTTTTCTCTCAGTAATCAGGCATCATGACGAACACCAGAGGCAAGAGGAGGGGGACCAGGTACATGTTCAGCAGGCCATTCCGCAAGCATGGTGAGTCCCAAGTTTGAAGTGCAGGTAAACTGCTCACAAGTGTGTGTATAAAGTCTGTAACGTGTCTTTCCTTCTCTCTCTTTCACAGGCCCAATCCCTCTGTCCACTTACATGCGTATCTACAAGAAGGGAGACATTGTTGACATCAAGGTAAGCAAGATCAAAGCACTACCTGACTGAGACACCCCAGTGATTATGAAGTAAATGTGCTGAGTTCTTTATAAAGTGCTTTGGGAAATGTGCATGTCTTAAAATGTGTTTTAATGACCAAGTGTGCCTAATTCAAATCAGACCTAATTTAAATAAAAGCATCACATGTTGAGCAGCTACTCCCCATGAGAAAGAATTTGACAAGTGGTTTGTAGAAATGCAACTGATAAAACTATTATGATTTTGTTTCAGGGCACAGGAACCGTTCAGAAAGGTATGCCTCATAAATGCTACCACGGCAAGACAGGACGCATCTACAATGTAACCCAACATGCTGTCGGCATCATTGTCAACAAGCAGGTCAAGTAAGTAAGATCCTTTATTTTTGGATGTTTGGATTTGTGCACTTTGAGCTAGCACACACCAGATGACTTAGAACGTCTACAAATAAAAGAATCTAATAACTAATCAGAGAAACTGTTGATCAACTTGGCATGGCCGGGTTAAGTCTTGATTCCAACTATGTGATCATTATTGTCTGCTCTCACTGGTGTGTGTTGGCTCATGCACTTTACCTAGTGAGAGGAAAGATGACCCCATCTTCACTTTGCTACCATGAACCGTTCTGTCCATGGTGGCCATTCATGTGGGGGAAAGCATTTCATCCTTAAGAATCCCAGCATACCTTCCTCTGTGTTGACCTGGGATTTTATGCAGGAGACATTTGGACATTGAAAGACCATTTTCACAACACAATTAAAGGAAACGTTACCATTGCCCAGTTTCTTTTTTTTTATAAACTGTTAATTGAAATTGTTCACACTCACAGAGGCAAGATCCTGGCCAAGAGGATTAATGTGCGTATTGAGCACGTGAAGCACTCAAAGAGCAGGGACAGCTTCCTGCAGCGCGTTAAGGAAAATGAGCGCAAGAAGCTGGAGGCCAAGCAGAAGGGCACCTGGGTGGAACTGAAGCGCCAGGTATGAGCCGAGTTTATTGTAACACGTGAATAGAGAATTGTTAAAGCCTGAAATATTCAAAAAGTAAAAAGACCACCCAGATGTGTAATTTGAATATAATTAGATTTATTAAAGGAGTATTTTTGTGCTTCATTGTATTCATTTTCCTGTCTCCTCAGCCTGCTCCTCCTCGTGAGGCTCACTTTGTCACCACTAAGAGAAATGAGCCACAGCTGCTGGAGCCCATCCCATACGAGTTCATGGCGTAAAGTGCTTGATTAAAATAAAAGATATTTGTACACACACTCCTTGCAGTTGTGTCATCTGTTCACACATTTGATCATGTATTTCTGTGTCATGATGAGCCATCACTCAGTGATGATTCTCCTCCTTTGATTGCTCTAAATGAAATAAAGAGAATTTCATTTCACCGGCGAACTGAGAGTGACTGGCACACATGTCACAAGCATTTCACATCTGCACAGCTGTAGCTGACAGGTTTCTACTAGTTTACATTTCCCCTGTGAGTACACAGGAGGGTAAGGACAATATGGGCGTTTACACCCAAATGCAATAGTGAGAATAATCTTAAATATCGTAAACTTGCTTTCTGAAGAAAGCTGTATGTCTGGATTTGTACACTATCTCAGTTAGATCTGTGAAAACCAGACAAACTTCCCCTGTTCTGGATCATGTGTCCATATCTTCTCAGTAATGCCAAACAAAAGTAATAAATTACAATTTGTATAAAAAGGGGTGCAGGGTAGCACTGTTGTGTCACCGCAAGAAGGTCCTATGAGCAGGGTTTGACTCCACCATCTGTCCGGGGATTTTCTGTGTGGAGTTTTCATGTTCTCCCCATGTTTGGTGGGTTCTCTCTGGGTACGCTGGTTTCCTCCCACAGTCCAAAGAAATGCACTAGTGGGGTTAGGTTTATTGGTAATTCTAAATTGTCCATATGTGAGTGTAAATGATTGGCTCTGTAACAGGGCAGCAACCTGTAAAGGGTTGCCGCCCCACTTCTTGCTCTGTGGGTAGCTGTTTCCCTGATAAGTGGAAGGGCATTGATAAAAGGGGGAATGACTTTAAATGAGAAAAAGCGATGGCACTGATTATACAATAGAGAAAAGCTCAGTTTTCTGGAGGTTTTTAAGAGCTAAATTTATTGTCATAACGATTGCTCAATTACAGTGTCTGGCAACACCAACACTACGTTAACACTCCAGACCTTTGAAAAAAAGAAGCAACTTTTGGTTTGAAAAGGTGAACTCAGAATGCTGAGCATTTCTGTATAAAAAATGAGCAAATAATGACATTTTCAGCTATCAGTTAATCTATAGTGTTGTTTTTTAAATTATATTTACCACTTATCTAATTATTTGTGATATATTATTATTATGTTATTTATCATTCACTGGTTTGTCACTACAGACCCATTCACTCCTGCAAAGCGTGAAAGCAAGCCTCGGTTTCAGAGTCTAAATTGTTGCCACGTGTTTATTAAATGAAACAAAACAGCTTTGAATCTTGCAGTTTAATTTAGTGATACAGAAACAGAATGCATGTATCACTCATTAAATATCATCAAAGGGGAGAAAATGAAGCCCGAGAGTTCCCTGGGAGAATTAAAAAATAAAAATGGTGATTAGGTGTGTGCAAGTTAGATCGAGCAGGCAAATGAAAATGCATATCAGGTCTCAGTCAGGTAGCTGGGTTTCTACTGTTTAGACAGTAGGTGGCAATGTGCACCAGGGTGTGTGCTGAGCTCAGCCTGAAGGCATCAAGCGTGTGGCTGGACAGATGAACTAAAGTGTGCTGATGTATCATATTTGGTGAATGTGAGAGACTGTCACCAGGGGAAGTATTATCCACGACTTTACCTTAGGTGTACACAGAACATGATTCAACAGTTCCCTCAAACATACTCCAAACATCATGGTTATATGTTATAATTAGGATGTCCCCTGCCTACCTCTGCACTAGGGCATTTTAAGTTTTCATTCATTTATAATTTAGACTTTAGTAATTTTTTTTTGTCTTATTACTCATTTAATAGATAAAATCTGTGGTTTAGAAGCCTTTGAATAGCAATTTAAATTCTTAGCATCTATTAACAAGATGATACTCTAACAATAGTTACTATATTTGTTCCTGTGGGAAGCCAATGAAGTCTTTTTACACAAGTAAAAATGAAATAAAGCAGGATATAACATTTTCAATATTATATTAGATAATACTAGATTCTAAAACACTTGGATGAATCTACAGGGAGTTCATAATTATGATGTTATCTGTTGAATTCATCTCAAATCTAAAGTATTGACCTGTGAGGAAGATTTTTTTTTTGTATTATTAGATTAATTACTAACAAGCCAAATCAATAAATTTAAACTTCACTTAAAAGATTCAGAATACCATATATTTATGTTTTGCAATATCCGGGCTGGACTTTGGGCCATTACAACATCTTGATTCTTAATTTTCAGCCATTTTATTGTAGATTTGCTGGCGTACCTATGAGTTGCATGAATCGGTCTCGACCCAGCTTTAGCTGCGGGACCGATGGCCTTGATGTGGAACAATAATTCAGAGTCAGGGTAAAACACTGGATTAGGTCCTGTGGGTGGAAGCCCAAAGCATCACCCCTCCACCACCATGCTTGACAGTCGGTATGAGGTGTTTGTGCTGATAAGCTACCAGCATTATGTTATCAGCATTATGGCCAAACATCTCCAATTCGGTCTCATCTGCTCAAAGGACATTGTTCCAGAAGTCTTGTGGCTCCTTCAGAAGCAACTTTGTTGGAAAAGTGCACTTAGATTGTGACAGGACTGCATAAAGTCACATGAAAACTTTTTTCCCCCACATTGTATGTTAAGTTATGTGTTTCATAAAAATAAGGATATTTTAAACAATCATAAAGCTTCACTGTTTGGCAGCTGATATATGACCCCCCCCCCCCCCACCTGCCCGGCTGAATACAAGAATGTGTACACAGGGTCATGCCTATGTAAGTGTTTGTGTACCTGTGTGTGGACCGCTTGATGTGGGCTATTTAATCAGTGGAGGCTGAATGGCTGGCTGGTTACGTGACAAATAGGTTATCTCATCCCACCTCAGTGCTCTACCTAATATTTACACAAATTAGGACCAGTTTACAGAGATATCGCCAGCAAGGAGGAATGAGCTCAAGGGACTTAAAAAAAAAATTACTTCTGTAGTTGTATTATCCGAGTTTGTATTTTTTTTAAAAAGAGAAAAAATACTTGTAGAAGAATTTGTAAATAAAGTGTATACTTCTAAAAGGCTCATTTCTGCCTATCCATAACCCTGCAGACCTGAGGTCATGATATTCATGCATGGATGTTATCAGGCCATTGTAATACGTGTCCAACAACCTGAAAAACAAAATGTAATCAGTCAATAAGCAGGCTGGCAGCCAAAGCCTTTGGTATTGATTGGAAAGGTCTGGAATTGACTTGGAGTGTCTAGATAAGAGAAATGGCATCTATGCAGATATCGGCTGAACATTTGAATTAAAAATTAAATATTGGTCCTCTGACAAAGGCCACCCCAGGTTTTTATGAATCAGATTCATGCTTTTGGGTGTTTTTTTATTCTCAGCCAAGGAGATGATGCAAAAGCTGACAGAACAAATTCAATAAGACTTTGTGGTCACTAACCAAAGAGGGATGTCTGTGATTTTTTGGCTGTCCGCTTCTATTTCATTCTGTGATTTTCACCTCACATACAGAGCCTGTGTGTGTGTGCTTGTTCTCACAGACACACGGAGTGTCATGTGTGGCCCTGACTCATAGAAGTTACTGATTGAGGAAACAGAGTGTAAATAGGAGAGAGAAAGCAAGCGAGAGGGAGGAGGGCAGAAAGACGAGGCCTGTGGATAAAAGCCGCGGAGCACTATGAACTCCTTAATCACACATTTGACACACACAGATTGAGTCTGTCAGCTCAGCCAGCAGCTCGGAGCAGCTGTATCGACCCAGGACGTTACATATTAACCACACACACACATACACACACACAAACAGCAGATAGTTGGTCATGGACACAGACAAGAGTTTTATGCGGAGAACTTACATGGCAAGATATGCAGATATGACATTTCACAAGTATCTGCTTTCCCACTTTACCTGAATAACACAGAGTTAGTATTATCTTTGAGATTTATTTGGTTAATCTGCCCAGGGTTTGAAATCTCTCAAAAAAAGTAAAAATGTCCCAATAAGCTCTATTCCCATTGTGATTTATTCTCTGAAAAGTGGTAGCTGTAACTGAAGGGAAGTACTGGAAAAAAATCAAAAGAGAAACAATTGTAATAAACAAAACACACTGTTACTGCTTCAATGGGAATTGAGAGGATAAGTAGCACTTACTAAGTGTGACTGGCTCTAGAAAAACAGATGAAGTTTTACTAGTTTGTTGGTGTGGAGCATTCAGGTGCGTGTCAGTACAATGCCAAGAAAAACATCTGGAATGATTTTGGAAAACAGCTGTTGCTGCCCATCAATCTGGTAGCTGTTATAAGGCCATTTCCAAACAATCTGAAATCCATCGTTCCACTTGTTTTTCAACATTTGCCATGATTTCCAGTCTTCCCAGAAGAGGACAAATGTTAAAGTTCATGACAGCACATTTAGAAAAACACTGAACGAGCATGGCTTGTTTGGAACGGTTGCCAGGAGGGAGCCTCTAATAGCTAAAAGAACATGCTTAACAAGATTAAGTTTGCATAGCCACATCTAAACAAACCACAAAGACTTCTTGAGTGTTTTATACAGACAAGACCAAAGTGGAGATGTTTAACTGTAATGCACAGCACCACATTTGGAGAAAGTCAAACAGCACGTCAGCACGAACACTTCATACCAGCTGTGAGCACAGTGGTGGAGGGGTCATGATTTGAACTTGTTTTGGACCCACATCTGTTTAATAGTTAAAGAATAAAAATAAAAAACTTAAAGCACAATGATCCCAAGCAAAACAGCAAATCTAAAACAGAGTGGCTGAAAAAGAAAAGAATCAAGATGTTTCAATGACCCAGTCAAAGTCCAGACATCAACCTGATTGAAATGCTGTGGCGGGACCTGAAAAAAAAGACAACATTCCACAATGGCGACGTGAGAGACAGGATAAAGTAATACAGAAGAAAAGCCGTGAAGTTGTTGCTGCTAACTGTGATTCTACAAGCTCCTGAGTCACGGGGCACACTTAGTTATTTGTAGCACTGCAGTCTTTTTTTTTTTAAAGGGCACCTTTCTGTGTGTTGTTGGCTTTTATTTGGATTCACCCTGATGATTCAGGGTATTTCCTAACAGATTCAGCGATGGGTAGATCCTCCTTGCATGTGCTCTATGCTGCTTCTCAAAAAATAAATAAATCAAAAACAGGTAGCTAAGGAAAAATTAAGGAGTTCTTCCATTTTCATGATTGCGATTGAGTAAATGTACAAAAGATTCATAAGAGAATATTCAACTATACGTGCAGTAGACTGTATTGCCGCTGAAACGTTGATGTTAGGGGTATTTCATGTTCCAGCAGCTTTATTTATTTATTTTTTGTAACTATTTTTTCTACTTATCTGTAACATTATTAAACTTGCTTAAAAATCTTATGTAAATATGAAAGTTAGCTACAGTTACTTCAACCTTCTGCTTTAGCCCAGAGTTCTGAAATAACTGAGTTAGCTACTTTAGTTGCTGTGCTGTGAGGAGCCCATGTGAAATTCCAGTGAAAACCAACAAAGGATATGTATTTTTGCCATATGGGTGAACTGGCGGTTTTCATTGTGATCTTATTCCCATCTGAGGCCTCATCATTCCTCTTATTCTCCCTGTTCTTGGTTGGAAAAAAAGACCTTCGGAGATTGTGAGACTAATATCTGAGAATGTGATGCAAGTGTGGGTGTGACGGAGTGTTTGGGATAGGCCTGAAGGGCTTACAAAAGCACAAGAAAATCCCACTGCAGGTCAAACATGCAGTATCTGTGGGTGTGATAGGTGGGGTGAGAGTCTGTGTGGTTATCAGAGACAGGTGTAGGCACGGCCATACATGTAGGTATTGGGCCAGCTGTATTGATTCCGTCCCTGACAGCACAGGTGGCGGTGGTGTTGGTAGTCGGGGGAGGAGCCGGAAGAAAAGAGGGGGACATTGATAACAGTGTCAACTGACCCCAGCATGCTTGCCTGAAGCGTGGGAGGGCATTGAGGTAACGCCCAACAGGCTCTCAATAGGCCTTATTCACAAAAATCAGTCAAAGGTTTCACATGAGAGCACGGCATGGGCCCACAGGGCGATCTGTAATGTTTAGACAAGCAGATAATGTCACTGGATTGTCAGTGAATGATTTTTTTTAAAGCCTTAAAATTTGGGCTCAATTTATTTAAGTCTTAAAAATGTGTGAAAGAACACTTTTGTTCTATTGCAACACTGGATTTATAAAATATCAAACATCCTGGGTTTATTAAGTACAGTTTGTTGATATAGTGTCTCTATATTATTTGGATACTGCTGTATAATTTGGTTGGGACTTCCGGTAAAGACTGCTAGCAAAATTTCAGGGCGCTGGCAAGATGAACTTTTGGCCATTTACAATAGAAATGTGCTTAGAAAGGCTCATTCTATTATTAATTGTGTGAACCATCCACTTCACAGTGAGTTTGAGTTGTTGCCTTCCGGCCGCCGTTTTAGAGTACCTCCGAGGAGGACTAAAAGACTCCAGGTCTCTTTTATCCCTACTGCGTATTGTCTCCTTAATGGCAAATAATTGTCCTTGAACTTTCTATCATTATTATTGTTATTATTATTTTATAGTATTGTTCTGTTTATTTTTATCCTCCTGCAGCTAAACTAATTTCCCCTTGTGGGACAATAAAGAAATTGAATTGAATTTAGCAATACTGTATATATATATACATACATACATACACACACACACACGACTTAAGTTACATGTTTTTACAAATGCTAACACTTAAAACACCAAAATGAGAAATTCATATGTTAAAAATATTTTTAAAATTAAAGTGTGACTAATTTTATTGAATACATATGTATATACATGTGAATATATATATATATATGTATATATGTACATATATACATATATGTATATGTACATATACATATATACATGTGTATATATATATACATATATGTATATGTACATATACATATATACATGTGTATATATATATATATATATATATATATACATGTGTATATATATATATATATATATATATATATATATATATATATATATATATATATATATATATACACATGTGTGTATATATATATATATATATATATATATATATATATATATATATATATATATATATATATATATATATATATATATATATATATATATATATATATATATATACATACATATATACATGTGTATATATATATATATATATACATACATATATACATGTGTATATATATATATATATATATATATATATATATATATATATATATATATATATATATATATATATACATGTGTATATATATATATATATATATATATATATACATGTGTATATATATATATATATATATATATATATATACATATATACATGTGTATATATATATATATATATATATATATACATATATACATGTGTATATATATATATATATATATATATATACATATATACATGTGTATATATATATATATATATATATATATATATACATATATACATGTGTATATATATATATATATATATATATATATATATACATATATACATGTGTATATATATATATATATATATATATATATATATATATATATATATATATATACATATATACATGTGTATATATATATATATATATTTGCACTAATGTCTTCTTTTCAAAGGTGATTTGATTTAGTTTCAGGTGTGCTGCTTACAAAGGAGCTCACTGAAGAAATATTTCAGACAACCATAAATCACACCAATCACAGAGCCTTATTGGAGGGTTGATAAGAGTAAGATTAGTGGAGTAAATTCAATGTGTGTGTGTGATTAATGGAGACAGGCAGTCGCCTCTCTCTGGGGCTGTGTGCCACACAGCAGATCAGCTGATAGAGAAACCTACTGCAAGGACTGCGGGTGACATTTTTAAAGCCTGTATCAATCATTGTAGAGGAAAGACTCTTGGACTTTTATAATGTTTGAGTATCATTGGGTCTAAATCATTTTCTTGCATCTTACATGCTAAATTAAGTAACCCGTAAATGTAGGTGAGTACAGAATGCTTAACATTTTATCATTTCTTTGAGGCACGACACCCCCTTTTGCCTCAATTGGTACATTCCAATCATATAAATTAAATACACGAGATGTGGTGGAAGTAGGTCACTCAGTGTCCTGCACCGACGAACAGAAAACAAAAGTTTACTCCTTGGCCACACCTGACATCTCTTATTTAAGATGGGGGAGAGGTTGCAAAGTCAAAAAACTTATGTTTGCTCATTTTTTGATTGTAAAGCTACATTCAGTAAACCGTGGAGGCTTGATGCTCACCTTTGCAAACACACAGGATTGGTAAGTGGCTCAGAAATGCTAGAAGCATGAAACAATAAATAGCTGATGTGAGAATTGAATGCGGCGGATTGAATGGCTGCTAAGTGCTCCCTGGCCTTATGTTAAATCTTAGAAACCATTCTCCTGTGAGAGCTGTGACAAGAGCTTCTGCACCCGCTACCAACTCACCAGACATGAGCTCAGTCACAGTGGGGAAAAGCCACACAAGTAAGCAAGCAGTTTGTGCCTAAATGTCAAGTCATTAGGTTAAAAAAACAAAACAAAAAGGACTTGATTGCCCTGAACAGTTACCTTCTTTGCTCTCCAGGTGTCCGGCTGATGGTTGCTCCGAGGCCTTTGTCAGGAACGCCAGCCTGAAGAACCACATGGCCCGAGTCCATCAGCAACAGGAAAAGAGATTTCAAGTATGGCTAGGCTTATTTTCTTTTAAGTTGTCCTGTGATTTCGTTATATTTGTTTAATTCTGCTGCTTTTTCAGTGTGATCATCAGGGCTGTGAAAAGGAATTTAACAAGAGGAACCAGCTGAAAGCTCATCAGTGTGAGCACCAAGAGAGTCTGCCTTTTCAGTGAGTGGCTGATGCAAGGACTTGTTTTTTTCCATGTATTTGACCATTTCAAATTTAACCTCTTATTTCTTTTCAAGTTGTTCCTTGACTGGATGCACGAGAGAATTTCTCACTCTTAAAAAACTGAAGCATCATGAGAAAATACATGAAGGTAAGTTGGTACCAGAGCAGTGAATTTCTCTTAAAGCGTGTGCTCAAGTAAAACCTTCGTCTTTCTGCGGCAGGCTACCCTTGTGAGACTGAAGGGTGTCCTTTTCAGGGAAAAACTTGGTCAAATTATCTGAAGCACAGAAAAGAACACAAAGGTATAAATGAAACTCTAGGAAGCACTGATGCCATGTGACTCATGCCAGCTGTAAAACGCTAACTACTCCTCTGGTCTCAGACAAGGTGCTGTGTGGACAGTGCAACAAGCTGTTCAGCAACTTCTGGTTCTTGCGCCTGCATGAGCTTCGCGTCCACTCCGGGGAAAAGAGAATGTTTCCGTGCCCCAAAGAAGGTTGTGAGAAAAAGTTCACTCGCCGCTTCAACTTGGAGAGCCATGTTCTGGGAGACCATGAGGGGAAGAAGCCCTTCAGCTGTGCTGTTCCTGGCTGTAACAAGAGCTTTGCCATGAAGGTGAACCTGCACTTCAGTGTATAGAATAAAATGTATAACTTTCAAGCCAGTGTTGTCCAACAATGGTGATGACGTGGTTGACAAACTGAGATTTTTCTCAGACTACATTGTTTTCAGTGATGACCAACTTCCTGTAACCTTCATTATATATGGCAGGGCTTTTTCTTTTTCTTCCCCAATCCAGAAACTAAATTATTTTCTCCTTGCTTTGCTGTTAATTAGGAAAGCCTGTGGCGACATGGAGTGGTGCATGACCCAGCAAAGAAAAAGCTTAAGGTACTATTGACCTTAAAATGGATTTGGGGTGATGGCTTTTCCCCACTTTGTCCTTGAATATGTTACAGCATTGGTTCTTTACTCCTCTTCCAGAAACTGCATCCTAAAAAGAATCTGCTCATGGCACAGCGGGCCGGACCGGCAGCTGCAGCCAATCAAGCGGAGGCCAACGAGCTTGCTGCAAAGCTACACAGCACAACTCTGGAGAATAACAGACCTTGAGGCTGCGTTAAGATCTGGATGTTCTTTAATGATGAAACATCACATTTCTGTTTTTGTTTGAATAAAAGCCTCATCAATGCACTTACTGCAGCAATGCTTCTATAGCTGTTGGTGTAATATGCCAAAATGGCTTTCAGCATTCGCTTACAAAGTAGAAAATGACACTGTAGAGTCATGAATCCTTTGCAGGAAGTGTTTATTAAACAAACAGCACACATTCAAACACATGTATAAAACTCCAGCTGCTATTGCAGCTGGTTTATCATGGTGATGAGGCCTAAGGGCAGTTGAGCCCCAAGGGTGCGGCAGGTTTCTAATAAGGCCTGAGGCTCATTCAGCTGGATACAGCACTGGTCTTGCAGAACATCTCGATTAAACTGATTAAGTGTCATTATCCTAGATCACAGCAGATTGCAGACTACTCCTCAAAAATATTTAATCTCTACCTGCATCGATGCATCCACCTGAATATAGCCCTGGATTCTACAACTGCCTGGTGAGGTGACTACAGCACAGATTGCCTGTTAACAGTTGCAGTACTATTCTCCCTGTGGGAGTGAAGACAACATGACCATATGATCACAGCAGTGTGTGTGAGAGTGCAGTCTGTCGCGTGACGTGGCACGATCTGGATCAGTTCCCACCTGGTCAGGACAGGCTTGGGTCCTGCTGGGTCTTCAGTAGTTCTGAATGCGTTTGGTCCTGGATTAAGCCCGATATGGAGCGATGTACAGTAGCACGTACCAGTTCACTTTGGCCAAGGTCGTTCCCAATATAGAACATTCTGGGTGGACTCTATGGAGTGCGCAGCCTGCTCATGATCTGGCCCAGCTATACCAGGCTGCCAGGCCAGGAGACTACAGTAAGCGCCACCCGGCTGCGCTGCTCTTTCAGCATGGGCACCAGGGCCGAGTGGCTCATTCCTGCTGTCGACAGGCCGTTGACTGCCACTATCATGTCACCACACCTGAGATGACAAAGAGAGACATGTTATCATAGGCTTAGAAACAGGACCTGATAGCTTTGGGCTCAAACAGCACTACATACATGAAGACGAGCCTTTTGAGATGACTGTGATCATCAGCGTATTAATTTGCAATTAAAATAATTGCAGGGTACAATTTGAACTCCAACATCTTTAATGGCACTTATGAATTTCCCACAATAAGCTGTGAAGCTGTATTTTAGTAACATGTAACCTTGTGTAACAGAGTGGCTAGGGGAGGTGTTTTTAATAGGTTTTAGAAAACAAAGCTCTGTGGCATACAGATTATACTTATTAGGATTATTTCATTGTTTGCTTTTTTTCTCCCAAAAAGACTTTTTGGCAAAAGGAAAAAAAATATCGCTACCTTTATTCTTCAATCACTGAGGAAAGATTAGCCTTTATTCTGAATATTTTTTTGTAGTACTGACACAAAAAGGGTACAGAGAAAGGAAGGAAAATACTCAGAGAGAAGACATATCTACTGTAACTTTTTAAAACCTACTGTTACACCCCGGCCTAGGCAACCGGGGTGCAACGTAGAAAAACAAAAATAAGGAAAATAAAAATAAGGTAAAAACACACGAGAAAAACTAATACGGGTTTCCGCCAAAATCATCCCAAAACGAAAGTATCAACAACTAATTTCTTTAAAGCAAAACACAATATTTATTTACATCACACACAAGGCGCCAAACTATTTACAACGGGGGGAAGAAGATCGCGACCATGACATACAGAAACACAGGGCTTAAATACATAGAAGGAGCAATTAGGGAATGGACCACAGGAGGGAAACACAGCTGGGGCAAATTAGACCTGACGAGACAAGGAAACGTAAACTGAACACACTAAAATAACACAGACTTTCAAAGTAAAACAGGAAACACATGACAGTCACGCAAAAGCAACACACCGACAACACCAAAACGTAACATTTCCCCCCACCCAAAAATCAAACATGTAACCCCAAGTGAAATGTTTGATCAAAAGCGGATGAAGGCTGGTGGAGGCTGGAGCGGTCCCACGGACCCTCCAGCAGACGACGAAGGCTGGAGCGGTCCCTCGGACCCTCCAGCGAAGGCGGATGAAGGCTGACGAAGTTGATGAAGGCTGGAGCGGTCCCACGGACCCTCCAGCAGACGACGAAGGCTGGAGCGGTCCCTCGGACCCTCCAGCGAAGGCGGATGAAGGCTGACGAAGTTGATGAAGGCTGGAGCGGTCCCACTGACCCTCCAGCGACGACGATGAAGGCTGGAGCGGTCCCACGGACCCTCCAGCGACGACGATGAAGGCTGGAGCGGTCCCACTGACCCTCCAGCGAAAGCGGATGAAGGCTGGAGCGGTCCCACGGACCCTCCAGCGACGACAAAGGCTGGGGCGGTCCCGCAGACCCTCCCCTCAGCGAAGGCAGATGAAGCTGATGAAGGTTGTAGCGGTCCCACTGACCCTCCAGCAGACGACGAAGGCTGGAGCGGTCCCTCGGACCCTCCAGCGGAGACGGACGGCTGAAGCGAAGGCAGATGAAACTGATGAAGGCTGGAGCGGTCCCTCTGACCCTCCAGCAGACGACGAAGGCTGGAGCGGTCCCTCGGACCCTCCAGCGAAGGCGGATGAAGGCTGGAGTGGTCCCACGGACCCTCCAGCGAAGGCGAATGAAGGCTGGAGCGGTCCCACGGACCCTCCAGCAGACGACAAAGGCTGGGGCGGTCCCCGGACCCCCCCAGCGAAGGCAATCCCGGACGAGCCCCCACATGTTACACCCCGGCCTAGGCAACCGGGGTGCAACGTAGAAAAACAAAAATAAGGAAAATAAAAATAAGGTAAAAACACACGAGAAAAACTAATACGGGTTTCCGCCAAAATCATCCCAAAACGAAAGTATCAACAACTAATTTCTTTAAAGCAAAACACAATATTTATTTACATCACACACAAGGCGCCAAACTATTTACAACGGGGGGAAGAAGATCGCGACCATGACATACAGAAACACAGGGCTTAAATACATAGAAGGAGCAATTAGGGAATGGACCACAGGAGGGAAACACAGCTGGGGCAAATTAGACCTGACGAGACAAGGAAACGTAAACTGAACACACTAAAATAACACAGACTTTCAAAGTAAAACAGGAAACACATGACAGTCACGCAAAAGCAACACACCGACAACACCAAAACGTAACACTACAATAGATGTTATTCGTTTTGATATATGGACAGATGAGCTACAGAACTGAATTATTTTATTGCTTGCTAGCTGCATTATGACAATAGATAAGACAGTTATGCCTCTAAATATTAGCATAAAAAATAAGCGCACACTACAAATGTGGGCCTTTTGAGCCTTTACAATTGTTAAATAAGTTCAGTCAGGACCACTACAATCAAAAGAATAGTTATTTCTGTAGTAATTTATATTTCACAGGGAGATCAGGTATGAAAACACTGATTAGGTCAGACACAATGTGAAAAGGAGGAGCCAGGGTGGTGATGGGTTGCAAAGTGGACAGCAGTTGTGCAACAACTTTGGGCAGGCTAAAGCAGCTTAAACAGTGCCCTATCTGAGATTTACCAATTGGATGAAAGGTATCAGATGAGCCACTGTCCAATTTAGGCTGGCACAGAGCTCAGCTGATCTGCCAGGATTACAGCAGAGCTTGAACTAACCCTTTGCTCTGTACTTGCTGAAGCCTCAAAAGCCTCAAGCAGACAGCCTGGATTATAATGATCATTATACACATATTTCTTCTTAAAGCCTGAAGTAAAAATCACACAAAGTTATTTATTTATTCCCCTCCCCCCTGTTTTTGTAAGCCACAGATTATCATATAAAGCACAACTGATCACTCACTTGAGGCGGCCGTCATAGTATGCGGGTGTGCCGAGGACGATGGTCTTGATAAAGAACGCCTGGTTGCCATGGCTTTCCTCATATCCCCCGACGATGCTAAATCCCCAGCTGCCAGGATGGCTCCTGCGCAGAACAATCTCATGGCTACTGTGCAGGTAGCTGCAAGGAGAGGGTGGAGAGCAGAGTGAAGGAGGGCTGGACAGACAGATGGACAGACAGATAGATTGATTATGATCCCACGAACAGATTCAGGACGCTCATGTTGATATTTTTAATACATAGTAAAAAATGGGAAAATGTGACAAATAACCAACCAATCAGCACAAAGCCCACAAATCAGAAAGTTAATATATAATTAGTTAAGATAAAAACAAGAAAAACATGACATTTAATGAAGATACAAGCTTTTCTTTCTTGTATAATGTCCTGTTTGAAGCTGCTGACAACACCACCATATCACAAAACACAATCACACATCCAGAACTATATTGTATTTCCTCTGTGTGCTCACCTGGGCAGGCCCAGCCACATGACCCACGAGGGGGACCAATTGGCATCAAAGTCACTGTCGTGAGTGTGAGGCAGCAGCTCATCATGGTCCTGCTCTTCCACCATGCTGACCTCGAGCACTCGCAGCTGGACCGAGGGCGACGCAGCGCTGGCCTTCAAGGTGCCCACGGCCTCACTGTGGCTCAGGTAGGTCAAATCCTGCCCGTTGATGCTCAGCAGCACATCACCTGAGAGAGGAAGCGAGAAGATGCAGTGGTTTTCTGATGTGATGTTTGGGTTGTGGCTCAATCGGTCCAGAGGAAGCGTTCACCTCTTTTGATTCGCCCATCCCTCGACAAGCAGCCGTGCGGTTGGACGCTCGTCACAAAGATCGGCAGCTCCCCGCTCTTGCTGCCCCGCCCTCCTGCAACAGTCATGCCCAGAGACTCGTGTGGTTCCTTCTTCACAGTGATGTGTTTCTCCTTACAGGTCACACACTGGGACAGGTCCTGGGAGCAATCGAAACACAGGCTTGATTTCAATACGGCAAAAAAAAAAAAAAAAGTATACTCTTTTTATTGTATTACTTTTAAACCTCAGTTTAGATTTTGATCTCATAAAATCTAATTTTATAACGAAGTAAAGGTGAAACAAAAAGGGCAAGTCATGTCCTCACTCTGTGGGTGCTGGTGCGGGACAGGTGTATGGCCACAGGACTTGGGGTAGAGCTGTGGTTAGGCAGGAAGTGATCAAGGCAGTAAAGGTCTCTGGTGGAGCTTGATTTTGGCGGCGGCGGTGGAGTTGGTTTGCTGGGTCGGCCAATCAGCAGGTGGACTCGTTCTCCACTGGCCTGAAAGGGCAGAATCTGTGCTTTAGAGACAAATCTGAAGTAGCAAAATTATTTTTCAGCCCCTGTCTGTAAAACCAAAAGGGAAATCCAGGATTGTAGACCCAAATGAACAAACTGCACCTGTATGATCTGAGCAGCTTGCTCTGGGGTGCCGTGTCGCAAGTCCTGTTCATTGACTGCCAGCACGCGGTCGTTACTCCGCAGTCTGCCATCCTTGGCAGCCAGACCTCCCTCCAGGAGATCTAACACAAACACCCCTGACTCATCCGTTCGCCGTACCAGCTTGATTCCAAGCTGCTCTGTGGAGTCTCGCTTATGCAGGGTGATTCTCAGAGTGGCTGGGCTGGGTGGGGTGACTTCGGGAGTGGAGCAGGGGGCATGGGGGACTGCTGGGGTGGAGGAGGAAGAGGAGGGAGGTGCCCGGGAGGCACAGCGACGCTCCCGGAGTACAGTCAGCTGCAGGGTGGTGCAGGGGCGGGCCAGGGTGGAGCGAGCAAAACTGTGTGGCACGTTACTGATGTCCACATTGTTCACCTTGGAGTGGAGAGGAATGGAAAATAAAAACTAGATGAGCAAGCTAGCTTTGAAACATGACCAGATTCTTAGCTATCTGACGCATTTAAGTCGCACACTCATTTTCTTTTAGCTCTGTTTTGGTCAACACCAAAAACAACTGAGAAAGAAATACAGCATTTATAGCTTCCCCTGTCTGAAAGGTAACTGTCTGCTCTCGAGCTTTCTCAGGGAAATGGACTGTAAATAGAACCGTGAAACCACAACAGTGTGCCAAAGGGTGCTAACATCTACAGATCTTGAATATTAGTGAACTGCTCACTAAGGGTGATCCCTTTCAACTACAAGTACTCATCTGATTACCATTAACAGAAGACTATTGATTAGAGGAGCTTTTAATAGTAGACCAAAAATAGAAAGTTGACTAAGACGAAAGTAAATGTGGTGCTGAGAGAAAACAACTGGCTAATTTCTAAGTGAAGCTCTAAACTATCCAAAAATATATACATAGATCTTTTTCCCCAAAACACAATGTCGAAACTGATAGTCAGGATAATTTAGAAATGTTGCAGTCACACAGCATATCCAGAACAATGTGCCCTACTCCACTGTTTACAATATTCTCAGCGCTGCACTATCTGCAGCACATCTCCCACAGACTCCTAATAAAATGTTTATTAAGCTCTTGTCTTCAACAAATCTTCCAAACACTCTCTGAAAACACTGAAAATTTACACCTGAAACTGATCTCTCACCTGGAGTATCTGATCCCCGGCCAGCAGCCTCCCGTCCCTTGCAATGACCCCGTCTCGGTAAACTTCCTGAATCACGATGTTGATGAGAGGCGTCTCATTTCCACCAACAATGCTGATTCCCAGCTCTACATATGGGTTTGCACGATGGACCTCTATGGCAGTTATCTCTCCTTCAGGAAGGGAGGGGAGCTTCACACAGCCTAGAGGAGACACCAGTGACATTATCAAAAAAAAGCTTCACTTAAGAAAGTAATTTCCACATCTTTCCAACCTTTAGTACAAAGCTGACTGGATGTGATTATCCATTTTTTGTATAAGACTACAGCTCGCAAGGAAGTAAGGTATTTCATTATCCAAGGTCCCTTTGAGAAGATCCTCAGTGAAAGGAACAGATGATGTCATACCCTCCTCAGCAGACAGAGGCGGGGATTCAGGGCAGTCCCAGCCAGAGGAGGTGGAGCTAACGGAGCGCAGGAGATGGATACAGGGATTACTGAGGGGCCGCTTCACCCTGGGGACCACACACTCCAACCCTACTACACCTACAGGCAGAAGGACACGAAGAGATGGATGACAGCTATATTATTAACTTTACTGACAATCCAAGGCCGATAGATCAACTTACTGTCTTCTTCGGTGCTTTCCTCAAAGGCTGGGTTGTCAAGGCCGGCATCATCTGTCCACACAGGCCCATTACCGCAGCTGTTATTGGGTCCAGAGGGCGGTGACGGCGTGCGGTCCCTCAGGTCTGTCTGTGGTGTATGCGGTGACCTGGGAGGGCTGGTCACCATTGCTCGCTCATCCCCGCTCTCGCATCGTGGACCGTCCCCATTTGTCTGCTGACTCTGCATCCCTGGACACCTTTCATCAAGCAACAGGTGTCAGCGTATCACCCCATCCGACATGTAAAGAAAACCAAGCTCAGTTAATTTGATGCGGTGCTCGCTCACAAGCGAAGAAAACTTGAGAGATTTGTTTTCTTACACTGCTGAAGTTTACAATGACTTTAGTTAACAGGTTCTTTCTAAAATTCCAAAATTAAATCAGTGAAGCACAAGTGAAGCTCCAGAAACATGCTGACACTTTGAATAGTGCAATAGTGAGGTTTTTTTTTAACCCTAACTACTATGCAAATTCATATTTAAGGTTTTTGATTTTAAAAATTTGTTAGAAGGTTGAATAAACACTAAAAATTTAAATTTTCTGGCGATTTTGTCCTGGTTCAGGCTTTACAAGGATAAAATCCCAGGAAAGAGAAGCAAAAAAAGAAAAAGTCTGTTTTTGTGGTTGTGATTTTCAGTTGTAAATTAGCCTTGACCCTTCAAACTGGCTTGAATTAATAACATCATCTAATTTTTCAAGCAACATGAAGATCTTAAAGCTCTGGGAAGAATGGGAATTCTATGCTAGGAAGCACTTCAAAGCCATAAAACAGCGAAAAAAGACGTCTTTCCCAAATTCCCAAAGGCAAAGGCTAGCAAGTACTCACATCTGAGAAGCTGAAAACAGAGAAAACTGCTGATTTGTTGTATGAATAGCTCTGAGATCACATAATGAGCTACAAGTTAATTATAAAATGTTTCCTTAAAAAAGAAACACAGGACGACGTGTCCCTTCTTCGCCTACAAAAATAGAAACACTTCACTTAGAAACAATTTAAAAATAAACGCACAACGACTCCCTCAAAGGGTCAGTATGGTGTCAGCCTTAATTTCCTTTATTACTGTAAGTGGTAGCTTAGAGGTGACAGGTGTTTAATCCCTTGTGACACAGAGTAATTTTGTTTTCTTTAATGAATTTCCTTCCTTGTCTAATCTTTCGTTTTTGCAAAGAACAAATAATTTTGACAGGAAAACTGGTAAATGCTAAAAACAAAGACTTCTGCTCACATAGATGTAGTCATTTGGTTCCTTTGTTTTTTTTCCCAGGGACAGTGAAAGTTCATTCCTCACACGTACACGGGCAACAAAATGAAGCAGCCCACCGTAATCATCGTGGAACACCGTGTCCTCCTCTTTGAATCTAATGTCTGATCCCTAATCTTCAACAAAAACAATGTTGACTTTTAAAGTCACACAAACACAACGGCAGGCTGTTGGCTGCTATCTTAAACCGAAGTCTGCAGGGGAGCGGTGAGTTCGCATGAGGCCGAGATTTAAGCTTTGCTAAAGAATGTCGCGTTAGTCCTCGTGGTGACCTTGTGTGATCTGTTAGACCATCTTTCCTTATCTTGTCAACACAACCTTACGCGTGTATTCTTTCCTGAGGTAAGACCGGGATGCAGATACTTTTAAGAATAAATGTTTAAAGGGGATACACTCAAGAGATTTTTCCCTTACAGCCTCACTAGAAGACGACAACTGGTGTTGTTACGCAACATTTGACCATTTACCGTTATCTTGTTGACTTTCGGCTTCACCGGCTGGCACTTTGCTACACAGCGTTTCTTTAAAAGGGATTCTTTTATAGAAAAACAGCTGACTCAGAAAAGCTTTTAAAGGACTGTAAGTGATAGTCTGTTACCCTGATCTTGTTAAGGAAAATCTCCTCAACTTAATCGAGGTGTTAGGAGGACAGTGAAAAACCAGTCAACAAACCAACGTCAAAATTCAACTAGAAAGGAGTCTGCTTAAAGATCAAGAGCACTGGTTTTAATGCCTTAACCAGGCACAAACACATCATCACATACTGCACGAATTACATCCTTGAAGCAGCAATGACAGCCTGACACCGATGCATGCACACGTAATCGTGCACTTCAGTGCAAGACATGGCAACAGAGGAAGCAAGACAGAGAGAGTAAGAGGCAAAGCAAACCGAGATACAGACTGAAATAACAAAAACAGTGGAAACCAGCGAGTAAATAATGTCTTTTTGTCATTCTGAGTCACGCTGACCTCACACCCCACTGCGTTCGACTCACCACAGGCCGGGGTTGCCCTTGGCTGTCTCACAGAAGAAGTGGTTGAAAAGATCTCTGGTGTTGAAGTTGCTCAGCATGGTTGCAGAATGAGAACACGAAGGCTCCTGGTCAGCCAACCCATGACTGTCGAAAGGGAATCACTAATCCCCCGTCACATGACCTACAGCCCAATAATCCCTGCAGGGTCTCACAGCACCTGGTCCAAACGGGCCAAAAGCCAAAGCGTGTGCACGGGATGGGGGAGACCTTTAAGGTTAAGAATGGTGGGTAAGTCTATGTGATGCGGACTCTGATTTGTGATATCTCCACTGGTTCAGCTGAAAAACAAGCCAATCACAAGGACGGATTGGCCCTGAATGCTGCTTGTGGTTATTACTAAAGGATGTTCAACCGATCGCCTGGTGGCTTTGTTAGCTGAGAAGCTAAGCTCATGAAATCCTGACTGCATGCACGGTGTCATAATGATCTCATGCATTCATCTGTCTGCATAAAAGCTTTATTACCTGTGTTTAAGGTGCGCCTCCAGGTCACAGCGAGGCATGCTGAGGGAGCAGACAGGGGTCAAAGGGCAGGACACAGACAGCTTGTCCAGCAGCTTGTGCACCAGGATGCTGGACCTGCGGCATGCCTGCAGCTGCAGCCGGGTCCTGTCCAGAGGGCAGAAGTCCCTCTCCTGGAGGAAGCTACGCAGGCAGCGGGCGCAGAAGGTGTGTCCGCATGGCGTATCGAGAGGCTGCACCAGCGGTTGCAGGCAGATGTGGCACACCAGATCGTCGTCCACTTCCAGACGGTAGTTGTAAAGGTGGTTTTCCCAGCTGCGGTGGATCTGGCCACACTCGGGACACAGAGCCTCCAGAGCTGGCTCCACGGACCCAGCCAGACCCACCTCGGAGCCCGGGCTGCCCATGTCTTCTCCTTCAACGCAATTCAGCTTTGGCACGACTGAGTCCAGCTGGGATGCAGAGCGGTTGGGAAGGGGCGCACACACTCCTATCCCATAAGCTTCAGAGGCTGAACAGGTGGCGGAGAGGACAAATGCCCCCCAGTGGCTGATGGCACATCACCCTGTGGGTCAGAGGCCAAAACAAGAGAGTTAAACAGCTGTTTCAGAAAAAAAAACAAGACAACAAGTGTTGGGCATTTATTCATGTGGCAAATACTTTGTGCACGTGTGCCCACGTGTTTGCATGAGACTGAGGATGACACCGCGTGTGTGTGTGTGTGTGTGTGCACGTTTATGTCACTGCTGAGATTATGTATTGCTGCTTCTGTCCACTAATCTGGCAGTATAATCTCTCTTTTGCTCTCGCCTGCTCCAATCTTCCAATTCCACAGAGAGGGAATTATCTGGGATTGAGGCAGAAAGAGGGCACAGATCAGAGAAAGTGAGCTTGGGAAAGCAACAGAAAAGGAAAGTGGTGCCGACAAGATACGGAAGGGAGTGTAGACAGGTGGAAGAAGAAAAAGAAGAAGAGATCAATGGGATGTGAAAACAGGTACAAGGGAAGAATAAGAATATGGAATGGAAGAGAGGATGAAAGGAAGGGGGGCGAAGCCAAGGAAAACGCTTGAAATTTTTGGTTCAGGCTGGGTACAGTAGATGAACTCAGTCTCCTCTACAACGGAAAGAGAACACGCCCAAAGCAAAGTCTTGAAATATAGCACTCCAGCGAGCAGAGCGTGTCCCCAGAGCTAATGCACCACAGTGTGCGCTGATCATTTCCACAGCGCTTCACATCCAAAGCCCCTCAGACCCCCTCGGCCCTTCTATTAGCCCAGCCTCCAAGGGGCCAGATGCTATCAGCCGACAGCAGAGGGCGTGCCTCTACGCTCAGCGGGCCAGCCAAGATACAGTGACTACCTGCCTCTGTTCCAGCGAGGGTCTGCTCCTGTCTCCATGACGACCTGGATCCCGTTCTGCTCAGTGGGGCTTGACATTCAGAGTGTAGCCAGAGAAGGATGCAGAGGAGCCACACAACAGATGCACTCCTCTCAGCAGGATGCTCTGCTCCTCCTCGGTACAGCCTGAAAGCTTGTCAGACAGCGCAGACGATGATGATGAGAGTCCCCTTGAGTCGTTTTTTTTTCTGCTCTTTTCATCTCGTCTGGGTCTTTTTTTTTTTCCTTGTGACAACCTGTCCCTCCTGTCTCCTTGGCCACCCCACCGGTAGTTACTTATTTCAGCCTCCTTTAAGTACGTGCTCCTCTTGTCTGCGTGTGACTGGCTGCTTCTGTCTCTATCCCGCAGCTGGACATGAATTAATCATGAGGACACAAGGCTTCTCTGTTTCTATAACAAAGCTGTGACATCACCACATCACACACACACACAAACAAACACACATATAAACACACATATACGCGTAGACATGCGAGCGTAAGTCTACACAACCAAAAGCAAACACGCATGTCGAGCACAAGGGCGTTTTTAGGTACCTGTGAATGGTCTTTATCAATAAGTAAAGTCTTCGTGTTTTCACTGTGACGGCACTTCAGAGCAGTGAAAAGCACTTAAATGTGTTTTAAACAGAGCTGTTGCAACGGATTCCTTTATACAAGCAATATGAAGACTGGCAAATGCTTGTAGAATATCTCTTTTAATCCCACCACACAGTGTGTGTGTACATGTGTGTATGAGAGTCCAAGGCCGGGCTGTTATTGTCATTGCACTGCTTTCCATTTCAGTAAATAACACTCTTGTCTCTCTGGTTATTGTTCGAAATGACAATCTAATCTTACAGGACACGACAGTCCAGTGTGCAGGAATTACATTTTCAAAGAAGATGAAATGATGTTTTAGGCCACAGATTTAAAATCTCAGGTCCTCTCGGCTTAGCCTACATTTTCATAAAACCCCATCTCTCTTATCTTAAAAAAAAGGCTCTGGTAGCCACTTGCAGGAACAGGCCTGCTGCTGCTGCTGTTCTGCAAGGTCTGTTGCAATAGGCTGCCTTTTTTTCTTAAACCACCCCCCTCCACACCACCCAGACACACAAAGATAACAAAAAAATGACACTGATTTAATTTACATGTACAATAATTTTTTTCTGGCATAGACCTGATCTACCTTGGGAGCGCTCCCACTGCAGTGTCATGATCAAATACGCAAGCCCGACACACTTACATATATCAGAATTTTTTTCTAATCATTGCCCCCCATCTGTCTGACTCCATCCCACCCTCCCCACAAGCGGAAAAACCTGGGACCGATGAGGCGACAGCAGCATAGAAAGCAAAGCCAGCCACACACTGACACCGCTCGCGCAGGCAGATGTGATGTGACGTTACCTTTTCCGGCGGCTCCTCCGCGCCGTGCACTCCGGCCCCAAAAAGGGGGGTGATTATTAGCCGCGGGACCTCAATCACGCATCCACCGCAACGGACCGTTCCGCAAAACCCGCACGAAAACGCCCCCGTGCCTTTGGCAGCGCTGACCCCGCCCACTGCTGTCCGTCAAAACCGAGTGGGCGGGGCATACGGTTGTCAATCCAGAGGAGAGCTAGGGGTTGGCTTTAAGACCGCCTTTTCGTAAATACATAATTAAAAAACAAATAGACAAATAAATAAATAAGAAAACAAAATGTGTTTAAATATATTTGTGTATAAAAGAAATTCTAATAAGTCAGCAAACACATCAAAATAAATAGATAACTGTATACATTTGTAACGCAGACAAACATAGGTAAATCGATACACGAATAAACACATATAACTATATATATATATAACTAATACATATATATATATATATATATATATATATATATATATATATATATATATATATATATATATATATATATATATATATATATATATATATGCAAGATTTATAAGTAACTACATATACATAAATAAATAAATAAATAAATAAATAAATAAATAAATAAATACATGGAACAAACATAAAAACGTAAATAAATAAAAGTATTCATACTGTAAGTTATTCTTTTTGAAGATTACTGGTTACATTGTAGACTACTGTTATAAAGGCTTAAAGGGGGCGTGAGATTAAAACTTATTAACATGACTTAGTTTTATTTTAAATAATAAGTGAAACTTAATATTACAGCTTTCAGTTTTGGATAAATGCCGCTTTTAAAGATGACAGTGTCTCCCTTTCTCAACAAGTTTTGAGAGATGTTAATAGTTAATTAGCACAAAAAAAACCCTTTCCCATGACGTATAACATTCACCAAGCAGTGCAATGAAATAAAGAAACCTCACCAGAATTTAGGTCGGTTGATGGTCAGAAATAATGAC